>NC_057807.1:630721102-630974406 GCF_018294505.1 Triticum aestivum
CATATGGTGTCTTGCATTGCCATGCCATCTGCTTAGATTAGACATGCTTTGTGTGAATGCCTCTTGTTTGCTTTCTATATCAGATATGTGAATTATGCAATGCCATGTTTTTCAGCCAGTTATCATATATGTGAATTATGCACCGCCATGGAGCCAGGCATCATATATGTGAATTATCTCATGCCATCTTTTTTTTCATTACGTATTCCATTTGTCGATAATCTGTGTATATTGAACTACTCTTCATGTGTATCAGCCATTTGAGCCGATTATGGAAAAATCTGGAGTGAAAACAAGGTCTTCAGAGCAGGCAATGGTACCTGTTGAAGCATATATCTCGATGGTTACACGGAGTTCCTCAGAGGAGGATTCAGAGACAGATGACCAGTCCTATATCCCACCTTAGGTGTATGCTCTAAGTTGCAATGTTTATATTTCTCATATGATGCATATGGTGTCTTGCATTGCTTAGTTTAGACATCATATGCACAATATTGAATTCTATCTGCTTAGTTTAGAGATCATACATGCGAGTGCCAACTGCTTAGTATATGAATCAATTATGTCAATTATATCATGCCATCCTGTATACTTAGACAACATGTATGTGAATTATTTCATCCCAACGTATTTTAGAAAGACATCATATAGTTTTGTCATGTCATCCTGTTTAGGTACTCATCATATGTTGAATTATGCCATTATATCCTGTTAAGTTATCCATCATATATCTGAAACTGTGTCATGCTATCCTGTTTAGTTAGGCATCATATATGTGAAATTGTGTCATGCTGTCCTGTTTGGTTAGACAACATATATGTGAATTACCACATCTGTCTATCATACAATGTCTGTACGTTCAATTTCGTTTCTTGTTTATCAGCCATTTGAATTGGAGGGGGTGATGGCAGTATCTAAGGGAGCAAAAACCCGTTCTACACAAAAGATAGTGCTACCCGTCGATGCAGATAGAACCATGGTTGTACTGGCCCACAAACTAGCCCCACCACACATAATAGAGACTCTTCCAGATTGCACACTTACACCGTTGGGCAGAGAACCAGCTACAACCAATCTAACCGCAACCCCAGCGGATAGTAACCCACTTATAGTTGACAAAGGACCATGTCCACCACAGAGTACCCCCACACGAGCAGTTTGTAAAGCTACTGCAGTGCCCCAAGCACGAAGACCACCACAGCTAACCCAAACTCCACATTTAAAGTAGAAGAGCAACTGTTCTCAAGTCAGATTCCATAGCTATGGTCCATACTCCTTTGCTGTTGCATCACTGTATTTACTCATACCAACTACTTTCGAATTTGAAGGATCCAATTGAAACTCCAATGGTGCAACAGGTATGTTTTAAACCTATTTCTTTAACTGGATTACTGTTCTAACTTCTTGCTCTATGTTGATTTCAGTTTAAGTTGTATAAACAGTTATGTTCTCATGTGATGCACATTACAAGTGCTGCCAATGCTGTGTAGTTTCTCACACTTATATTCTGTCTATGATGTTGTGTCTTACAAATATATGAGTTGAACTGTGTCTCTATCTTGATTAGGGAACATAAACTAGAATGATATGGACAATACAGTGACCATAGTACATAGCTATATGTTTGTTTCATGCTGTTATCCTGTCCACCTTACTACTGAACCGGTTTACCAAAATGAGTTTGGTATACTGCAAGCTAAACCTGTGATGTGTCTGCTTGTTTCTCTTGTAGTATGCAAACAGAATATTGGAGAAGAGCACCCCACTATGCAATGGTACAGAAAGTAATGCAGATAAGGTTCAAGATAGTGAGACAACCCTATTGGTCTCCAAGAAAGGTGATAAAAACGATCTTATAGACAGTGAGAAAACCCCACAGTCCTGCGTTGACGTAGTGTTCGAGTTACTGGCCAGTACCGCTGGCACAAGCTCTTCGAACTCATTGCCTGAATCACTTCGGCTTCTTCAGTCTCAGCTACAAGCTGAAAGGCATCAGTCATCTGTGCTGCGGCAAGAAGCCGAAGGACTGAGGAAGTCCCTGCAGAATTTAGATGCGTACTTTCTTGTGCAACAGCAAGCGCTGGAGGATTTAAGCGCCAAACAAGAGAAAGTTAATAAGCTTGCTAAGCATCTTGCCAGCATTATGGGTACCCAGGATATTGTTTCTTGAAATCTTCTGAAGTGGTTTCAGTTCTGGACTTGTTTTGCTGCGGCGTTTATATGCTGCTGTGTTCCCTATATTTGCACTAGTGGTGAACTTTGATGCCCAGTGGATGTAATATGTGTAATAGCTGTGATAGCCTAGCATAAGTTGCTTGCTTATTTATTTCCTTGTTGTCTTGTTTATTTGTTTGCTTGTAGTCAGTGCAGTTCTTTTTCCGCGGTTTGCTAGTGGCTGCAATAACCTATTTTTTAAAACTAGGCCACAATAACCATGGGCTAATATTTACTGTAGTGATACTGGGCCTCCTACGGGCCGTAGAAATAGTGGGCCTTCTACGGGCCGTAGAAACAGTAGGCCTTCTACGGGCCGTAGAAACATTGGGCCTTCTACGGGCCGTAGAAACAATGGGCCTTCTACGGGCCCTTCGTTAATGGGCCTTATACGGGCCGTATGATCGATTGGCCAAACATGGGCCAATAACATGCCGCATTATGGCCGTAAACGGGCTAGAGTTGGAATCGCCCGTTCATGGGCCGACCATAACGGGCCATCGTTAATAGGATGTATTTGATGACACTATGAAAACGGCCCAATGTATTAACGGACCACAAACGGGTCGACTGTAACCACGGGCTGAATTTGGCCCACAAGCAGAAAATTACAGTAACGGGCCGTAAGTAAACGAATGCTCGAAATGAGCCCAAGAATAAATGGTCTCTGAGAAGGCCGAAAGATAACATGGGCTGGAAACGGCCCAACTGAATAACGGGCCATTAATGGGTATAAAGTGATACACTGTTCATTACGGGCCAGTTTCACCACGGGCCGTTAATGGGTCTAAAGTGATACACTGTTCATTGCGGGCGAGTTTCACCACGGGCCGTTAATAGGCCAAGAGTTGCATAGGGCCTCATATGGGCCGAAAGACGTCATGGGCCATACATGGGCCAGAAGTGAAAACATGCTGGAATCATATTGGATGGCCCAGATGACGCAACTGGGCCTAATTTGGGTAGGGCGTAATGGGCCTTGGTTTAGCGGGCTGTAAATGGGCTATATGCGAACAGGCCGTTAACAGGCTTTCCATGGGCCGGCCCATCACCTTTTGACCAAGTCAAATGGGACGGCCTTTTCACAGGAATGGGCCTCTGTTGGGCCGGGCCACGTGTCGACGTATCATAGGCGCCTTCTGTCCAATGAGTGGATGACATCTGTCCCAACAATGAGCCAACACGTGTTTCCTCCAGCCAATGACAATTTTACACGTGGAAAATCCCCATTGGTCAGGGCTGTTAACGTGTTATCGGATCCAAAACCCGGCCCGATAGCTTAACGGCGTTCCGTTACGGTGGATGCCATGTGTCGGTCACCCTTGACGAAAGCATTTCTGTGACGCGTGATTTATCGTCATGGAAGTGGACACTTCCGTGATGATAATTTTGGTAATGTCATGGAACACTTCTACGACAGCACAGGTATGACTATCTTGATTGTGTCATAAATTTGTCATGGATGTACATGCATGACAAAAAACGCGACCTACTGTGACAAACACGTATCATCACGGAAGTGTATTTTTTTTGTAGTGAAGTGTTGAGCCCGTGATGGACACCTATATAAAGTGGAGGTGCAGCACACTCATGCGGTTGATTGCTTCGGCGCTGTCACTAGGGTTTGCATGTGTTGCGAATAGCCACCTCCACTCGCCGCCGACTATGTGATCGGACCTAGCAGTCCACCGCACGGTGTTCCTCCTGCATGCGCGTATACCCTTAGAGGCGGTGCACTTGCGCCACTCTGGCGAACTTGTACGTGGGATCAGACGACCGGCTATTCAGGGAGATCGGACGAGGAGGAGACGATCCATGCGGACGTGCTGCACCAACTCTTCTTCCACTGCACGGCACTGCGTGTCTAGTGGTAACAAACTGTGATCCATCTCCCATAGCATGTTCTTGGTTGTTCTGCGTATAGGAATTTCTAATTTATAGTCGACGCACCCTACCGTAGATCCCAACAGTGGTATCAGAGCCTCTGCTATAGGATTTGGGTTCACATCGTATGCATATTAGATATGTGGAGGCGGCAGATGAGATCTGTTGTCCTTGATGAGATCGGCTATGTGCACGGTTGATGAGATCAATTGCACATGGGGATTGAAGAGGCTATGTTTTCTGATGATCGGAGTCGATGAGGTTGTGACACAACTTACCCCTACCGGTCGGTATCTGCCATCGGGGTTAACAGTGAAACATAAACCCGAATCGGACTCGCGATGATCGATAAGATCGGTCAGATTAGAAAATTCGGCGTGATCGGAGTTCAGATGTGATCTGTGATTTCCAAAAACTTTGTTTTGCAGGTGCGTAGCATCGTGTATTTCGGGACCACCGTGTGCGTAGCGCCATGTATTTCGTACCCAAGACACAAACTGGTAGAATACGATTCTACGCATAACTTTGTTTTGCAGGTTTGATGTGAATAGTATGGCTCATGTGTATGTGATGCATGTGTGTAATTTATACGTGGCCTGCATGTCATGTTTGTCAGCCGGCAGGAGCCAAAGTGCTGTCATTATAATGTATAATGACCTGCGTGTCGACTTGTGACTCTATGTAAAATTCATTACTAGTTGTAGTAGTTGGATAATAGAGATCAGGTTGGTGGCTTGGTGTCCCGGCATGACAAACAAGATGGAGTTCCTAGATGGTCATCGGAGTCGGAGCCGACCTAGAAGAACATCCATGAAGGAGCCATACCATTTCACAATATGTGTTTATTTGTGATTGTTTTGCTTCTTTGTTTCTATGCATGTTAGAATGATAGAAAGATCCCTCTTGAATATAAAGCAAATTGCCATCCCCGATGTTGCACCTTCGCACGTCAAGTACGTCTAGTAGTTGGCTCATAAAATTGGGGTGCTGCTAGGTGTCCTTGAACTGAAGGGTTCGTGTCAGACACGGATATGCACTGCATTAGGTTAACTTGACAAGGCTATCAAAATGGTTTTGGGCCTTGTGGCAAAGAAGGTTGGGATCCGGGGTATGAGATACCTTCCCGACCAACAAGAGTCGTATAGAGATGCGATTAGCAAGGAGTTGCTTACTGGATAGGTGTGTTGGCTAGCAGTGATGCTAAAGCTCACTAGTCGCATGTTCTAGTTGGATCCTGAATCACTAAGAGTTTGCGGAGGGATGCTGGCTTCAGTGGGAGTATTTCTGTTTAGGCTTGAATTACTCTACATAAACACATTGCTTAGTGATTGCATATTTTCTGTTGTAGATCAATGGCACCACCCGCTCAACCCAACTTTGCATTGAAATCAATTCTGGAAAAGGATAAACTGAATGGAACAAACTTTACCACCTGGTATAGAAATCTAAGAATTGTTCTCAAGCATGATAAAAAGGAACATGTTCTAGAGGATCCATTCTGGAGGAACCTGCCGATAATGCTAATGCCACAACTAAGAATGCCTACCAGAAACTTGTTGAGGAATCAACGAAGATCAGTTCACTGATGCTGGCTTGTATGGAGCCCAATTTGCAACAACATTTCGAAAATGTGGAGGCTTATGATATGATCGAGAGTCTCAAGAGCATGTTTTAGACACAAGCTAGGACCGAAAGGTTCAATGTCTGGCGATTCTTGATGGATTACAAGCTGAAGGAAGGCGATCCACTGAGCCCACATGTGGTCAAGATGATCGGATATGTGCAAGCTTTGGATCGGTTGGGCTTCCTGCTCTTGGATGAGCTTGCTACAGAGGCAGTTCTGGGTTCTCTTCCGCCCAGCTGTGGGATATTCATATCGAACTATGATATGCATGGCATGGATAAGAAGCTCACTGAATGGCATGGGATGCTCAAAGTGGCAGAGCAGGATATTAAGAAAGGCACACATTAAGTGTTGATGGTGCAGAAATCGGCTAAGTTCAAGAAGAGTTGGTCCAAGAAAAAGGCTAAGGCAAAGGGCACGAAGACGGTAACCTCCGCCGCTGTGCCGAAGTCTGGACCAGACTCGAAGACCGTTTGCTATCACTGCAAGGAGATCGGTCACTAGAAAAGGAACTGTAGCAAGTGGCTTGCAGAGCATGGCAAGAAGGCCGGAAATGCTTCTTTGGGCAAAGGTACACTTGTTGCATATGTTATAGACATTTACCTTGCTGACATACCTAGTAGCTCTTGGGTATTTGATACCGTATCGGTTGTTCATATTTTCAACTCGATGCAGGGGCTGGTAAGAACTAGGCGTGTGGCACAAGGGGAGATTGACATCAGGGTCGGCAACAAAGCAAGAGTTGCTGCGTTGGAGGTCGGCACGATGCAGCTCCAGCTTCCTTCCAGATCCATTATGGAATTGAATAATTGTTATTACATTCCTGCACTTAGTCGGAACATTATTTCTGCCTCATGTTTGATGAGTCAAGGTTATGAATTCAATTTAATGGACAATGGTTGTTCGATATTTTTGAATGGTATGTTCCACGGCTATGCACCCATTGTTGATGGGCTATTCATATTGAATCTAGAACAGGAACCGTTCTATAACGTGAATGTCAAGAGGCATAAGCCTAATGAGATAAATCCGACATACTTCTGGCATTTCCGGCTTGGACACATTAGTCTGAAACACATGAAGAAGTTCCATGATGATGGGCTCCTAACTTTGTCCGACTTTGAGTCGTTCGAGACATGCGAATCATGCTTGCTCGGCATGATGACTAAGTCTCCTTTCGCAAAGAGTTGTGGGAGGGCGTCCGAGCTATTGAAACTTATACATAGTGATATGTGTGGTCCAATGAGCACAAATGCCAGAGGTGGCTATTAGTACTTCGTGACTTTTACCGACGACTTGAGTAGATATGGATATATCTATTTGACAAGGCACAAGTCGGAAACTTTTGAAAAGTTCAAAGAGTTTCAGAACGAGGTTGAGAATCAACTCGGCAAGACTATAAAGCTTCTGCGATCTGATCGTGGAGGTGAGTACATGATCCAGGAGTTTCATGATCATCTGAAAAGCCGAGGTATAGTACCTCAGCTCACACCTTCAGGTACGCCATAGAGAAACGACATATCAGAATGGAGGAATAGGACCTTGTTGGGTATGGTCCGGTCAATGATGAGCAAATCAGATTTACCCTTGTCATTCTGGGGATACGCTCTAAAAACTGCATCTGTCACACTTAACAGGGTACCATCAAAATCTGTAGACAAGCCCCACATGAGATGTGGACAGAGAAGAGTCCTAGTTTGTCTTTTCTAAAGATTTGGGGTTGTGAAGCATTTGTTAAGGGACTTATGTCAGACAAGCTTACACCCAAGTTGGATAAATGCATATTCGTGGGATATTCGAGGGAAACCTTGGGATATAGCTTCTACAACCGGGAAGAGAACAAAGTGTTTGTTGCTCGGAACGGGGTTTTCCTTGAGAAAGAGTTTCTCAGTCGGGAGGCCTGTGGGAGGACGGTCCGACTCGAAGAAATTTGAGGACCACTCGGGGACGGCTCGGCTGGTGATGAGATCACACCGGAGTTAGTCAAGGAACCCGTAGTGGAAGTGGCACCGAAACCACAAAGGTCGGAAAGATTGCGTAGAGTGAGTGATGTATTGTTGCTAGAAAGCGATGAGCGGGCCACATATGCGGAAGCGATGGTGATCCCAGATTCCGAGGCATGGCTAGAGGCCATGAGATCCGAGTTAAAGTCCATGGATGAGAATCAAGTCTGGGACTTGGTTGATCCGCCACCTGGCGTAACAGCCATTGGTTGAAAATGGGTATTTAAGAAGAAAACCGATGTGGATGGAAATGTTCAGACCCACAAAGCTCGGCTTATCGCTAAGGGTTATGGACAAGTTCAAGGAATTGACTATGACGAGACTTACTCGCCAGTAGCGATGCTGAAGTCGTTGAGGATCGTACTAGCTATATCTGCATATTTCGATTACGAGATATGGCAGATGGATGTCAAAACAGCTTTCCTTCGCGGAAATTTAACCGAGGACATGTATATGATACAACCCGAGGGTTTTGTCGATCCGACTAGCACTAGTAAGGTATGCAAGCTCAAGAGATCCATTTATGGGTTGAGGCAAGCATCTCGGAGTTGGAACATTCGTTTTGATGAGGTCATCATTGGTCTCGGTTTCATCAAAAGCAAAGAGGACTCTTGTTTATACAAGAGGTTAAGTGGGAGCTCAATAGTGTTTTCTATCTTGTATGTGGATGACATATTGTTGATTGGGAATGACGTTTCGATGCTAAACTCAGTCAAGGAATCATTGAATGGCAAGTTTTCGATGAAAGACCTTGGTGAGGCAGTGTATATTTTAGGCATTAAGATCTATAAAGATAGATCGAGGAGGCTGCTCGGCTTAAGCCAGAGCACGTACATAGATAAAGTGTTGAAGCGGTTCAACATGAGTGAGGCGAAAAAAGGGTTCTTGCCACTCTTACATGGTATAAGGCTAAGCGAGACTCAGAGTCCTTCGACATCTGATGAGCGAAGCAGGATGAGTAGGATTCTGTATGCCTCGGCAATCGGATCCATCATGTATGCCATGATATGTACAAGGACTGATGTTGCTTTTGCAATAAGCCTAACAAGCAGATACCATCCAACCCAGGTGAGAGTCACTGGGCAGCGGTAAGTACTATTTTGAAGTACCTGAAAAGGACTAAAGAGATGTTGCTAGTTTATGGAGGTAAGGAAGAGCTCGTCGTAAAGGGTTACGCTGATGCTAGTTTCCAAACCGATAGAGATGATTGTCGGTCATAGTCTGGATTCGTGTACATCACGAACAGAGGAGCAGTGAGCTGGATGAGTTCCAAGCAAGATACGGTGGCTGATTCTACCACAGAAGCCAAATACATTGCTGTTTGTGAAGCTGCAAAGGAAGGTGTTTGGATCCGGCATTTTTTGGATGATCTTAGTATTTTCCCAGCCTCAGTAAAACCGTTAGACCTTTATTGTGATAATTCTGGTGCCATCGCACAAGCCAAGGAGCCGAGGAATCACCACAAGGCCAGACACATAGATCGGAAATATCACCTGATACGAAAGATCATAAAGAATGGTGATGTAGATGTATGCAAAATTCACACGGATGCAAATGTTGCAGATCCGTTGACTAAGCCGCTTCCACAACCCAAGCATGAGGGGCATGTTAGAGCTATGGGCATTCGATTTCTATTTGATTGGCTCTAGTGCAAGTGGGAAACTGTTGGAGATATGCCCTAGAGGCAATCATGTATGATGATATTTCCTATGTGTTTATAAATAAAGATAGTCCTTGGACATTATCAATGATGTGTATTAGCAAGTACGTGACTTGTTGGTGGGACTATGCATTGTATGATGACTGTCCTAAAAGGTCCCTAGTCGAAAGGGCTGTGTGGACGCGCAGCCAACTAGACTAGCATATGACACGGTCGATGGCTTGATCTCACTAGCTATGGAGCATTGGATGCTAACTGGATAATATGGACTTGTAAAGGTCTGGTCGGATTTGACGTAGTCGGATCCGAGTCGAGATAAGGTCCGAGTCGAACAGATCCAACTGTGAGACGCAGCGATATGTCATCTGTTAGTATCTAGTACAACATACGTTCTATGTCCTAAGACCTGAGCTGACACATGTACTCGGGATGGTGACAGACTTGCTTTGGGCCGACCAAACACTACTCTGTGACTGGGTAGTTACAAAGGTAGCTTTCGGGTTTGTCCAGTCCCATGCTGCGAGACATGGTCGAGCAAGATGGGATTTGCTCCTCTGATCAGGAGAGATATACTCTGGGCCCCTCGTGTGATCCGACCAGGATAAGCATGGCCATGCGACAAGGATTATGAGATAATCCGGATAGTGGTCGGCATCACTGGAATGAGAAAGAGGTCGGGCTAGCACAAGGATGACAATCTCGCCTTGAGCCTGACAACATATATCGTGTGGCAAAGGGAACAGAAGTGTGACATGTTATACAGGTTCGCCTAACCAGCTTCATAGTCTGCTTGGTGTTCGGCATGCCTTGCTAGAGGCTGGTACCAACCGTGCAGTTCGGAGGTGATCTGAACTGCGACCAAGCCGACTCGAACCTAAGGGGTCGCACGCTTAATTAAGGGAAGGAACCTACGAGGTCGGATCCGAGGACACTGGTTGGATGTGATCCGAGCTGTATTCGTATTGTGGCCGAGTAGACTTGTGGGCTTTAGGGTCCGTGCGAGGCCCAAGTGTTGAGCCCGCGATGGACGCCTATATAAAGTGGAGGTGCGGCACACTCATGCGGTTGATCGCTTCGGCGCTGTCATTACGGTTTGCATGTGTTGCGAATAGCCACCTCCACTCGCCTCCGACTGTGTGATCGGACCTAGCAGTCCGCCGCATGGTGTTCCTCCTGCACGCGCGGATACTGTTAGAGGCGGTGCACTTGCGCCACTCCGACGAACTTGTACGTGGGATCGGACGACCGGCTGTTCGAGGAAGATCGAACGAGGAGGAGACGATCCACGCGGATGCGCTGCCCCAACTCTTCTTCCGCTACACGGCTGCGCATCTAGTGGTAACGAACTGTGATCCATCTCCCATAGCATGTTCTTGGTTATTCTGCGTGTAGGAATTTTTAATTTGCAGTCGACGCACCCTACTGTAGATCCCAACATGTTGTTGGATAGGTTTGCAACAATATAAAGAGCACGTAAATATAAACTAAGGGCTTTTTAGATAAATAAGCAATAAAGTAAATATAGCAAGTGTGTAAAAGTGGTGGTAAGAGTTGTGGAATTGTCCCTAAGGAATTGACTACCTCACTAGACCGATAGCAAGTTTTATGTGGGAGAGGCATAAGCTAACATACTTTCTCTTCTTGGATCATATGCACTTATGATTGGAACTCTATAAAGCATCCGCAACTACTAAAGATCATTAAGGCAAAACCCAACCATAGCATTAAAGTATCAAGTCCTCTTTATTCCCTTACACCATGACCCACTTATCCGTGTTTGTGTTTCAGTCACTCACGCAACACAGACAATAAGCAAACCATGAACATATTGCAACAACCTACAATGGGAATCCCTCACGCTTGCACGACATAGGGAGCACCATAAGACAACAACATAACCACAAGCAAATTAAACCAATCATAGCAATGCATCAATCACCGGTAGGACAACGAAAATCTACTCAGACATCATAGGATGGCAACACATCATTGGATAATAATATGAAGCATAAAGCGCCATGTTCAAGTAGAGGGTACATCGGGTTGCGGGAGAGTGGACCGCTGAATATAGATGGGGGAAGGTGATGGAGATGTTGGTGAAGATGACGATGGTGTTAGTGTAGATCGCGGTGATGATGATGGCCCCTGGCAGCGTTCCGGCGCCATCGGAAGCAAGGGGGAGAGAGCCCCCCTTCTTGTTCTTCTTCCTTGACCTTCTCCCTTGATGGGAGAAGGGTTTCCCGTCTGGTCCATGGTCTCCATGGTGTGGGAGGGGTGAGAGCCCCTCCGAGATTGGATCTGTCTCTCTGTCTCTCTCTGTTTATGCATTCTCGTATTCTGCCCTTTCACCGTTTCTTAAATATCCGGAGATCCCTAACTCCGATTGGATTGAAACCTTTGCCAAGATTTTTCTCGGAAAATTAGCTTTCTTGCGGCCAAAGAAGAGAAGCAACGCCTTACGGGGTGCCCACGAGGGTCAAGGGCGCGCCCCATGCCTCGTGGCCCCCTCGGGCACCGTCTCGCGTTGATTTTTCTTCCCAAAATCATAAATATTCCAGAAATATTCTCCGTCCGTTTTTATCCTGTTTGGACTCCGCTTGATATGGGTTTTCTGCAAAACAAAAAACATGCAACAAATAGGAACTGGCACTGGGCACTGGATCAATATGTTAGTCCCAAAAATAGTATAAAAAGTTGCCAAAAGTATACGAAAGTTGTAGAATATTGGCATGGAACAATCAAAAATTATAGATACGACGGAGACGTATCAACATCCCCAGGATTAATTCCTGCTCGTCCTCGAGTAGGTAAATGATAAAAAAGTTAATTTTTGATGCGGAATGCTACCTAGCATAATCTTGATCATGTATCTAATCATGGAATGAATATTAAGACACGAGTGATTCAAAGCAATAGTCTATCATTTGACATAAAAACAATAATACTTCGGGCATCCCAACAAACAATCATGTCTTTCAAAATATCAATGCTTCAGAACGTTATTCCTACAAAATAATATAGTCTTTTATGCTCCTTTTTCTTAACACAAGGTACCCCTCATTCCTATCCCAGTGTCAGCCAAGCAATTGGTTCATACTTTTTAATGTTCTTCAGCTTTTTCATCCTTCATGCAATACATGAGCGCAAGCCATGGATATAGCATTATAGGTGGAATAGAGTATGATGGTGGAGGTTGTGTGGAGAAGACAAAAAGGGTGAAACTCTCACATCGACGCGGCTAATCAACGGGCTATGGAGATGCCCATCAATTGATGTCAATGCGAGGAGTAGGGATTGCCATGCAACGGACGCACTGGGGCTATAAGTGTATGAAAGCTCAAACTGAAACTAAGTGGGTGTGCATCCAACTTGCTTGCTCATGAAGACCTCGGGCATTTGAGGAAGCCCATCATCGAATATACAAGCCAAGTTCTATAATGAAAAGTTCCCACTAGTATATGAAAGTGAAAGCATAGGAGACTCTCTATATGAAGAATGTGGTGCTACTCTAAAGCACAAGTGTGGTAAAAGGATAGTAGCATTGCCCCTTCTCTCTTTTTCTCTCATTTTTTATATATATTTTTTCTTTTTTTGGTGGGTTTCTTTGGCCTCTTTTTTTTGTTTGGGCTTCTTTGGCCTCTTTTATTTTTCATAAAGTCTGGAGTCTCATCCTGACTTGTGGGGGAATAATAGTCTCCATCATCCTTTCCTCACTGGGCAATGCTCTAATAATGATGATCATCACACTTTTATTTACTTACAACTCAATATTACAACTTGATACTAGAATAAAATATGACTCTATATGAATGCCTCCGGCGGTGTACCAGGGTGTGCAATGATCTAGCATAGCAATGACATCGAAAAATGGACAAGCCATGAAAACATCATGCTAGCTGTCTTACGTTCATGCAAAGCAATATGACAATAAATGCTCAACTAATGTATATGATGATGATGGAAGTTGCATGGAAATATATCTCGGAATGGCTATGGAAATGCCATAATAGGTAGGTATGGTGGCTGTTTTGAGGAAGATATAAGGAGGCTTATGTGTGATGGAGCATATCATATCACGGGGTTTGGATGCACCGGCGAAGTTTGCACCAACTCTCGAGGTGAGAAAGGGCAATGCACGGTACCGAAGAGGCTAGCAATGATGGAAGGGTGAGAGTGCGTATAATCCATGGACTCACATTAGTCATAAAGAACTCATATACTTATTGCAAAAGTTTATTAGCCGTCGAAGCGAAGTACTACTACGCATGCTCCTAGGGGGCATGTCGGTAGGAGTTAACCATCGCGCGCCCCCAACCTTCACGCAAAGATAAACAATCAAAATACAATGCGCGCCAATTTGGTTACATAGTTAGGAGACCATATGTGCATGCTTCGGGAATCACAAACCTTAACACACATATCCTTACTAAACACAACCATTTAGTAGTACCTCTCACATATTATGAGCTCTATATCGCAAAACTATTGCAAGGAATCAAACATATCATATTCAGTGATCCACAAGTTTTATGTAGGATTTTATTACTAACCATGTGAATGAACAATTCTTGTCATCTCTCTAAATTGATATAAGTGAAGCAAGAGAGTTTAATTCTTTCTACAAAAGATATGCCCACGCTCTAACAAATATAAGTGAAGCAAAAGAGCATTCTACAAATGGAAGCTTTCTATGCGAAGAGAAACATGCAATCCAAACTTCATATGATATAAGTCAAGCACATGAAGCATTCACTACAAAAAAAAGACACATCCGTGACATTTTGGGCCGAACGAATTTTTTTCTCTGGGCGACCACCGGAGGCGCCGCCGGGATCTTCTTCGGATCCCGCTGATTTGCAGCTGCCGCTGCGGATCGCCCCGGCCTCGGCACCCTCCTCGGCTAAGCCCAATCCCATCCCGCGAGATCCGATCGAGGATGGGTGTGAGGCGGACGTGCCTGCGGAGTGGGGGTGGCGCTGGGCTGTGCGCTTCCGAGATGGCAATGGGGATTGGATCAGCGGACGTCTGCATCATTCCCCGGCATCTCGATGGACGACGCTGCTGGATTTGGACAACGACGTCCGCGCCGGCGATTATGTAGCGATCGGTGACCAGGTGATTGTTGGTTCTACTTTGCAGATTGATGTCTTTGACGTGGTTGTGGAGCATCGTATGCAGATGGTTGCAGATGTGGCAAGCCCGATCGAACTCCTCGACTCGTCCTCGGAGTCTGACGACGGGGAGCTCGGTCGGCGGGGGGAGACTGGGGGCGCGACCGCCGTGATCCACGCGGGGCCATCGCCTGACCCGTCCAGAGATCGAAGGCGGGTGGGGGGCCGGTTTTGGGCACTCGCTGACGCCAACGATGAAGATGAGAATGAGGAGGCCGAAGCGGCGCAACCTTCTTCACCTTCGCCGACCCCTTCCGATTTGCTGTGTGAGTTTTTGTGTGCAGAGTATGATGAAGACGAGGTCGCTTCTACGGTCAACAACATCTTGCCCGTTGATGATCCAGCTCGGGTCGGGCTTCATGCGGGGGAGACCAAGGAGATGTTGCGTTGGGTGGTTCACCGGAGAACGGCGGCGTCGGTGATCCGGCCGTGGAAGGGTCCCCTACCTAAGGTATGTCTACCGAACTTAACGTTATTTGATCTGATACGACCGGAATCATGGACTAAGGTGACGAGGAGAAAGAACGCTCGCCGGGCAGGGCGCCGATCAGTGCAGGAGGTGGCCGCGGCCTCATTGCCGGCGGCCACGGCGATCCCGATCCGTGCCGCTCGCCAGGAGCGTTTGAATCAGCTCCTGGGCCGAGCTGTGTCGATTCCTATTGGGCCAGTGGGTACGTTTGGGCCAGGGTCTAGTGGGTATGAGGCCCAGCCAGACGAGGCTCCAAACGCTATCGAGAGGAGGGACACATGCACGTCGGGTTCGTCATCGCCTACTCCTCCACCTCGCATTAGGGTTTCACGGCGTCGCGTGCCGCACCTTCGCTCCGCCAGACCTGGCCGGGCTCGCCGCATCCCTCCCCTTGGTGCGATGGCGGGGTCGGGTGGTGTTCCTCCAACTGGGAAGCGACCGCTCCCGCCCAGCGGGGCTTCTCGAGCCTCCGGGACGCTGCCACCGGGCCAAGGCAATGGCCGGGGCGCGCCGCCGCCGGGCCATGGCATTGGCCAGAGCGCGCCACCACCGGGCCCTAGCAATGGCCGGGGCGCGCCGCCGCCGGGCCAAGGGAGTGGCAGGGGAGTTCTGCCGACGCCGGCTGCGGCTGTCGGCCGTGCGGCTGTGAAGCCTCCCAAGGACGTTGTGGGGCGCGGGTCAGGGGGCCAGGCTGCGGCGCTTTCGACTGGCGGGGTTGCTGCGGGGAGGCCACCGGCTCCGACTGTGCCGTCGGGCGGGCGAGGGGGACCGGGCTCTGGCCCTCGACCGGTCGTCCAGGGCAATTCTGCAGTGGTAGCTGCGGGCCGGGGAGCTGCACCACCAAGGCCACCGGCCCCTCCTCCCCATGTCGTTGTTCGCCCGCCCGCGCCGTCGCAGTCTAGCACTACCGTGGCTGCGCCCCGAGGTCAATGGGGGGATGACAGTTACGATGCCTATGGGACTGGCCAGCATCGTGGCTCGTCGTCCACGGGTGGCGGTCGTGGTTATGCTTGGCAAAGTGATGGGTCAGTGGAGAGGCCATTTTTGGGTCCTTCAGGCGGCTTCGTTGAGGGGCCTTCTGATCCGGGCTTCGGCTGCGAGGAGGTTTCCGAGGCCATCGTGGTGGTCGGGGCGGCCGGGGGGGGGGGGTACCGTCCACGTCCTCCACCACCACCTGTTGTTGTCGACCAGATGGCAGTTTACGGGTCTGCCCAGGAGCCTGTACTGACCGGTCACGCAATGGAGGTGGTGACGGCTCTTGCTACGGTTCAGGTTCCTGAGAACGAGGTTATGACCGATGTGTCTGTGGAGTTGACTGATATGGCTGAGGCTGATAGGGCATCCAAGTGGGCGCGCAGGAAGGAAAAGATGCTTTGTTATCGTTGCGGCGATAAGGGCCACTTCATTGTGGAGTGTGTGGCTCTGTTATGTGATACCTGTGGTAAACGGACACATGACTCTGGGGAGTGTCCGTTACTGCGAGATCAGGCACCGTCACTCATGATGTATGGAGTTTACTGTGTTGAGCTAACTTTTTTCGAATCTCCGAATGAGCGAGAGGTGTCTAATGAGTCCACAAGTATGACCACGGGGATTGTCAAGGTCACTAGAGGGGAGGTGACTGAGACACAGATCATGCAGAGGCTCTGAGAGTTGGCCCCTGGGGAGTTCCAGTGGGACCTTGTCAGTCTCGCTGATAAGATGTTCAGAGTTGAGTGTCCTTCCGTGGAGGATCTGCAGAGGTTGTTGAGTTTTGGGATGTGTAAGGTGCCCGGAACGGATGGCATCCTTGAGTTTCAGGAGTGGCAGCATATTGAGCCTCAGGGCGTGCCGCTTACTCAGGCGTGGTTGCGATTTTCCGGGTCTCCCTCTAAGCCGCTGCAGGATGCTCGGGTTGTGGCCAGCATGGGCATTTTAGTAGGGAAGCCTGAGTGTGTGGACATGGAGTTCACTAGAGCTCACGGGATTGCCCGGGTTCTGGTTAGTATTTTGAACATTGAGTATGTGCTGGAAGTGGTTAAGTGGGCCTATCGAGGCAAGATTTATAATCTGGTAATTGAGTTTGAGGATGAGAGCCTTCTGGTTGCGCTGGCTCATGAGTCTGACGTGGATATGCACAAGGGTGATGGCGGCGCGGGAGCGCAGGAGCCGCCGGTCGAGGATTCTGGACGACAGTTGTCCAAGGGGCCGGGGTCCGAGACAGCGACGACCGGGGATGGAGCAGCCCCACCCTCCTCGGTGCCTTCGACGACTCTGAGATTCGGGTCTTTCGAGCCCTCTTCTGCACCTCCGAGACTGTGGAGTGATCGGGTCGAGTCTGAGGAGGCTTTTGAGTTCGAATTGCCTGTTTCGGGGTTTGAGGGTGCTGTGGATACCATTCCTGGGGATCTTGGGGGTTCTTCGATCTCGATCTGGGGGGATGAGGAGGTGAGTCGGCAGGTGGCCACTCCCCCTCGCGCTCAGCACATGGTACCTCCTCAGGAGGTGATGCAGCTTGTCGTGCCCGGCTCGTCGGGTGGAGTCCTGGGGCAGGCGGCCTCGGGTTGCTCCCCTTCTGTCGAGGAAGGGGACTCGGGGCAGGTGGCTCCCGTGTCCTTTTCTTTGTTGGGAGGGGGTCTGGGCAGGAGGCCTCGGGTACTTCCTCTCCCGTCGCGTCTACCTATCGACTCGTGGCGCCTTCGGGAGAGGGCTCGGGGCAGGTGGCCTCGGAGCCTTCTCCTCAGACGGTGCCTGTGCTGGGTGGGGTGCGAGGGCAGGCGGCCCTTGTACTGCTTCCACCACCCTTCCCGCCGGCCCCGTCCTGCAGGGCGCGCCAGGAGTCTGAGATCTTGGTGAGTGCCGGTCCACTCTCTGGCGAGGCTGTGGGTGACCCTGTGTAGATGGATCGGCCTGCTGGTTGGGGTGAGGCAGGAGGCCGGACCCCGACCGCAATCCCGCGGGAGGAGGTCATTGTGTTTGGAGGGATTCAGGATCCGATGTCTGAGGGGCGCCGGGTGAGTGGCCGTCTCCAGGCACAGCCAGACGTGGACGACATTCAGTAGCGGTGCGCCATGAGGGCGGCCAAGCTTCGTGACGTCGAGGTCACTACTGGTATGTCGGTCAATACTTCTAATTCCATTCTGCATTTTTCAAATGATGAGATTGTTGAAAATGCAAATCAACTAGGAGTTTTGCTGGGTAGTAATGAGACTGAAATCTCTAATTCGGTTAATGATCTGCTAGATCTAGAGGCTGAGCGAGCCTTAGAGATGATTCGTAATATTGCGGCTGTTAAACCCATGAGTGATTCTGAGGTTGATGCACTCGGGGTCAGGGTGCTCGACAATTTTTGTGCGGATCTTATGCAACCTATTACTGAGGGAGATGTAGAGGATGATTCTACTGAGATACTTCTGGCTAGCCCCTCGGAGACTGGTTGTGAGGACCAGTTGCAGAGTCAAACTGTCCCCAAGCGCAAGTGGAATCGGAAGGTGTACCCGGTGTCCGTAGTGCGTAGGAGTGCTAGGATTCGTACGGCAAAAAATTCCATGATGAACTATGAAAGGAATCTTTTGGAATAGCAGAGGTCTAAAGGACTTGGCTAAAAGAAGGTTTCTTGCTGAGGCGTCTGTCGAGCATCGTTTAGATTTTATCACTCTATCGGAGACGGGTAGAGATAACTTTGTGCCTCAATTTCTAAATACTTTGTCGGGGGGTATAGATTTTGATTGGCATTGATTGCCGCTGAGAGGGAGATCAGATGGAATCTTACTCGACGTTAGGTGCGAAACGCTTGAGGTTCGCAGTGTGGTTATGGGTGACTTTGCAGTCAAGTTCCGGGTGCGGTCGAAGGAAGATGGGTTTAATTGGGCTCTGGTTGTGGTATATGGGTCTGCGCAACCCGAGCTCAAGACCGAGTTCTTGGCTGATCTCGTTCGGATTTGTGGTTCCAAGCAATTGCCTTCCTAGTGGGGGTGATTTCAATATAATTAGAAGGCGTGAGGATAAGAACAATGATAACTTTGACGGCAGATGGTCGTTCATGTTCAATACTATCCTTGAAAGTTTGAACCTGAGAGAAATTGAGCTCTCAGGTAGAAAATTCACCTGGGCTAACGCGCTGCCAAATCCGACGTATGAGAAGTTGGATCGAGTGTTGGCCAGTGTCGATTGGGAACAGAAGTTCCCTCTAGTAACAGTCCAGGCCTTGTCCCGTGGTATTTCTGACCACACGCCGTTATTTGTGGACTCTGGTGAGCCCTTCCACCTGGGGAACAAGAACGTGTTCTCCTTTGAGATGGCTTGGTTTAAAGGTGAAGGCTTCCTTGATATCGTGGCCAGAGAGTGGGCTAAGGATTCAGGAGGGAAGACTGCGCTTCAGTGCTGGCAGAATAAGATTAGGCATTTGAGGAGTTTCCTGCGTGGATGGGCTAAACATCTTAGCGGGATTTATAAGGTCGAAAAGGAAAGGCTCATTTCCCTTATTCAGTCCCTAGATGTAAAAGCAGAAACCACGATACTACCGACCGCGGAGCTTCATGCCAAGCTTGACGAGGAATTGAGGCTGAAAGAACTTCTTAGGGAAGAAGAGTTGAAGTGGGTGTTGCGGGCCAAGGTCCGGCGAGTAGTCCAGGGGGACGTGAACACTCAATTCTTTCACATGATCACTAATCGTAAGCATCATAAGAAGAGGATCTTTCAGCTTCAGCAAGATGAGGGTAAAATTGTAGGACAGGAAAACCTAAAATTGTACATTACCGAGTACTATAAGCAGCTGTTTGGCCCTCCAGAAAAGAACTGTGTGTCTCTGGATGAGTCCAGGGTTGAGGATGTTCCTCAGCTCACAGCGGTGGAGAATGATATTCTTACGGCTCCTTTCTCTGAGAAAGAGGTACTTGAGGCCATTTCGCATATG
This sequence comes from Triticum aestivum, assembly GCF_018294505.1. NCBI lineage: Eukaryota > Viridiplantae > Streptophyta > Magnoliopsida > Poales > Poaceae > Triticum > Triticum aestivum. The sequence continues at coordinate 630,741,022 of NC_057807.1, forward strand.
AAAAATAACAAGGCGCCGTGCCCCGATGGATTTCCAGCAGAGTTTTATAAGAAATGCTGGCATATCATTAAAGGGGATTTGTTGCCTTTGTTCAATGATCTGTTTGCTGGGCAGCTTCATCTTTTTCAGCTCAATTTTGGAACGATCACCCTTCTTCCTAAGAAAAAAGAGGCTGTGAGAATTGAGCAATTCAGGCCAATCTGTCTTCTTAATGTTAGTTTCAAAATTTTCACCAAGGTCGGGACCAATAGGCTCACACAAATCGCTCATGCTGTTGTGCAGCCTACCCAATCTCCTTTCATGCCGGACAGGAATATCCTTGAGGGGGTAGTGGTCCTGCATGAAACGCTTTATGAAATCAACACAAAAAAGCTGGATGGGGTTGTTTTCAAAGTGGATTTCGAAAAAGCGTATGACAAAGTCAAATGGCCATTCCTTCAACAGGCCTTACGTATGAAGGGTTTTGATGAGGCTTGGCGACGCCAGGTAGAATCCTTGACACAAAAAGGATGTGTTGGAATTAAAGTAAATGATGATATAGGACATTATTTCCAGACGCACAAAGGCCTGAGGCAAGGAGATCCAATGTCCCCTATTTTGTTCAACATTGTGGTTGACATGTTGGCAATTCTCATAGGTAGGGCAAAGGAGGCCGGTCAGGTGGGTGGCTTGGTGCCCAACCTAGTTGATGGGGGTGTGTCCATTCTGCAGTACGCTGATGATACAATCATGTTTATGGAGCATGACCTGGCCAAAGCGAGAAATATGAAGCTGGTGTTATGCTTATTTGAACAATTGACCGGGTTAAAGATTAACTTTCATAAAAGCGAGTTGTTCTGCTTTGGTAGAGCCAAGGAGGAACAAGAGGCTTATAGGCAATTGTTTGGTTGTTAATTGGGGGCTCTACCTTTTACTTACCTAGGTATACCCATTCACCATCGTAAGATAACAAACAGAGAGTGGAAATGCATCGAAGATCGGTTTGAAAAGAAACTTAGTTGCTGGAAGGGCAAACTTATGTCATATGGAGGCCGGTTAATTCTTATTAATTATGTGCTTATGAGTATGCCGATGTTCCTACTATCTTTCTTTGAGGTTCCAGTTGGGGTTAGGAAAAGACTGGACTTCTACCGATCGAGATTTTTCTGGCAGAGTGATGAACTTAAGAGAAAGTATAGACTCGCCAAGTGGGATGTTATTTGTCGACCAAAGGACCAAGGGGGTTTGGGTATCAAGAATCTTGAGGTCAAGAACAGATACCTGCTTAGGAAGTGGCTGTTTAAGCTTTCGGCTCAGACTGACGCAACTTGGGCGCAGATTCTACGCAACAAGTATCTGCATTCCAAAACTTTGTCACAGGTGACAGTGAGACCAACTGACTCGCCGTTTTGGAAGGGGCTTATGAGAGTTAAGGCAGCCTTCTTTAATAGAACAAAGTTTGTTGTCGGTGATGGCAATGATACACGGTTTTGGGAGGATACTTGGCTGGGTGATACGCCATTGGCACTACAGTACCCAACCCTGTATCGTATTGTCCAGCGACGTGATGCATCAGTTGCAACGATCATGCAGTCCATTCCCCTTAATATTCAATTTCGAAGGGTGCTTGTTGGTGATAGATGGGAAGCTTGGCTTCATCTGGTGCATAGACTGATGGAAGTTCAGCTAGCTCATCAGCCCGATCAGTTGTGTTGGAAACTTACTAGGTCTGGACAATTTACTGTTAAGTCGATGTACATCGATGTTATTAACTCGACTGTCATTCCTAGTTCCAAACATGTTTGGAAAGTAAAAGTTCCTTTGAAAATTAAAGTGTTTATGTGGTTTGTCCATAAATAGGTTATTTTAACAAAGGACAACTTGGTTAAGTGCAATTGGACATGATCTACTAGGTGTAGTTTCTGTGATCATGACAAGACCATTAAGCATCTCTTCTTTCAGTGTCCGTTGGTGAGAATTTTGTGGCGCACCGTGCAAATTGCCTTTAACATTACTCCTCCGAGTTCGGTCGGGTCGTTATTTGGAATGTGGCTGGATGGGATAGAGTCCGATACAGCTAGACATATTCGTGTAGGAGTTTGTGCGTTGTTATGGGCAATTTGGAACTGCAGAAATGATTTAGCTTTTAACAGAATAACTACTATTCATTTTTTGCATGTTATATTCCGTGCTACGGCACTGATCCGTATGTGGTCCTTACTCACTCCGACGGAGGCCAGGGAGCGTTTGGTTACTGGATCTGTCCGGTGGGAGATGGTAGCGCGGGGTATCTTCAACCGGTTTGGATGGCGGTCATGTAATAGGATAGGCAATTAGTTTTCCTATCTTTATTTTGCCAGCCGGTTGTGGCTTTATGGCCTTTTCTTGTTTTAGCGTCGAGACTCTATGTGAGCTCGCCTTTATTTTGTTTCAAGACTATGTGACTTTGTTGAGCCTATTTTATTTATTTAAGTGGCCGTATGCATCGTTCTGATGCAGAGGCCGGGGAGTCCCCCCTTTTCGAAAAAAGTACATATGACACTTCTATAATGATAATTGTGACAAAACCCGATATCATCATAGATTTGGTGGGCCGGAGACGCAGCTGCATGACATTCTTTGGGCCGTCCATGATGGAAAAATCCATGGTAGAAGCGAGGGGGAGGAAAATTTCGGGGAGTTGCTGGTTACGGTGGGAGGTCGAGGGCCAAGCGATGCGTGTTTCTCTCATACACGTACGCACGTGTGTGCGAGGCGTCGTCTCTAACTGAACCCGAGCGAGGCGTTGGGTTCTAACTAAACCCGAGCGATTGCACTGCAGGCTACATGTTACTGAACCCGAGCGATCGATCGATGGTTGTTAACTGAATTCGATCGAGCGATTCCTTCGCTACTGCTGCTAACTGAAGCCGATCGATTGGATGAACAGTGAGCGTTGCGGGGGGGTTTGGATGAACAGTGAGCGGTGGCGTTGCCTCTGGATGAACAGGACCCCGTGGTGTGGTGGAGGGTTGGATGAACAGTAGACGGTGGAGGGGTGCCCATGGAGGGGTGGTTGAACAGGACCCCGTGGTGTGGATGGCTAGATGAACAGTAGATGGTGGAGCGGTGGTTGAATAGTAGCCGGTGGAGTAGCGCGCGGTGGAGGCTGGATGAACAGGAGCCCGTGGATGAACAGTCGCAGGTGGAGGCTGGAGGAGGTCGACGGTGGATGAACAATAGCCCGTGGAGGCGGGAGGAGGTCGATGGTGGAGATGAACAGTATCCCGTGGAGTCCCGTTTTGCGGTACGCCACACCGCTCCCGATGAACAGGACCCCCGTTTCGACCGTAACGCTCCAACACAAGTCTGTTTCGTCCGTTTTGCGGTACGCCACACCCCTCCCGATCAACAGGACCCCCGTTTCGAACGTAGGAGGTCCGTTTCCTCCGTTTTGCGGTACGCCACACCCCTCCCGATCAACAGACCCCCGTTTCGACCGTAGGAGGTCCGTTTCCTCCGTTTTGCGGTACGCTACACCCCTCCCGATCAACAGGACCCCGTTCTGAATGTAGGAGGTCCGTTTCCTCCGTTCTGCGGGACGTTAGGCCTCGTTTCCATCGCCTGTTCCGCCCAGGCCCTCCCGATGAACACGACCACGCATTCCGTTCTGACCCAGCCGGTTGGCTCCCCATGAACACGATGACGGCGCTGTTTCTCTATTCCGACCTAGCCATATACACGAGCCTTGGCCATACGTATGCGCAAGTAGGCATTCGAGACCCCGCCCGTATGTTCACATAAGTGGCCGTATTTCCTTTCTTGCACACTCGTCGTTGTACGTACGTGTACGTGCTACGTGCGTTCCTCTACTACGACACGTACGCACCTCTACTACGACACGTGTGTGCCTCTACATCCACCAGTATATATGTATGTACACATTCGCGACCAGAATGACAATGCTACGTACGCTTCGACCAGGTGGGTCCCGACTGTCAGGCACTTCCTTGCGTGCTAAGATGTAGCTGGTGGGTCCCAGCAGTTAGGGGTGTGAATCGTTTTTTTTCGGACACACTTCCTTGCGTGCGAAGATGTAGCTGGTGGATCCCAGCAGTCAGTGGGAAACATTTTTTTCGCGAAATACGGTGGCCCGTCCGGTGGGTCCCCGCTGTCAGGTGGAGGAATAATTATTTTGCGCGTAATAAGGAGGCACTTCCTTGCTGCGGCCGTGGACCCAGCTGTCAGCCTCTCCACGTACAGTCCACGTCCGATCGAAGACGTTCCTTGACCACGTTGACCGCGCCACGCCAAGTGCACCAGTGCGGTGGATGACGGCGAGGCCTAGGAAGGGGACGACGCAGAGCTGGGGAAGACGCGGCAGTGGATGCCCACGCGTAGAGGAGTATGAGGGTTCACTGGTTCGCTGCGGTGTGAGGCTGCCGTCGCCGCAGAATAACAGGGGGTGTGGGTGAGTAGAGGGATGGCCTGGCCAGTGGTGGGAGTAGTAGGCAGCAGTGAGGCCTCCGCCGCATCGCAGCCGGCCACGGGAGGCAGGAGCACGAGGCACGACCGGCGCTGGTTTGGGCGGCTGGAGCAAGAAGACCAAAGGTTGAAGAAGCACTACGGCCGTTGGATGGACATCGTACGGTCACTGGAGCTAGAATCGTGCATATTGACTAAGTCAAAAAAGCCCTCCGTCCCCGTCAACTTAGTAGGCCCACAAGTCAGCCTGCCACTATACTGGGTCCCAGCTAACAGGGAGAGTATTCATTTTTTGTGCGTAATAAGGAGGCACTTCCTTGCATGCGAAGATATAGCTGGTGGGTCCGAGCTGTCAGCGGCGGTAACGTCTTTTTCACGAAATACAGAGGCCCTTTCGATGGGTCCCTGATGTCAGGTGGAGGAATCATTATTTTGCGCGTAATAAGGAGGCATATCCTTGCGTGCGGTCGTGGAACGAGCTGTCGGCTTCTCCACGTACAGTCCACTTCAGATGCATGTCGGTCGTTGACCATGTTGACCAGGCCGCTGATACGTCTCCAACGTATCTATAATTTTTGATTGCTCCATGCTACTTTATCTACTGTTTTAGGCAATATTGGGCTTTATTTTCCACTTTTATATTACTCTTGGGACTAACCTATTAACCGGAGGCCCAGCCCAGATTTGCTGTTTTATGCCAATTTCAGTGTTTCGAGGAAAAGGAATATCAAACGGAGTCAAAATGGAATGAAATTAACTGGTGAAGTTAATTTTGGAAGGAAGCCCACCTGATGGACTTGGAGTGCACATCAGGGGAGTCCCGGGCTGCCCACGAGGGTGGGGGGCGCGCCCCCCTGGGCGCGCCCCCTACCTCGTGAGCACCCCGGAGGTCCACCGACGTACCCCCTGCACCCATATATACCTACGTACCCTAAAACTTCCAGAACAGAAGATAGATCGGGAGTTTCGCCGCCGCAAGCCTCCAGAGCCACCAAAAACCAATCGGGACCATGTTCCGGCACCCTGCCGAAGGGGGATCCCATCACTGAAGGCCATCTTCATCATCCCGGCGCTATCCATGACGAGGAGGTACTAGTTCACCCTCGGGGCTGAGGGTATGTACCAGTAGCTATGTGTTTGATCTCTCTCTCTCGTCTTCTCTCTCGTGTTCCTCTATGGCACGATCTTGATGTATCCCGAGCTTTGCTATTTTAGTTGGATCTTATGATGTTTCTCCCCCTCTACTCTCTTGTGTTGAATATATTCCCCTTTGAAGTTATCTTATCGGATTGAGTCTTTTATGAGAACACTTGATGTATGTCTTGCCGTGATTATCTATGGTGACAATGGGATATCATGTGCCAGTTGATGTATGTTTTGGTGATCAACTTGCGGGCTTCGTGACATTAGGAACCTATGCATAGGGGTTGGCACACATTCTTGACTCTCCGGTAGTAGCTTTGGGGCACTCTTTAAAGTACTTTTATGTTGGTTGGATGAATCTGAGATTGTGTGACGCATATCATATAATCATGCCCACGGATACTTGAGGTGACGATGCAGTATCTAGGTGACATTAGGGTTTTGGTTGATTTGTGTCTTAAGGTGTTATTCTAGTATGAACTCTATGATGGATTGAGCGGAAACAATAGCTTTATGTTATTTTACTACGGACTCTTGAATAGATAGAACAGAAAGGATAACTTTGAGGTGGTTTCGTACCCTACCATAATCTCTACGTTTGTTCTCCGCTATTAGTGGCTTTGGAGTGACTCTTTGTTGCATGTTGAGGGCTTGTTATATGATCTATCTATACAATTTACCATTGTATTGGGTGTGTTGGGGACACAAGAGACTCTTTGTTATTTGGTTGCAGGGTTGTTTGAGCGAGACCATCTTCATCCTATGCCTCCTACGGATTGATAAACCTTAGGTCATCCACTTGAGGGAAATTTGCTACTGTCCTACAAACCTGTGCACTTGCAGGCCCAACAACGTCTACAAGAAGAAGGTTGTGTAGTAGACATCAAGCTCTTTTCTAGCGCCGTTTCCGGGGAGGCTAGGTAAAGGGTACTCACACTCCGTCACTAAGCTCTTTTCTGGCGAGGTGAGTGCTTGAAGGTATATCTTTAGATCTTGCAATCGAATCTTTTTGTTTCTTGTTTTAGCGCTAGTCTATTTTATAAAAGAAAACTAGCAAAAAAATGGAATTGAGTTTGTCTCATATGCTTCACCTTTTTAATATCTTTCGTGAGTATGATGGAGAGGATAATTGTGCTCAAGTGCTAGAAGAAGAAATCTTTAAATTGTTTGGTACTAAATCTTTGAATGATGAGCATGATTGCAATGTTGTTAGTATGAATTCCTTTAATATCCATGATGATAATGATATGCAAAGCCACAAGCTTGGGGAAGCTATGTTTGATGGAGATGATATTTTTTGTCCCCCAAGCTTTGATGAGCAAATTTACTATGATGAAAGCATGCCTCCTATCTATGATGATTATTGTGATGACACGTATGCTTTAAAGAATAATGATAACCATGAAACTTGTCATCTTGATCTTAATTTTTAATCATATGATAGTTATTTTGTTGAGTTTGCTCCCACTACTATTGATGAGAAGAATTTTGCTTATGTGGAGAGTAGTAAATTTTCTATGCTTGTAGATCATGAAAAGAATGCTTTAGGTGCTGGTTATATTGTTGAATTCATTCATGATGCTACTGAAAATTATTATGAGGGAGGAACATATGCTTTTAGGAATTGCAATAATGTCATGTTTCCTCCCTATGTGCTTAAATTCTTGAAGTTATGCTTGTGTTACCTTCCTATGCTAGTTGATTATTGTTCCCATAAGTTGTTTGCTCACAAAATCCCTATGCAAAGGAATTGGGTTAGACTTAAAATTGCTAGTCATATGCTTCATGATGCTCCCGTTATGTTTCAATTCTTATCTTTTATGTGAGCATCATTGTCATCATCATGCCTAGCTAGAAAGGCATTAAAGAAAAGCGCTTATTGGGAGACAACCCAATATTTACCCTTACTGTTTTTGTGTGTCCACATTATTATGCTACTGTAGTAATCATGTTTTATAGCTTTTGTTTCAATAAAGTGCCAAGTAGAACCTTTGGGAAGACTTGGGTGAAGTTTATGTGATCTTGCTGTGAAAAACAGAAACTTTAGCGCTCACGAGAATAGCTGCCATTTTTTACTGAAGAGTGCTTTTAGGTTGATTATTTTTTCAGATGATTAATAGACAATTTCCTCAGGTCCAGAAATTTATTTAATAATTGTTGGGGTTTCATAAGTATATGTTTGATACAGATTACTACAGACTGTTCTGTTTTTGACAGATTCTGTTTTCATTGTGTTGTTTGCTTATTTTGATGCATTTATGGCTAGTATTGAGTGCTATGAACCATAGAGGAGTTGGAATACAGTAGGCTTTACACCAATATGAATTTAGAATGAGTTCATTACAGTACCTAAGTGGTGGTTTTATTATACTAACGGAGCTTACGAGGTTTGTCTTGAGTTTTGTGTGGTTGAAGTTTTCAAGTTTTGGGTAAAGATTCGATGGACTATGGAATAAGGAGTGGCAAGAGCCTAAGCTTGGGGATTCCCAAGGCACCCCAAGGTAATATTCAAGGACAACCAAGCAACTAAGCTTGGGGATGCCCCAGATGGCATCCCCTCTTTCGTCTTCGTTCATCGGAAACTTTACTTGGAGCTATATTTTTATTCGCCACATGATATGTGTTTTGCTTGGAGCGTCATTTTATCTTGTTAGTTTTTTCTTGCTGTTAATTAGATTAATGTTTTGCATCTCTATTTTCAATAAAAAAGTCAAGGATAGCCTTTGCCATGCTTATTTTTCTAGTTTGCATGTTGCTGTTTGAAAACAGAAAGTTTACCGCTGTTGCAAAAATTCCCTAGAAAAGTCAGAGAATGGTATAATGTTGAATCTTTTTGCATATTAAGCTCTGATAAATTTTTTACAGTGGAAATTTTAGTTAATAATTTTTGGAGTAAGGTAAGTATTTACACTCTTGCATTCTCTACAGACTGTACTGTTTTTACAGATTTCTGTTATGGTTGCATTGTTTGCATATGTTTGCTTGTTTAATGATTCTATTTGAGGATAGGTGTATTAAATATTCAGAGACATTTAGTATTCAATGTTGAATAATAATTTTAGTGATTTTTTACAGTAGAAGATGATATGGTTTTGCATTGGTTTATACTAACCTATCTCACGAGTTCTTGTTGAGTTTGTTGTGAATGAAGCTTTTGATAAAAAGAGAAACCGTGATATGAGAGGAATTAAGGAGACACAAAAGTTCAAGCTTGGGGATGCCCAAGGCACCCCAAGATAATATTCCAAGAAGTCTCAAGTATCTAAGCTTGGGGATGCCCCGGTAGGCATCCCACCTTTCTTCTTCAACAACTATCGGTTAGTATCGGTTGAGCCTAAGTTTTTGCTTCTTCACATGAGTTGTGCTATCCTTGCATTGTAGTTTTCTTTAGCTTTTCTTTCTGTTTGAATAAAGTATCAATATCTGAATTCTTTAATGAGAGAGAGCCTTCATTTAGTTGTATAATTATTTAGCTACTCATTGATCTTCACTTATATCTTTTGGAGTAGTTTGTTTTTTGCTCTAGTACTTCACTTAGATCTTTTAGAGCACGGTGGTGGATTTGTTTTAAAGAAACTATTTGATCTCTCATGCTTCACTTAGATTATTTTGAGAGTCGTTAATAGCATGGTAATTTGCTTAATGTTAATATACTTGGTGTTCAAGATATGTGAAACTTTCTTTTCAGTGAATTGAATACTAAGATAAGTTTGATGCTTGATAATTGTTTTGAGATATGGAGGTGATAATATCAAAGTCATGCTAGTTGGGTGATTATGAATGTGAGAAATACTTGTGTTGAAGTTTTCAAGTCCCGTAGCATGCACGTATGGTTAAAGTTGTGTAACAAATGTGAAAATGAAGTGTACCTGGCTTGTGCATCCTTACGAGTGGCGGTCGGGGACGAGAGATGGTATTTTCCTACCAATCTACCCCCCTAGGAGCATGCGTGTAGTACTTGATTTCTGATGACTTCTAAATTTTTGCAATAAGTATATGAGTTCTTTTGACTAATGTTTAGTCCATGGATTATACGCACTCTCACCATTCCACCTTTGCTAGCCTCTTCGGTACTGTGCATTGCCCTTTCTCACCTTGAGAGTTGGCGCAAACTTCGCCGGTGCATCCAAACCCCGTGATACGATACGCTCTATCACACATAAACCTCCTTATATCTTCCTCAAAACAGCCACCATACCTACCTATTATGGCATTTCCATAGCCATTCGGAGATATATTGCCATGCAAATTCCATCATCATCATCATGACATACATTACTTTTGTCATATTGCCATTGCATGATCATGTAGTTGACATCGTATTTGTGGCAAAGCCACCATGCATTATTTTTCATACATGTCACTCTTGATTCATTGCACCATTCTGGTACACCGCCGGAGGCATTCATATAGAGTCACATCTTGTTCTAAGTTTCGAGTTGTAATCCTTGTGTTGTAATCAATAGAAGTGTGATGATCATCATTATTAGAGCATTGCCCCCCAAAAAAGAGAAAGGCCAAAAATAAAAAAAGAAAGGCCCAAAAAAAAAAGAAAATAAAAGGGCAATGCTACTATCTCTTTTTCCACACTTGTGATTCAAAGTAGCACCTTGTTCTTCATGTAGTGAGTCTCATATATTGTGCTTCAAAGTAGCACCTTGTTCTTCATGTAGTGAGTCTCATAAGTTGTACTTTTTATACTAGTGGGAATTTTTAATTATCGAACTTGGCTTGTATATTCCTACGATGGGCTTCCTCAAATGCCCTAGGTCTTCGTGAGCAAGCAAGTTGGATGCACACCCACTAGTTTTCTTTTGTTGAGCATTCATAGCTCTAGTGCATCCATTGCATGGCAATCCCTACTCCTCATGTTGACATCAATTGATGGGCATCTCCATAGCCCGTTGATTATCCTCATCAATGTGAGACTTTCTCCTTTTTTGTCTTCTCCACACAATCCCCAGCATCATATTCTATTCCACCCATAGTGCTATATCCATGGCTCACGCTCATGTATTGCGTGAAGGTTGAAAAAGTTTGAGATTATTTGAGTATGAAACAATTGCTTGGCTTTTCATCGGGGGTATAGAAGTTGGGAACATCTTTGTGTGACGAAAATGAAGCATAGCCTAACTATATGATTTTGTAGGGATGAACTTTCTTTTGCCATGTTATTTTGAGAAGACATGATTGCTTTGATTAGTATGCTTATTATTATTTTTATGTCAATATGAACTTTTGTCTTGAATCTTTCGGATCTGAATATTCATGCCACAATTAAGGAGATTTACACTGAAATTATGCCAAAGTATCACTCCGCATCAAAAATTCTTTTTTATCATTTACCTACTCGAGGACGAGCAGGAATTAAGCTTGGGGATGCTTGATACGTCTCCAACGTATCTATAATTTTTGATTGCTCCATGCTACTTTATCTACTGTTTTAGGCAATATTGGGCTTTATTTTCCACTTTCATATTACTTTTGGGACTAACCTATTAACCGGAGGCCCAGCCTAGGTTTGCTGTTTTATGCCTATTTCAGTGTTTCGAGGAAAAGGAATATCAGACGGAGTCAAAACGGAACGAAATCAACTGGAGAAGTTAATTTTGGAAGGAAACCTACCTGATGGACTTGGAGTGCACGTCAGGGGAGTCCCGGGCTGCCCACGAGGGTGGAGGTCGTGCCCCCTGGGCGCGCCCCCTGCCTCGTGAGCACCCCGGAGGTCCACCGATGTACCCCCTGCACCCATATATACCTACGTACCCTAAAACTTCCAGAACAGAAGATAGATCAGGAGTTTTGCCGCCGCAAGCCTCCAAAGCCACCAAAAACCAATCGGGATCCTGTTTCAGCACCCTGCCGGAGGGGGATCCCATCACCGGAGGCCATCTTCATCATCCCGGCGCTATCCATGACGAGGAGGGAATAGTTCACCCTCGGGGCTGAGGGTATGTACCAGTAGCTATGTGTTTGATCTCTCTCTCTCTCTCTCGTGTTCTCTCTCGTGTTCCTCTATGGCACGATCTTGATGTATCCCGAGCTTTGCTATTGTAGTTGGATCTTGTGATGTTTCTCCCCCTCTACTTTCTTGTGATGAATTGAGTTTCCCCTTTGAAGTTATCTTATCGGATTGAGTCTTTTATGAGAACACTTGATGTATGTCTTGCCGTGATTATCTGTGGTGACAATGGGATATCATGTGCCACTTGATGTATGTTTTGGTGATCAACTTGCGGGTTTTGTGACATTGGGAACCTATGCATAGGGGTTGGCACACATTCTTGACTCTCCGGTAGTAGCTTTGGGGCACTCTTTGAAGTACTTTTATGTTGGTTGGATGAATCTGAGATTGTGTGACGCATATCGTATAATCATGCCCACGGATACTTGAGGTGACAATGGAGTATCTAGGTGACATTAGGGTTTTGGTTGATTTGTGTCTTAAGGAGTTATTCTAGTATGAACTCTATGATGGATTGAGCGGAAAGAATAGCTTTATGTTATTTTACTACGAACTCTTGAATAGATAGAACACAAAGGATAACTTTGAGGTGGTTTCGTACCCTACCATAATCTCTATGTTTGTTCTCCGCTATTAGTGGATTTGGAGTGACTCTTTGTTGCATGTTGATGGCTTGTTATATGATCTATCTATGTTATTATTGTTGAGAGAACTTGCACTAGTGAAAGTATGAACCCTAGGCCTTGTTTCCTAGCATTGCAATACCGTTTACGCTCACTTTTATCACTTGCTACCTTGCTGTTTTTATTATTTCATATTACAATTACCTATATCTACTATCTATTTTGCACTTGTATCTTCATCTCTTCGCCGAACTAGTGCACCTATACAATTTACCATTGTATTGGGTGTGTTGGGGACACAAGAGACTCTTTGTTATTTGGTTGCAGGGTTGTTTGAGAGAGACCATCTTCATACTATGCCTCCTACGGATTGATAAACCTTAGGTCATCCACTTGAGGGAAATTTGCTACTATCCTACAAACCTGTGCACTTGCAGGCCCAACAACGTCTACAAGAAGAAGGTTGTGTAGTAGACATCAGCCGCGCCGAAAGCACCAGGGCGGTGGACGACGACGAGGCCTAGGAAGGGAACGACACAGAGGCGGGGAAGACTCGGCAGTTGTTTCCCACGTGGAGGGGAGTACGACTGTACAAGGGTTTACTGGTTCATCTGTCATCGCCGTAGAATAACAGCAGGTGTGGGTGAGTAGAGGGATGGCTAGGCCAGCGATAGGAGTACGGTGGGGCGGCGAGGCCTGCGCGGCAGCAGAGCCGGCCGTGGGGAGGAGGGAGCAGGCAGTCCCGCCAGTGCTTGTTTGAGCGGCTGGAGCAGGAGGAGCAGAGATTGAAGAAGCACGACGTCCGTTGGATGGCCATCCAACAGTCACTGTTGGTGCGTCAACCTTTTTTTAGGAAAGCCTCAAATCTATGGAAAACAGCATACAACCCATCTGCCATTATTTCTAATAATTTACAGCCCATTTGCTAATTCTTAAGGTTTTTTGGAGCCCATTTTTTTGTTAGCATTACAGCCCATATTGTGGCCACGGTTAAAAAATTATACGAAATTTTGCAAATTTCGGTGCGGTCCGAACTGTTTTTAATCCCGAAATTTCGACTCACATTCAAACTGATTTTAAAAATAAATGTATATCAATATAAAATCCAACAAATTCTCAACGCATAAAAATTAATGCAATTTAAAATCTCGAAATGAAAAAATATATATTTGAAACTAATTGCCGATTTGATGTGTTTTAAAAATGTACAACCCATTTCTCATTACTTATGGGCCATTTTCTCGGCCAGCCGAATGAAAGCTCTCCTCGTCTTGAAAGATTTGCAGCCCAACAGGCCTGACATAGTGACTTACTTGGCAAATCACAAAAAAACTGGGCTGTGGCCGTGGACCCAGATGTCAGCCTCTCCACATACAGTACTTTTCTGATGGAATGTCGTTGACCACATTGACCACGCCGCATTGAGAGCACCAAGGCGGTGGACGACGGTGAGGCCTAGGAAGGGGACGACGTGGAGCCGGGGAAGACACGACAGTGGATGCCCACGCGGAGAGGAGTATGAGGGTTCACTGGTTCGTCTGCGGTGTGAGGCTGCCATCACTGCAGGGCCTGGCTAGCGGTGGGAGTAGTAGGGGGCGATGAGGCCTCAACGGCAGCACAGCCAGCCACTGGAGACAGGAGCAGGCGGTCTCCCCCGCGCTGGTTTAGGCAGCAGGTGCAAGAAGAGCAGCGATTGAAGAAGCAGCAGAACCATTCGATTCAAATCCAACGGTTACTGCTGCTAGAATCGTTTGTTGACTAAGTTGACAAGCCCTGCGTACGTATCAACTCAGTAGGCCCACAGGTTAGCCTCCCAACCGCTGTGCCCCAGATGTTAGTGGGAGGAATCATTTTTTTCGTAATAAGGAGGCAGTTGATTGCGTGTGGCCAGGCCAGCAGAGGGAATAGGGTGGGCCGGGGAAGCCTGCGCGGCATCACAGTGGGCCACAAGAGGAGGGAGCAGGCAGTCCCGCCGGCGCTAGTTTAGGCGGCTGGAGCAGGAAGATCAGAGATTGAAGAAGCACGTCAGCCGTTGGATGGACATCCAACAGTCACTGCTGCTAGAATCGTGTGTTCACTGACAAAGCCTTGCGTAAAAAAGTCAGCCTCAAAATCTGTGGCGTGTACAGCCCACTTGCTATTATTTTTATATTTTTACTCATTTTCTAATTCATATGGAATTTATGGCATCCCGTTTTCCATTTTTAGAATTGCTGGCCATTTTCTTGTCAGTACCAGGGTCAAAAAATTAACTAATTATGTGGGAAATTTTGAGAATTCGCAATTTTTGCTGGGGAATGAAATATTCTTAATCCAAAAATTAATAGCCATACTAAAACAAATTTAAAAATAAATTAGTACTATGTCATGTTAAATCCAATGAAATATGTATAAGATATCAGTGAAGAACAAGAACGAAAAAGAAACTAATATCCCATTTGCTATATTTTTTTGGAATTTTCAACCCCTTTGGATATTACTTTTAACAGACATTGACCATACTCTTTGGCCAGGACGGAATTCATCCCTCCTCGTCTTGAAAGATTTGCAGCCCAGTAATTCGGAGAAAACAAATAGGCCTAGCTTGGGTATACTTCAAAAAGAAATACTGGGCTACCTATTTTCCCAAAGAACCGGTGCATGAGCATTTAGCTTTATTTGTTTATTTACTTATTTATGTTTAGGGGACCATGATCATGTACCTGGGCCGGATTCATGTGAGAGCCTCCCTTCCAGATAATTATGGGCTTCTCTATTGGGCCTTCATCAGTGGGCTGCATGTTATCAACAAGTGGAAAATGTGTTCCGTACGAAAAATAGTATGACCTACATACGGTATGGGGCACTAAAGGATCGAACCGTGCAATGACTTCCAAAACATTGTGTTTGTCATTCTAACAACACATTTATTCAACCAAAAGACGAAATATACTAATGATTGTACATTGAACACAACAGCAACAACAACCAGGGCTGGGGGTGCAACAGAAGCAGTAAGCAGGCCAGAAGAGTGAAGACGTAGCTCTCTCTTCCAAACCAATCATCGGCCATCATTACAAAAGGGCTACCAAAAAAGAACAAGTGTATGAATCAAACTAAATAAAGATCCTACTACACAAGTGTACGCATCTAACTAACTGGCTCAGTTAGACGTTACTATTTATTAAGCTGTGGAGATTGGCCGACGGCTTGAA
Organism: Triticum aestivum; assembly: GCF_018294505.1. NCBI lineage: Eukaryota > Viridiplantae > Streptophyta > Magnoliopsida > Poales > Poaceae > Triticum > Triticum aestivum. Next base: position 630,756,390 of record NC_057807.1, read on the forward strand.
CTAGATGGGTGTCTGACAGGGGAAACTCCAGCCAGCAGGTCGAAGTCTGATACTTGCGACCCTCTCTCCTACTTTGGTCTGCAGAGCGTGGCGGCACATATCAGGGTATGGTGCATGCAGAGACGCATGGTATGTTGTGTACATACAGTTTTGCCTGATGAACGAAACCGCGCTGCCATCATGATCCTTGCCGTCGGTTATCTCCTGGTTAACCGGATAATTCAGTCCGACAAACAGAGAGCGTGTACCAGGGCTACTTACCAGCCTCCAGTCAAAAATTCCTGAAGGCCTAGAGAAGTTGGGATCCTGCTCAAAGACCTTGCAGTGACTGTGATTGTATTCCGCGAAACAACATGTCTGGTACATGCGAACGATCATCAATCTTTTGCCGTCGTCTAATCGAGCCAGGAACCACCTGCAACTGCCATGCCGCTTTTCTTTGAAAGGTTCTAGGATTAGGAAGGGTAGGGACACCAGGCGGCCTACATCATCATATCAAGTTGGAGTCAAATAAAAAAGGGCTCTTCATTTAGTCAATCTTAAGAACATCATGTTATGAGCATGAATATTTTTTCAGTAAATGTTGACAATAATATAAGCAAGCCATCATGATATCATAGGAAAGTAACATACTGCTGTAACAGCCGTTTGTAGCAATGACTAGAGTAGGCCAGCAATACGTCTAGCCATAGAAGGAGTCGACAACGTAAATGAAGCCGTTGTGTTCAATGGCATCAGAGAACCATGGAGGATGTATGATCCTGCGATGGACGTGCAGATTTATCCACTTCCCGCAGTGACCTGTCAGATAGGCGAGACCACGGTTGAAGAACGCAATTAGCCTGAAGTCTTTATAATTCGCAGATCTTGTGGGCACTCGGCAGATTACAACCTTGAGCAAATCAAACTTGGTATCATGTTGGTTACTGTAAGATTCCGAGTATTCTGGGCCACGGTGCCAAAGCAGTGCAGTGTTAATTGAAGGAAGGGGGATCAATCGCCGGGTGTAGACCTCCACAAGCATCCAGCTGCCGCGACTGTCGACGAGCACCATCCAAGACGTGTTCATGCCGACCCAGTACATACCGTTAATGTAGTTGAGGCTGACGGGGATCGGATCGCAGTCAATGGGGTTGATGCTCACCACCCTACGATCGTTATGCTGTGTGACATGCCGTTTCTGAAGATCAGGCGGCATCAGCAAGCAAGGAGCTGGCTTAAAAATCTCCGGCCTAAGGGCTTTGAGTAAACGGTACAGCCCCGACGAGCACGCGACGAGCGGAATGGTACTGAGATTGTCCACAAGCAAAACAATGAGCTTGATTACCTCTATGGGGAGCGAATTCCAGCCACTCTTTCGGCGGGTGCTGCTCAGTTCTGCCATTGTTAGTGCTTGGGTTTCGGACGAGGGGGAGGGGCCTTAGCGGGGATGGACGATTGGACGAGATTATGTGCGGACAAAGATGGAGAAGCGAATATGTGCTGCGGGAAGTGGACAGGTGATGATGACTACAGCACGCCGCTTGACTTACGAGACACATACCACCAGCGTAGGGTCATGTCGATGCCAGACAACTTGCTTGAGTGATAACAGTACTGGTACTCCCTACAGTACCTACTACAGTACTATGCCCTAACTTGCTTGAGTAGAGTAGTAGAGTAGGACTCTGCTCTACTACTAGCACCGGAGGAGTAGTATATTCTAATCTAAAATAGTTACAAACTTCAATGCCCGAGCGTGGAACGACTACGAACCATGCTCAAAGACCGTGTCTACGTGGTGTTTGGACTTATATGCAAAAAAAATAGCAAGATGCCCGTGCATTGCATGGCACACCATCATCACCAACTCATTTTTTTCTCTACTCCTACTCCTATAAAAGACTCAGGGGCTGTTTGGATTGTGACTATCTTTGCCATATATTGCCACATGATTTTTGCCACAATTGCCACACTTGCCTTAGTTGAGTTGCTCAAATTGTTAGCCACACTTTGGCTTGCCTAAGGGACACCATCTACTACTTCGTGCACTACTCCTGCGCTCCATTCGGTGGCCGCAACGTCCCCTACAGCCACTCCCTCCTGCGCTACATTCGGCGGGCGCTGTTGAAATTTGGGGAGCGCACTCTCGCGACTGCTGGCAGCCACGACTTCACCGACGACGAATTCTTCCCCGACCTCGGCAACCTCTTCCTCAACGACATGGGCGACAACCTCAACGCCAACGGTGCTGCTCCAGTTGCACCGTATGTGTTTCTGTCCTTCCTGTTCGAAATTGTGGTAGAATTCATGTTTCTACTCTGTATCCTACTACTATGCTAGTCCACATGATTAGTTTCATCTCTGTTATAGCCGTCATGATTTATTTTGTACTTATTCGGATTAAATCTCGTAGTAACTTGCTCATATATTCAACTGGCGCAACGTCCCCTATAGCCACTCCCGTTTCATGACCGGCCTGGTCGATGCCTCCAAGGAGCCCTTCGTCCACTGCTATGAGTGCCCGATGCCGTTTTGTGGCTCGCCGGCGGACATGGTGCATCACCTCATGGATGCGTGCAGCGGTCACTGCTGGCCCTTGGCGGAGAACATGAAGTACGAGACGTGGTACCTGTTCACCACGCTGGAGTCGCTGGAGGATCACCACCGCCTGCTAGTCTCGGAGGAGGACGACAGCGTCTTCCTCTTGATCGTGGGCACTGGCGAGGCCCGCGCAAGCCGCCGCCCCGTCTCTGTAATGTGCGTCAGGGGTGATTCCGCTGACGCTGACACTGACACGAGGCCGATGTACGGGTGCGTGGTCAGTGTTACTACCCCTCCGGGTCACGTGGGCGACGACACCGGCCTCATCGAACGGACTTGGACTCTGGGAGCTGGGACTATCCCGCCAATGTGGACTTGGAAGACTCATGGCATCCTTTACCCGCCGACGCGGTGCACGGGGACTCCAAGGAGGTTCACCTGGACATACGCATTATCAAGTTAAATGTTGATCATTAGTCTTCGCTCAATGTAATCCGCTGTCTAAGCATGTGGAGACTTCCATGCAGGATCTTGCTCTATTGGAGTATCGCGCATGAATAAAAGTGTTTCCGTTTATGGTTTAGTCTAGAATCTTCCATGTATGAATTTTTACTACAATACTGGTGAAAGACTTATGATGAACCATTTCTTACATCTCCTCTACCCCCTTGCAAGTCATCCTGATTTAATCCCTCCGTCTAGGTGTATAAGGGCATGGTTAATATAACTTAATAGTATAGCCAACTGTTGACTATAAGAAAGTGCCATGTCATCTGTAGCCAACATGTATAACAATCGATACTCAAAAACTAATTCTTAAAGATCATTTCTTGCAAACCAAATAAGTGTTATTTCTTCACAAGTTTTGGATGCAGGTTGAACAGTTGAACGCTTTTGTTTGCAAAACATACCCTTTTATCTATTTCACCCGGATGTTTGTGAGCTCTAGAAATAATATCCGAAGAAACCTATCGATACCCGTTACACATGAGATGACCCCCACATCCTTTGTCAAAATAAACAACTCCCCGATCAATGCATTTCACTCTTCGGTGCAACGCACGGGCACCTTACTACTATAGATTAGTACGAGCAAAAATTGAACTAACATTATATATAGTACGATAAATGCTGATGCATGTCACCTAAAATTATATCATTCAAAACTATGTTCAAATACGAATCCAACGATATCGTTTTTGTTGACATGCACTAACATTTTGTCAGTTAAATCTTCAGTCAAAAACAATGGGGGACTAATAAACCACGACCGATGTTAGGCCCTCTCTGGATCCATGGGTTAGAGTTAGTTTGGGTTAGTTTGGACTCAACTAACCCAAAAGTATCCAAACAGGAGGGTTAGTTTGGGTTAGATGCATCTAACTCATCCAAAAAATCTAACCCACCCAAGAGGTGCTTATTCGGGTTAGTTCTTCTCGGAGCCATTAAAAAACACATTTTCTCTCACTCTTCCTGCAGCATATCCTTCCCCACTTCCTCGAAGCTTCTCGTCCTCTCCCTCCCTCCCTCTCGCACTGCCCGTGAAGGCACCTCGCCGTATCCGTGCTCCATCTAACCCTGCCATCCAAACACCTCTTTGGTTAGAGTTAGTTCAGGGTTAGTACAAGTGTAGAGGGCGGCGCTGCATGGGAGTCTCACCTCTCACCCCACTCGTGGCGTGACAGTAAAGCCGTCATGTCACAGAACCCAACCACTCCCAGTAATAAGTGGCCTGGTAAAATAAACGGACAAGCAACCATCACATCCCTCCGTCTTTTTTGCATTTCATCTCTCTACATTTACTTTCTCTGGTTCATCTCGCACACTCGATCCCTAGCTACTACTCCTAGGGCCAGTTCTTTTGGCAGCTTCCCCAGCTCTTCCCACAAGACTAGTCACAGTGGAGAGTAACAATAAGGCGCCTCACTCATTTATTTGGGCTTCTAAACTACTACTCAGTCCTGGTTTATTCCTCACCATTGTAATTTGTGCTAAATTTTGACCAAAGATTTAACTGATAAAATGTTACTCCCTCCGTCTAGGTGTGTAAGTCATCTTACGAAAACCAAATAATCCCAAAATACTTAGGCGCGGTGCATTAACTTCTACCTTGTTTCTTGTTTCTTGACATATCATCCAATAAGAGATAAAGAGTGTGCATGCTTTTAATGACTTGAGATATCAAACACGACATGCAGTGGTTAGTTCATTGCATGCAATACTATTAATTAGCAAATACACATTAACGTTTCTCGTTTTCTCCTCGTTCACGGTGCACAACCAAAGAGCAAGTACAATAGTATCCAGTCAGCAGGCTATAAGAACTTCCACGTCATCAAAATCATAGCTGGAAGAGAGAGAAGGAAGAGAAAAGAAGCAAGCGGGCGCTTCAGTTATCGCCAGCTACAGCGCTGGAAACAAGAAATCCAAACTGCATGCAGCCTGCATGCAGCCAGGTGAGCTAGCGCTTCATTCATTCCCGCCAATCAGCATGCGTCTCCTTCCCTCCTTTCACATGCACGCATTAAGTATTGATAGCTAGTTTACAGTCAGTCTACTGTACTAGCAGGCTATTACGAAGACAATCGACATGGCGTACATATATAGCCGGCAGCAGCCTTTCTTATTAACCATGCTCTAAGATGACTTACTCAGCTAGACGGATGGAGTAGTGCATGTGACATGCACTAACATTTCATTAGTTAAATTTATGATCAAAATTTGACACAGATTACAATGGGGACCAATAAACCAGGACGGAGGTAGTAGTTATGGGATTACTAATCTAGAAGCCTAAAAGAACTGGTCCCTGGTACTCCTACTAGTAGTAGTACTCAAGTTGGAATTCCAATTGCACGGCACAACTTGTTAGGCAAAAAATTCGATACAAGGTGTAGGAAGCGGTTTGGGAATTTGCATGCCTTTCCAACCAGTGAGATACTCCGTACAAAGTACGGCAGAGAAATAACCACAGAGAAGGAAGCTAAAAGTAAACAATCAAACGAGCATTTTTGCATTTGTTTTGCATTGAATCGTTTCACAAGCTTGACTAGTGCTGTTTTTCTACTTCTACGGAAACCGCATCGTAATGTTAAAACGTGCATTTGCACGTACATAACTAATAGTAGTACTCCCTCCATCTAGGTGTACAAGTCTTCCCTTCTTCTTGGTCACCGTGCATAACCAAAGATGACTTATTGACCTGGACGGAAGGAGTAGCACATTCTGCAAGCATATATCGAAAGAGACGTGCAGTCCGATAGTATATAGTAAAGTTTGTGCTATATGCATGTCCTTGAGAAATGCGTAATAATACACAACGTTTCCAAACTTTCCCTTTTACATACTTAATTAAGGACGCTAAAAATTCCTGAACGTTCAGGATTTATCATTTGCGTCCCAAAACTAATGAGATCGCCTTACGAAACAAAAATTGTACTCCTCCTAAAAGCCACACTGCTCGCAGGAGCGCTTGCGGCGCTCCATGAGTACCCTGGTGCGTGGCCGTTTCCCAGCGCGCCAACACAACGCCTCTTCCTCAGCCTCACAACTCGCAAGGTGCTGATTAGCGGCTTGCCGGCGGGCGAGCACGATCTTACCGGTGTGGTGATCCGGCGCCAACAGGTACTCCTACTAGCTGGAAGCGTGCACCCGGTCCACGTACCGCCAAGCGTAGATGAGGCGCTTGGGCCCGACTGCACTCAGGGCGTTGGCACGGGCGGCCTCCACCACCCTCACAGCCCTCGCATGAGCCTTCTGCCAAAGAGCCAATTGCCTGACTCTCTCGGACACGACATAGGCCTCCCAGGCAGCTTGTTGCACGGTGCACTTCTCTTCCTCGGCATTCTTCTCCGCCTCTATTTTGGCGCGCTCTGCTGGAGGCAAAGCCTCCCACAAGGTGACATCCATTTCTTTCCAAAGCTCCTCAAGGCTGGGGGGCTCGGCGGGCAGCGCGGCGTTCTCCTCGTAGTGGGGAGCCGACGCGTCCTCCGACACGCGTGCTGGAGAGATTTGGAACACCAACGCGTCCTCCTCGACTAGTGGCGGCGAGGAACAGAACGACGACGCGTCACATCGCGGCGAGGAGCGGAACACCGACGCGTCCTCCTTGACTAGTGGCGGCGAGGAACGGAACGGTGAAGCGTCGCATAGTGGCGAGGAGCGGAACATCGATGCGTCCTCCTAGACTAGTGGCGGCGAGGAACAGAACGGCGACGCGTGACCGTCCGCGCGGTGCAGTGAGGGGCTCCTAGGGATTGAGAGGGGCGATGCCATGGTGGTCGACGTGAGAGGGAGGGGGAGGAGATAGCGATGAACGTGAACATTAGGGGGAGGATATAGCGATGTTGTGGGAGGCGCAGTATTTATAGCGAGCAATGGCACACCTACGTAAGATATGGACTGAGCTGCACTGACTTAACTGCAGGTCCAGTTGCGTCACTGACATGTGGGCCAGTCCCCTGTTGGGCCCATATGTCAGTGACCCAATGCACCTGAAGTTAAGTAAAAGCTACATGGGCATATTTTTTGGAGTAAATTACGGGGGAGCGAAGGGGTGGAAATATTGCTGGTCACAACGGATTGGACGAGCGTGGGGGGAGGAGAGTCATGCATGCAGATTTTTTCACACGGGGTGGAGTGGTGGGACCGCCGGAGGGAGAAGGAGAGTTTGGCAGGCGTGGGGAACGGTGCATAATAAGTCATCTTGCATGCCGGGCTAGGTATAGTCTCAAGTCATTAAAAACATACACGCCCCACACATGTTCATATTTCAAGGTGCACTAAATTATTGCATGCGATGATTAAGGCTGGCCATAATGGTGGTATCTTAGCTGGTGTCATGCACACGGGAATAGCAGACATGCTGATGTGGCAAAGAATTAAAGAAGAGAGGGGGGTTGGAGTAACTAGTGTTCATGCATGCATTGGTAAACACATTTTTTTGTGAAGAAGGACAACATTAGTTGAGTACTTTTGCAGACTTCAAAAACTATTCCACCGCCTCTACTATCTTGCTAAGAGTAGGTGAAATTTTTGAATCGAGCCCTTTAAACTAGAAGGGAGGCAGTGGTACTCTAATAGCTACCCTTGTTGTGATGACAAGATAGGACATGGCACGCACCTGGACGTAGGAACTAGTCTGCATTGTGCATTTAAGTTTTGTCTGAAGTCAATATACCTCTACTTTCACCAAACTTATAGAAAAATGAGTACTCATTATAATCAGCATTCACAATGTCAACATTCACAATGTCAAATCAAGATTTTTACACTCATTATAAAACATAGTTCTTATACTCATTATAATCAGTATTTTAGATATTGATATTTTTAGTATAAATTTGGTCGTGGGATTTCATTGATGCCTGTCAAAGCGTGGAGGAAGCGGAGCTTAGGGCTTGCATTGCCGGTCTCTACATAGGTGTTTCTCTTCATAATCCTATAATTTTAGAGACTGATTGCACTTTTGTGGTAGCGTCTCTTGCATCGGGGGACTATGACAAGTTTGCTATGCGTGACCTGAAATGAAAGCGTTGAGCATCTCGAAGTTGATCAACAATCTTCAATTGTCAAAGATTAGCCGTTCGGCCAATAAGGTGGCACACTTAATCGCTATGTATAGCTTTGACAATAGATTGGATGGTATTCTTGTAAATAACGTACCACCCTGTGTGGTGAATATTGTATCGAATGAGTGTACTGGTGTGGCTGGTTAATTAATATAAGGTGGTGTTCAAAAAAAAGTATAAATTTGGTCAAACACTTTGCAAACGGTTGACGGGAGTAGAGGGAGTATCATGCATGTGGAGTAGGCAAAAAATTGCTCATTTATAGTCGGTAGAAGTATCAAAGGGCACGACCGCGCGAGGGAGGTGAAGGTCGTGGGAGGCACGATGATTGACGGAATTAAGTGAAGTTACATCCACGCGCCGGCATGGCGTGCAAACAGGCAGAAGCTATACCATCAGGCCTATGATATGGGTCTAGTAGACATGACATCTAGTGGGTCCCGCATAGTTCTCGAGAACTCTTTGGGGGCTTGCAGCCGTTTATCCACCGGGCAAGCCAGCAACCCCACGCCATTCACACGCCCTACTCGTCCCCGTCTTCTACCTCACAACAGTTTTCTCCCAGTCGTCCCGTCCTTTCACATTAGTTCACTCCCAGTTTTTGCGGGGTACAACAGTTCAACTTCTCCTAACCCTCCTCCAAAATCCATGGCCTCCCAAATCTCCATGGTCGCCACTGAGTACCAGGTTAGAGCCATCACCGGCGATCAGTTCATCGTCATCTACACACGTGGAACGGCGATGGTGAAAGCATGGCTTGCTTGCTTCCTACGCATGTTCAACAGATCAGCAGATGAGTGGGTCACTGGGCTAGATGTTGAGTACACCACAGTCCTGGGACGAGAGAAGGATCTAAAGGACGAAGAGAGGAAGAAGCCCGCCGTGATCCAGGTTTGCGTACATAATGTTTGCTTGGTCTACCACATATGCCATGCCGACGTTGAGTGCCAGGATTTTAAGAACTTCCTCAAGGACAAAAGAGTGAAATTCATTACTGTAGGCTTTAAGAACGACAGGGATGTCTTGCATCGGATAGGTCTCGTTGTAGGCCATCCCTTTGATCTCCAGAAGGCAAGCCTGGTGTCCTACTCTCAACCTTCAATGCTGACCCTGGTAACAGCCATGATTGATCCTTCGTATGCTAAACTGAAGAAACCTCATCACGAGTTTCATCATGCATGGGAGTCGAAGACATTAAATGAAGATCACATCCTGTACGCAGCAATGGATGCCTACCTTTGTTTAAATATCTACAAGGGTTGGATGAAGAAGCAGAGCCCAGTGTCCGGTTTAAGCAAAGAAACGTCGGCGAACAGGAAGAGGCAGAGGGACGAGGACGAAGTCGAGGACGTGGACTCGGACTCCGAGTAGGTGGTAGTGCCGTTGCTCATGTTGGTTCTACTGCAGTGTCAAGCGGACTAGTTGCTTAGTTTATTTTCAAGGGTGTGTTGTGCTGAGGCCCCAGCAGAACTGTGTTTATGTTCTTTCTTGTTATTTGAACTCTTTAGTACATACAGTAGTACTAGTACTATATCTTACTACTGTTCTTCTTGCACTTGGTACTACTGCTTGTATCTTCGTGTTCCTACTGTACTTAATACATTCATACTAGTAGTAAAATTTGGGTCAGTCGATATGTGAAAGAAGTTCGACGGAGCGAAGGAAGAAGACGGTAGAAGAGGTGGAAGAAGCCCTTCTAGCCATCCATGTTGCATCAAACGGCTCACATGAGTCGGCTGACCCAAATTGCTCCTTCAAATTGCAAGATCCACGTGGTATTCAAGGTCTCGAAGGTAGACTCCGCATCCGCACCCGGTTTGCCGGCTCGACGCGCATGCGACCGGCTTCCGCCGCGATAGCCACCATGCGCGCCTCCTCCGCGCGGGCGGAGAAGACAATGACATGCTAGTTCCTCCTTGCCGGTGTGCTGGAGCACACGCTCGTCCTCCTCTTCGTATGCTGCGTGCATAGACGCGGCTCCACGAGCTGCTCGCGTGCTTGGCAGCGCGGCGGCATGTCCAGGAGGGACTGCAAACAACGTGAGCAGGCAAGCCTTCGGCTTCATGGCACAGGGATGGCGGCGACACGGCGATAATGGGCAAGAAATTGTTGGCCGGAGCAGACGGGCGCCGGCATGCGCAACGGCGGCGGCAGCATGTTGATGAGTGTGCGTGTGGGAGCAGCACCAAAAGAGAAGTTGTTGATATGCCCCACAAATCAAGGAGCTGATCAATTCCAAGATGGGCACAGGCAAAAACTTGTTGGATACGGAACACATTGCTATCTATCCAGATTTTGAGGACTATCAAGTTGTCATGAATGAGAATGAACCATCTTCAATGCAAGCTCAAGAGAAGAAGGACAAAGCAAAGAAAGAGAAGGCTGCCAAGATGCCAACTCTAGAGGAGGCATCTGAGTACTTTTTGAAGAGCAAGCAGGACCAGCTTGGTTACTTAATAGCATCAACTCTGAGGATTGAGAAAGGGTTGTCCACCCTAACTCAAAACCAGGAGAGCCTGGAAAGAATCATGGAACAAAAATTCTATGACCTCGATGTTAAAGTAACTGAGATTCAGTCAGTTGTGGAGTAGCTACAGGATGACATGCATGAGAGAAAGGGCAGGACAACTACTGATGCATTTGCCAGAGTGCCTCGAGCTCAGAGATTAGTTGCAGAGCCTGTGATAGACACCAGAGCCACTTCATCTGCACCAGCTACAGCTCCAGTGCAACCAGCTCCAGCTCCAACTCCTTCAGCTCCATCCACATCAACTGAAGTCTTCGTCCAAGGATCCATCTCTACACCACCACCTGAAGACCAAGCCTGAGAGACGAAATAGTACTATGCATTTTCTATGAACTTTTTGGTAACTTGTTGCCAAAGGGGGAGAAAAATTTATAGATCATAGGCTTCGAGAGAGAGAGAGTTTGCTTTTGTTCTCTTTTGTCTTCGTGGTTGAACTTTATTTGCTTTTGATTACTTGACATACTATGTTATTTCCTTTGAGACATTGATGATCATGTGTTTGATCATAAGCTACACTTATGCTTGTTAGATGATATTATCCCATTTATCTTTATATGATCATTCACTTTGCTTGGTGATGAGTGCATGTATTCAATCTTTATTATTTTGGGCGCTCCACCAAGATGTATGTGACATGGAAGAGTAACCCATGAGCCTAACTCCTTGTGCGTTTTCAATCCAAAGCAAATCTTAAACTATGCACAAATTTAGGGGGAGCTCTTTCTTATCACATACTTCTCAAAGCGACGATGTTTTTCAATCTTATTATCATTTGGCGAAGCTTTGATCTATATGTTGTCATCAATTACCAAAAAGGGGGAGATTGAAAGTGCAACTATCCCTCGGTGGTTTTGGTAATCCTAACAACATATAGCTCATTGAGCTAATACTATTCCAAGACAAATATTTCAGGAAAGCTCAATGAATGGCGTGGCATGGATGAGGAAAGTGGATCCCTCAAAATACTAAGGACAAAAGGATTGGCTCAAGCTCAAAAGCTTAAGACTCTACATTTTATATTTTAGTGATCCAAGATCACATTGAGTCTATAGGAAAAGCCAATACTATCAAGGAGGGATGAGGTGTTGCTTAATGAGTTTCTTGCTCCATAGTGCTTAGTGATATGCTCCAAAAACCCTCAACTACTTTCTCATATCCACATATGACCCAAACCTAAAGTCAAACTCGGCCCCACCGATTCTTTCTATCCGGCGCCACCGAGTTCAGATGTCATAGCCACTGCCACAAACCCTAGGCAAATCGGTCTCACCGATAGGGATCTCGGTCTCACCGAGATGGGATTGTAATCTCTTTGTTTCCCTTCATAACGTTTCGGTCTAACCGAAGTGAGCGATCGGTCCCACCAGCTTCATAGTCTGCTTGGTGTTCGACATGCCTTGCTAGAGGCTGCTACCAACCGTGCAGTTCGGAGGTGATCCGAACTGCGACCAAGCCGACTCGAACCTAAGGGGTCGCACGCTTAATTAAGGGAAGGAACCTACGAGGTCGGATCCGAGGACACCGGTCGGATGTGATCCGAGCTGTATTCAGATTGTGGCCGAGTAGACTTGTGGGCTTTAGGGTCCGTGCGAGGCCCAAGTGTTGAGCCCGCGATGGATGCCTATATAAAGTGGAGGTGTGGCATCCTCATGCGGTTGATCGCTTCGGCGCTGTCACTAGGGTTTGCATGTGTTGTGAATAGCCACCTCCACTCGCCGCCGACTGTGTGATCGGACCTAGCAATCCGCCGCACGGTGTTCCTCCTGCACGCATGTATACTGTTAGAGGTGGTGCACTTGCGCCACTCCGACGAACTTGTACGTGGGATCGGACGTCCGGCTGTTCGAGGGAGATCGACCGAGGAGGAGATGATCCACGCAGATGCGCTACCCCAACTCTTCTTCCGCTGCACGGCACTGCGCATCTAGTGGTAACGAACTGTGATCGATCTCCCGTAGCATGTTCTTGGTTATTCTGCGTGTAGGAATTTTTAATTTGCAGTCGACGCACCCTACTGTAGATCCCAACATGTTGTTGGATAGGTTTGCAAGAATATAAAGAGCACGTAAATATAAACTAAGGGCTGTTTAGATAAAGAAGCAATAAAGTAAATATAGCGAGTGTGTAAAAGTGGTGGTAGGATTTGTGGAATTGTCCCTAAGGAATTGACTACCTCACTAGATCGATAGCAAGTTTTATGTGGGAGAGGCATAAGCTAACATACTTTCTCTTCTTGGATCATATGCACTTATGATTGGAACTCTAGAAAGCATCCGCAACTACTAAAGATCATTAAGGCAAAACCCAACCATAGCATTAAAGTATCAAGTCCTCTTTATTCCCATACACCATGACCCACTTATCTGTGTTTGTGTTTCAGTCACTCACGCAACGCAGACAATAAGCAAACCATGAACATATTGCAACACCCTACAATGGGAATCCCTCACGCTTGCACGACATAGGGAGCACCATAAGACAGCAACATAACCACAAGCAAATTAAACCAATCATAGCAATTCATCAATCACCGGTAGGACAACGAAAATCTACTCAGACATCATAGGATGGCAACATATCATTGGTTAATAATATGAAGCATAAAGCACCATGTTCAAGTAGAGGGTACATCGGGTTGCGGGAGAGTGGACTGCTGAATATAGATGGGGGAAGGTGATGGAGATGTTGGTGAAGATGACGATGGTGTTAGTGTAGATCGTGGTGATGATGATGGCCCCCGGCGGCGTTCCGGCGCCATCGGAAGCAAGGGGGAGAGAGAGCCCCTTCTTCTTCTTCTTCCTTGACCTTCTCCCTAGATGGGAGAAGGGTTTCCCGTCTGGTCCATGGTCTCCATGGTGTGGGAGGGGTGAGAGCCCATCCGAGATTGGATCTGTCTCACTATCTCTCTCTGTTTATGCATTCTCGTATTCTGCCCTTTCACCGTTTCTTATATATCTGGAGATCCCTAACTCCGATTGGATTGAAACCTTTGCCAAGATTTTTCTTGGAAAATTAGCTTTCTTGCGGCCAAAGAAGAGAAGCAACGCCTTACGGGGTGCCCACGAGGGTCAGGGGCGCGCCCCATGCCTCGTGGCCCCCTTGGGCATCGTCTCGCGTTGATTTTTCTTCCCAAAATCATAAATATTCCAGAAATATTCTACGTCCATTTTTATCCCGTTTGGACTCCGCTTGATATGGGTTTTCTGCAAAACAAAAAACATGCAACAAACAGGAACTGGCACTGGACACTGGATCAATATGTTAGTCCCAAAAATAGTATAAAAAGTTGCCAAAAGTGTATGAAAGTTGTAGAATATTGGCATGGAACAATCAAAAATTATAGATACGATGGAGATGTATCAACATCCCCAGGCTTAATTCTTGTTCGTCCTCGAGTAGGTAAATGATAAAAAAGATAATTTTTGATGCGGAATGCTACCTAGCATAATCTTGATCATTTATCTAATCATGGCATGAATATTAAGACACGAGTGATTCAAAGCAATAGTCTATCATTTGACATAAAAACAATAATACTTCGGGCATCCCAACAAACAATCATGTCTTTCAAAATATCAATGCTTCAGAACGTTATCCCTACAAAATAATATAGTCTTTTATGCTCCTATTTCTTAACACAAGGTACCCCTCATGCCTATCCCAGTGTCAGCCAAGCAATTGGTTCATACTTTTTAACGCGCTTTAGCTTTTTCATCCTTCGTGCAATACATGAGCGCAAGCCATGGATATAGCATTATAGGTGGAATAGAGTATGATGGTGGAGGTTGTGTGGAGAAGACAAAAAGGGTGAAAGTCTCACATCGACGCGGCTAATCAACGGGCTATGGAGATGCCCATCAATTGATGTCAATGCGAGGAGTAGGGATTGCCATGCAACGGATGCACTGGGGCTATAAGTGTATGAAAGCTCAAACTGAAACTAAGTGGGTGTGCATCCAACTTGCTTGCTCATGAAGACCTCGGGCATTTGAGGAAGCCCATCATCGAATATACAAGCCAAGTTCTATAATGAAAAGTTCCCACTAGTATATGAAAGTGAAAGCATAGGAGACTCTCTATATGAAGAACGTGGTGCTACTCTAAAGCACAAGTGTGGTAAAAGGATAGTAACAATGCCCCTTCTCTCTTTTTCTCTCATTTATATATATATATATATTCTTTTTTTTGGTGGGTTTCTTTGGCCTCTTTTTTTGTTTGGGCTTCTTTGGCCTCTTTTATTTTTCATAAAGTCTGGAGTCTCATCCCGACTTGTGGGGGAATCATAGTCTCCATCATCCTTTCCTCATTGTGCAATGCTCTAATAATGATGATCATCACACTTTTATTTACTTACAACTCAATATTACAACTCGATACTAGAATAAAATATGACTCTATATGAATGCCTCCGGCGGTGTACTAGGGTGTGCAATGATCTAGCATAGCAATGACATCGGAAAACGGACAAGCCATGAAAACATCATGCTAGCTGTCTTACGTTCATGCAAAGCAATATGACAATAAATGCTCAAGTAATGTATATGATGATGATGGAAGTTGCATGGCAATATATCTCGGAATGGCTATTGAAATGCCATAATAGGTAGGTATGGTGGCTGTTTTGAGAAAGATATAAGGAGGCTTATGTGTGATAGAGCGTATCATATCACGGGGTTTGGATGCACCGGCGAAGTTTGCACCAACTCTCGAGGTGAGAAAGGGCAATGCATGGTACCGAAGAGGCTAGCAATGATGGAAGGGTGAGAGTGCGTATAATCCATGGACTCACATTAGTCATAAAGAACTCATATAGTTATTGCAAAAGTTTATTAGCCCTCGAAGTACTACTACGCATGGTCCTAGGCGGGATGTTGGTAGGAGTTAACCATCGCGCGACCCCGACCTTCACGCAAAGATAAACAATCAAAATACAATGCACGCCAATTTGGTTACATAGTTAGGAGACCATATGTGCATGCTTCGGGAATCACAAACCTTAACACCAATATCCTTACTAAACACAACCATTTACTAGTACTTCCCACATATTATCATCTCTATCTCGCAAAAATATTGCAAGGAATCAAACATATCACATTCAGTGATCCACAAGTTTTATGTAGGATTTTATTACTAACCATGTGAATGAACAATTCCTGTCATCTCTCTAAATTGTTATAAGTGAAGCAAGAGAGTTTAATTCTTTCTACAAAAGATATGCCCACGCTCTAATAAATATAAGTGAAGCAAAAGAGCATTCTACAAATGGCAGCTTTCTATGCGAAGAGAAACATGCAATCCAAACTTCATATGATATAAATCAAGCACATGAAGCTTTCACTACAAAACAAAAGACACATCCGTGACATTTTGGGCCGAACGAATTTTTTTCTGTCATACATATGACACTTCTATGACGATAATTGTGACAAAACCCGATATTATCATAGATGTGGTGGGCTACTACTTCTATGACAAAAAATCATGATAGAAAATGGGCTTTTCGTCCTGGGCGGGCCGGAGACGCAGCTGCATGACATTCTTTGGGCCATCCATGACGGAAAAAACCATGGTAGAAGCGAGGGCGAGGAAAATTTCGGGAGTTGCCAGTTACGGTGGGAGGTCGGGGGCCGAGCGATGCGCGTTTCTCTCATACACGTACGCGCGTGTGTGCGAGGCGTCGGCTCTAACTGAACCCGAGCGAGGCGTTGGGCTCTAATTAAATCCGAGCGATTGCACTGCAGGCTACGTGTTATTTAACCCGAGCGATCGATCGATGGTTGTTAACTGAATCCGATCGAGCGATTCCTTCGCTACTGTTGCTAACTGAAGCCGATGGATTGGATGAACAGTGAGCGTTGCGGGGGGTGGGGGCGGCGTTTGGATGAATAGTGAGCGGTGGCGTTGCCTCTGGATGAACAGGACCCCGTGGTGTGGTGGAGGGCTGGATGAACAGTAGACGGTGGAGGGGTACCCATGGAGTGGTGGTTGAACAGGACCCCGTGGTGTGGAGGGCTGGATGAACAGTAGATGGTGGAGCGGTGGTTGAATAGTAGCCGGTGGAGTAGCGCGCGGTGGAGGCTAGATGAACAGGAGCCCGTGGATGAACAGTCGCAGGTGGAGGCTGGAGGAGGTCGACGGTGGATGAACAATAGCCCGTGGAGGCCGGAGGAGGTCGACGGTGGAGATGAACAGTATCCCGTGGAGTCCCGTTTTGCGGTACGCCACACCGCTCCCGATGAACAGGACCCCCGTTTCGATCGTAACGCTCCAACACAAGTCCGTTTCGTCCGTTTTGCGGTACGCTACACCCCTCCTGATCAACAGGACCCCCGTTTCGAACGTAGGAGGTCCGTTTCCTCCGTTTTGCGGTACGCCACACCCCTCCCGATCAACAAACCCCCGTTTCGACCGTAGGAGGTCTGTTTCCTCCGTTTTGCGGTACGCTACACCCCTCCCGATCAACAGGACCCCGTTCTGAATCTAGGAGGTCCATTTCCTCCGTTCTGCGGTACGTCAGGCCTCGTTTCCATCATCTGTTCCGCCCAGGCCCCCCCGATGAACACGACCACGCATTCCGTTCTGACCCAGCCGGTTGGCTCCCCATGAACACGACGACGGCGCTGTTTCTCTGTTCCGACCTATCCATATATACGAGCCCTGGCTGTACGTATGCGTGAGTAGGCATTCGAGACCCCGCCCGTATGTACACATACGTGGTCGTATTTTCTTTGTTGCACACTGGCCGCTGTACGTACGTGTATGTGCTACGTGCGAGCCTCTAATACAACACGTACATGCCTCTACTACGACACGTGCGCGCCTCTACATCCACCAGTATATATGTACGTACACGTTCGCGACCAGAATGACAATGCTACGTACGCTTCGACCAGGTGGGTCCTGGCTGTCAGGCACTTCCTTGCGTGCTAAGATGTAGCTGGTGGGTCCCAGCAGTTAGGGGTGAAAATTGTTTTTTTTCAGACGCACTTCCTTGCGTGCGAAGATGTAGCTGGTGGGTCCCAACAGTCAGTGGGAAACATTTTTTTTCACGAAATACGGTGGCCCGTCCTGTGGGTCCCCGCTGTCAGGTGGAGGAATAATTATTTTGCGCGTAATAAGGAGGCACTTCCTTGCTGCGGCCGTGGACCCAGCTGTCAGCCTCTCCACGTACAGTCCACGTCCGATGGAAGACGTTCCTTGACCATGTTGACCATGCCACGCCAAGAGCACCAGTGCGGTGGATGACGGCGAGGCCTAGGAAGGGGATGACGCAGAGCCGGGGAAGACGCGGCAGTGGATGCCCACGCGTAGAGGAGTACGAGGGTTCACTGGTTCGCTGCAGTGTGAGGCTGCCGTCGCCGCAGAATAACAGGGGGTGTGGGTGAGTAGAGGGATGGCCTGGCCAGCGGTGGGAGTAGTAGGCGGCAGTGAGGCCTCCGCCGCATCGCAGCCGGCCACGGGAGGCAGGAGCACGAGGCACGACCGGCGCTGGTTTGGGCGGCTGGAGCAAGAAGACCAAAGGTTGAAGAAGCACTACGACCGTTGGATGGACATTGTACGATCACTGGAGCTAGAATCGTGCATATTGACTAAGTCAACAAAGCCCTCCGTCCCCGTCAACTTAGTAGGCCCACAAGTCAGCCTGCCACTGTACTGGGTCCCAGCTAACATGGAGAGTATTAATTTTTTTGTGCGTAATAAGGAGGCACTTCCTTGCGTGCGAAGATATATCTGGTGGGTCCGAGCTGTCAGCGGCGGTAACATTTTTTTCACGAAATACAGAGGCCCTTTTGATGGGTCCCTGATGTCAGGTGGAGGAATCATTATTTTGCGCGTAATAAGGAGGCATATCCTTGCGTGCGGCCGTGGAACCAGTTGTCGGCCTCTCCACGTACACTCCACTTCAGATGCATGTCGGTCGTTGACCATGTTGACCAGGCCGCTGATACGTCTCCAACGTATCTATAATTTTTGATTGCTCCATGCTACTTTATCTACTGTTTTAGGCAATATTGGGCTTTATTTTCCACTTTTATATTACTTTTGGGACTAACCTATTAACCGGAGGCCCAGCCCAGATTTGCTGTTTTATGCCTATTTCAGTGTTTCGAGGAAAAGGAATATCAGACGGAGTCAAAATGGAACGAAATTAACTGGAGAAGTTAATTTTGGAACGAAACCCACCTGATGGACTTGGAGTGCACGTCAGGGGAGTCCCGGGCTACCCACGAGGGTGGGGGGCGCGCCCCCTGCCTCGTGAGCACCCCGGAGGTCCACCGACGTACCCCCTGCACCCATATATACCTACGTACCCTGAAACTTCCAGAACAGAAGATAGATCGGGAGTTCCGCCGCCGCAAGCCTCCACAGCCACCAAAAACCAATCGGGACCATGTTTCGGCACCCTGCCGAAGGGGGATCCCATCACCAGAGGCCATCTTCATCATCCCGGCGCTATCCATGACGAGGAGGTACTAGTTCACCCTCGGGGCTGAGGGTATGTACTAGTAGCTATGTGTTTGATCTCTCTCTCTCGTCTTCTCTCTCGTGTTCCTCTATGGCACGATCTTGATGTATCCCGAGCTTTGCTATTGTAGTTGGATCTTATGATGTTTCTCCCCCTCTACTCTGTGGGGACCGATTCTCCTGGTATAAATTCCCAGAAAATGGCCCATGTGCTCATCAGCCCCAGGATTACTGTTAGCTGACGAGGCACCAACTTGATACAGAAATTCCAAGCAAAACACAAAATATGTAGTACAAGACCATTCTGGTCTGTGAGTACAACAAATGGTTTCTAGTGGTTGATGGTAGAAGCGGGTTGTGAATCATCAGTGTCTATGGGACTCCATTTCCCACGGGAACAGCTGACCAGGTTAACTCCTATCTTTTTGAGGCATGCTATCACCGTTGCTTAGGTTCCGGGGCTGTCATCACATCGCTCCTCTCCGTGCAAGAAATCTGGACAAGACAATAGCCAGGGACAAGCCAGTGAGTACTTTTAATGTACTCGCAAACATTATGAACACATAAATAATATAACAACGATATTTTGGGATATCCATGCTCATGACGTCAGTCACAAAAGGTAAATAAATCTCTCATGCATGTAAGCAGGTTATTTATGAAAATGCAATAACACATTAATAATAAAAGGCACCGATCGGGCGTCTGAAGCGATGCCACATAAAGGGCTTAAAAGAAATGCCACAGTCAGGCGTCTGAGCGACACCACATACAGGGCTTTAAAGAAATGCCACCGTCGGGCGTCTGAGCGACACCACATACAGGGCTTTAAAAGAAATGCCACACTCGGGCGTCTGAGCGACACCACATACATGGCTTTAAAGAAATGCCACCGTCGGGCGTCTGAGCGACACCGCATACAGGGCTTTAAAAGAAATGCCACAGTCGGGCGTCTGAGCGACACCACATACAGGGCTTTAAGAGAAATGCCACAGTCGGGCATCTGAGCGACACCACATACAGGGCTTTAAAAGAAATGCCACAGTTGGGCGTCTGAGCGACACCACATACAGGGCTTTAAAAGAAATGCCACAGTCGGGCGTCTGAGCGACACCACATACAGGACTTTAAAAGAAATGCCATAGTCGGGCGTCTGAGCGACACCACATACAGGGCTTTAAAAGAAATGCCACAGTCGGGCGTCTGAGCGACACCACATACAGAACTTTAAAAGAAATGCCACAGTCGGACGTCTGAGCGACACCACATACAGGGCTTTAAAAGGAATAATCATGGTAACTATCCCGGAGGTAGAACCATCCCAGGGATATGTGATAATACCAATAATATCACGGGTTAGTCCACAATAAAAATAATAATCATAATTATTATGAATCACAAGCCGTGACTCCAGTTCTGGTTTAACAGTTTCACCTCCGAAGACCGACACTAAGACCGACACTTGACCCATCCCAGACTGTAATCCTTAACCATGGACACGGCTATTGGAATAGGTTTAATCTCTACAGAGGGTGTACTCTTTACCCACGAGTAACGGATTCCTTTAGTCCATCGGGACTAATTCCATCTACGGTCTTTTTGTTGAAAACTAACCTAACTTGCACACACCAGCTTAACTCACACGTGTCTGGAATCACCCACGACACCTGTCAAGCAAACTCTAAGTGGGGAGGCTACAACCTCGCGTAGCATTGGATCAAATTTATATCGCGCGCTTTAAGGGGTGGCCTCCCCTCTCGGTCTCAACCGGAAACACCCATGCCCTCGGACCAGGTGGCCTGTCTACCAGCTACTACCGGTATCTTCCACCCTGGCCTCTCTGTACAATGTGTGCTAGAAAGAGGTTGACAACTTACTGGACCGTACTCTACTTGTTGTAGAGACGAGTGGTAGTACGAAACAAGTATGGGGGTTACTGGAACAAGACTCGATCTATGGTCGACTCAGGAGGTTTAAGTATTCCCTGCATGATTAGCATAACGAATATATTTCAACCAACAGAGTCACCGCTCATTATACCTTACCATGCCATACCAGACATAACCGTCCCGACGGAGACCGGCGACAAACTCATACCTACCCAAGGCAGAGGTTTTCCCGGATTCCTTCCGGTATGCATGCAAGGAACATGAGGATGAACATCATCACAAGTATGCTCATCATGGAAATCACCAATATGCATTCATGCAAATGATCACATCACATGAAATAACAACTCTCCAAAATGAAGTGGTGTGATAAACGTGTCAACGAACACCCAAAATTATCATGCCGGGGTTCAGAATGCTTGCCTTCAATGGGAGTAAAGGCAGGGGTGCACTCCAAAACTTGTGAAAGTTTCTTCTCTCTCTCCAAGGTCCTATTTTAAAATAAATTTGAATTAACACACATGTTCAGAACAGCACAAAAAGTTTCTTTGAACATTTTTCAAATAAATCTTAAAATAAACTAGATCAAATTTGAGAGAGGTAGGAAAAAGAATTAATTCATTTGGATTTGTATATAAAAAGTTATAGACAGTCAAAGATTTTGTCAAAATCTGTTTTTTAAAAACAAAACAGAAAAGAAAACGATTCGGGCAGAATACGTCTTCGAAAAGGGGGAGACGTACTCGGGGTCTTTACGCTTCCACTTAAACGCGTGGAGACGGGCTGGGTCTCTGACAGTGGGTCCAGGGGGGGCCACTGGTCAGGTTTGACCAGTCCCCACTCCCTCCTCTTCTCTGCCCGAGCAGAGGCGGGGCGTCCGACGAATGTGGCTGGCGAACGGCGTTTCTTCGCGGGCATCTGAGAGCAGGGATGGATCTGCCACTCCTAGGCGGTCCTTCCGGTGGTCGCAGGGTCACCAGGGGTGGAGGGAGTCGCCGGCGGCGAGCTCCGCGGCGGAGGGGGCTTCGGGGACAAAGTGATTTTTGGGCTGCGGTGGTCTCCGACCAAAATTGAGCGTGGGGTTGCACTCGCGAGAGGGAGGGAGAGTTCTTGGTGGAGAGAGTGGAGAGGGAGAGGCCCTGGTGGCGAAGGAATCGACCGGGACTTGGCGGCGACCGAACTGGCCGGACTTGGGGAAGACGGCCTTCCCCTCCTTGACTGCTGGTCGTGGTAGCACTAGGAGGATCATATGAGGTTGCTCGAGGACTCTATTGATCTCTGGGGCCCTTATATAAGCGGTGGAGGTCGGTTCCGAGGTGGCCAGCGATAAGGACAATGGCGAACCGTCTTTCTGTAGCAATGGCGATGTGGCGGCGATGCGCGCTAGGGGACGAATCTGCGGCTGAGCTGGAGATGCTTAAGGGGGCAGCTAGCGAGCGTTGGTGGCCTGTTGGCTCCGACGGAGGCAGGGGCGCACTGCGGACGCCGGCGTCCCACCAAGGCTCTGACGGCGGCGCTGTTGGCTGCCAGGGCGGCTTGGCGCGTTGCTGTGGGAAGGGGAGTGCGTGGCGTGGCGCTACAGAGCGGGCCAAATACCAGGGGCGCGACGTGTCGGCTCGGGCGCGACTCGTGCATACGCGCGCTCTGGGCGCGTCCAGTGCACGCACGGAAGTTGTTCGATAAAATGTCGTGGCATGCTACAGGTCACAGGTGAGGTTGGCAAGCAACAAAACTAGGCTAGTGATAGAGGGAATCTCAAGGGACACGGTGGTTTGGTCAAGTGGTCAAGTCCACAATGCCAACAACAACTCATGTCAATACTGATCATGCACTCCAGGTGTTTGTCAAAATGCCAAAGGCACCTAGGCCTTTCTTGGAGTGGCCAATTCTTCCAGATCAGTGTCTCTCTAGATGCGCAAGAGGGTGGTGAGGTTAGTTTGTGAAAAGCATAAACTTGTTAGTGCAATTTTTGCAGAACTTCAATTCTGGACAGAACTTGTATGGCATTATATCATGCACCAAGAATGGCCAGATGAGTGCATGCTCCTGGACTTAGGGGTTTAGCATGGAGGACTACAAGTAGGAGAAAGAGTCTAGGGCCAAAGAGCAAGCAATAATATGGGTGCTGTACAAACCATCATGATGGATCAGAATGAAGATTAGGTTGATTCACTCAAAAATTTTAAAGAACATCCTTGGATTATTGCATATAATGAAATCATATGCTGCTACTAATATCCTAAAAGTTTGGTGGAGGCTCAAGGGAAACATTTAAATGGGTTATAGTGCAAAATTGTCCAGTGGACCAGAGAGGAAAAACATGTGTAGCACTCAAAATATGCAATGAATGAACAATATTATTGCACAAAAGTCATTTAGAGGCATCACATGACATCTCCGAATTTTGGTTGGATTTTTAGTTAAATCTATCCACTGGTTGTAGTACAAAAATGGCCCCAAAACTCTAAACAAGTCATTTTAATGAATAAAGCTCAGGGTGAAATAAATTAATAAATAAATTTACTGATTAAGAGATGTTTTTAATGAGAGGGCATATAAGTCCAATATGTTTCTGGAAGGATCCACTTGGGAAAAACTCCTTATTACTACAAGAAAAGTTTTTAAAATTAGCAGAGATATTCTTGCTGGCAAAATTTTAAACTCTTGGCAAAATTTTAATAACCAAAACCTGGTTAAATTTTTGGGGTGTTACAATTACTACCCCCCTTAAGAAAAATCTCGTCCTCGAGATTTGCTAAGAGCTGTTGTGAAAAACAGATATTCCACATGAGTTCGAGCGGTTGTGAGCCTGCTGCCGTGGTGCTACGTGAATAAAAATAATCCATGTAGTGAGGGGATGAACGATGCGGTAACTCAGGGAAAAGAAATCTCATTCTAGGATTCTTCGCGGTTACACAAGTTAATCACGACGAAAACTACTCATACTAGTGAAAACTAAATACTCGACTCGTCGCACAATTTCGAGGTACCATGCATAAGTTACAACGTAACAATAAATGCTGCAATAACAAACACAGCAGGGACGTCTAAAATGAAAACGGTAACTGGATGGGGTCTCGATAAAATGTCTCTGGTAAAGGGAAACACTCTTCTTCTATCGGAGGAAGTGGATTGACCAGTCGATGTATGCGTCTCTCCGGGTCGGGCCTCAGTGGCCTGCCGATGGCAATCAGAGGATTTAAATCAGCAAGACTCTGGAGATAGTCCATTACTCGCTGGTTCAAATGCTCTTGAGGGATGATGTACTGGATAAGGTTGGCTAGCACCGGGTCTCTCTCAATTCGTCCCCCGGGAAAAGACGTTACTCCTCCGGGTGCTGCACGGCTCGGAAAGTAATAATATCCTCGTTCGCGGGCATAGGGTACTGCGGATCGAAGGCGAGCAATTGCTTCCTTCGCATCAGCTTCTATGGCCAGGCGTGGGGTCGACATGGATTCCCCCATGAAGGAGACTTCCGTTGGATCTTGGTTGGGATCTACGGGAGGGATGTGTACTGCTGCCCAATATCCCGAGGTGGAAAAGGTGATTCTCGATTTGAACAGCTCATACTGGGGTGGCTAGGTAGAACCCATGGTACTGCAGGTAAAGTCCCACAATATTTTGACAAAGCTACCTGGGGTTGCATCTGGGGTTCTCAAGTAAATACTAGGGCTTGGCATGGCAAGAAATGGTTGTGAGAGTGGTGCACGAGGTGAGGGGTGCCGGGTAAGGTCACAAGGTGGCCTTCTTATATAGCATCTGGGCTGATTTATTTACCGTGGTAAAAGGGTAATAAATATGCCAGATTACCTCAAGAATCGGGGTCAGTGTCGGAGATACACCTATCTCATAAAGAGACGTGGTGCTGTGAGTGCTATCGGGGTTGGTTTTGGTAGCTGTGCTCGGAAAATGTGCAACTATGCGCTGACAAAATACGCAAGACTACTATTAAAACAGAGGCACAACGACAGGCTGTGCTTACTCACAAGGTTACACAATTGCAAAGCGAGGATACACTGAGACTTGGTACCACTCGTACGGCTTAGTCTACCTCGTTTATGTCTAAATGGGCATGCCTGGTGGATGTCGAGGCTTCTCCATGTGTCTCACTGTCGGGATAAGCCGGAGATGGTGGAGGAACTGCAGGGTCGGGGTAACAATGATGAACATCCCGGGGATTGTGAGCCACAATCCCGTTGGAGTGTGCTCCCAAAAGGCGACGAAGCACTTCTGGGGTCATCAAAGCATCTCGGTTGGCGGCTGGAGCTGACCTCGGGGTCTCGATCGGTTATCCGAACAGTACGACTGGGTTGTCGGCGTCGGGCTCGTCTTCCCTTCTTGCTGGGGCTCGACGAACCAGCTCTCCTCGAGCTGCGATCAGATCAATGGTGATCTGGTTGAACAGTGCCTCTAGTGCACTTACATAGCGCACTAGGTGCAACAATGCGGGATCCGTCTCGTGATCTCCGTTGGCATCTTGGGGTGGTCTACCATACCCTTCATGCCTGGGGTAGTAGTAGAACGAGCGACAGTTAACTCTGGGCGACAACTGCCGGAGTTGAACTATAGCCTCTTGAGCAGCTAGCTGGATGGCTTGTGGCTCGAAGGAAGTTGTTCTTCCGGTGAACCTGTAGGGACGTTCTGGCGATAGACTCCTACCGTAGATGTGCACAGTGGCTCAAAATTGACGGCTTTCACCGCCCATGGGTCCTTGGTACACAACATATTCTGGGGCTCTTCTAACGCATAGGCACGACGGGTGAGGTTTGCGAGTATGGTCACAAAACCTCCAAGGTTGGTAGCTGTGGTCTCATTGTGCACTACGGGGCCTGGCATTGTGGCTATGTTGGGGAAAGAGGCTGTGCTATGCTGGGTTGAGGCTAGCGTGCCCTTTTTATAGAAAAGGGGACGTCGTCTTCCTTCGCACGCTTGTGAATGAGACGTTTTAGCCATCGGTCACTAGCGTGTGATCGACAGGCTAATTTGATAGGTTGGGCACCGACTGCCAAAAGTGTCGGGACCACAGTGTGGCTATCTTGCACGGGAAGTTTGGCTGGGGTTTTGGTTAGGGTCTGGTGGGTTGGTTTTGCCTAAGTTTGTCGACCTGGCTGGGATAGGATTAGCCAATGGTCAGCCTGGCTCTGATACCAAGTTTGTGGGGACCGATTCTCCTGGTATAAATTCCCAGAAAATGTCCCTTGTGCTCATCAGCCCCAGGATTACTGTTAGCTGATGAGGCACCAACTTGATACAGAAATTCCAAGCAAAACACAAAATATGTAGTACAAGACCATTCTGGTCTGTGAGTACAACAAATGGTTTCTAGTGGTTGATGGCGGAAGCGGGTTGTGAATCATCAGTGTCTATGGGACTCCATTTCCCACGGGAACAGCTGACCAGGTTAACTCCTATCTTCGCGAGGCATGCTATCACCGTTGCTTAGGTTCCGGGGCTGTCATCACGTCGCTCCTCTCCGTGCAAGAAATCTGGCCAAGACAATAGCCAAGGACAAGCCAGTGAGTACTTTGAACGTACTCACAAACATTATGAACACAAGAATAATATAACAACGATATTTCGGGATATCCATGCTAATGACGTCAGTCACAAAAGGTAAATAAATCTCTGATGCATGTAAGCAGGTTATTTATGAAAATGCAATAACACATTAATAATAAAAGGCACCGACCGGGCGTCTGAAGCGACGCCACATAAAGGGCTTTAAAAGAAATGCCACAGTCGGGCGTCTGAGCGACACCACATACAGGGCTTTAAGGAAATGCCACCGTCGGGCGTCTGAGCGACACCACATACAGGGCTTTAAAAGAAATGCCACAGTCGGGCATCTGAGCGACACCACATACAGGGCTTTAAAGAAATGCCACCGTCGGGCGTCTGAGCGACACCACATACAGGGCTTTAAAAGAAATGCCACAGTCGAGCGTCTGAGCGACACCACATACAGGGCTTTAAGAGAAATGCCACAGTCAGGCGTCTGAGCGACACCACATACAGGGCTTTAAAAGAAATGCCATAGTCGGGCGTCTGAGCGACACCACATACAGGGCTTTAAAAGAAATGCCACAGTCGGGCGTCTGAGCGACACCACATACAAGACTTTAAAAGAAATGCCACAGTCGGGCGTCTGAGCGACACCACATACAGGTCTTTAAAAGAAATGCCACAGTCGGGCGTCTAGCGACACCACATACAGGACTTTAAAAGACATGCCACAGTCAGGCGTTTGAGCGACACCACATACAGGGCTTTAAAAGGAATAATCATGGTAACTATCCCGGAGGTAGAACCATCCCAGGGATATGTGATAATACCAATAATATCACGGGTTAGTCCACAATAAAAATAATAATCATAATTATTATTAATCACAAGTCGTGACTCCAGTTCTGGTTTAACAGTTTCACCTCCGAAGACCGACACTAAGACCGACACTTGACCCATCCCAGATTGTAATCCTTAAGCATGGACACGGCTATTCGAATAGGTTTAATCTCTGCAGAGGCTGTACTCTTTACCCACGAGTAAAGGATTCCTTTAGTCCATCGGGACTAATTCCGTCTACGGTCTTTTTGTTGAAAAATCACCTAACTTGCACACACCAGCTTAACTCACACGTGTCTGGAATCACCCACGACACCTGTCAAGCAAACTCTAAGTGGGGAGGCTACAACCTCGCGTAGCATGGGATCAAATTTATATCGCGCGCTCTAAGGGGTGGCCTCCCCTCTCGGTCTCAACCGGAAACACCCATGCCCCTGGACCAGGTGGCCTGTCTACAAGCTACTACCGGTATCTTCCACCCTGGCCTCTCTGTACGGTGTGTGCTAGAAAGAGGTTGACAACTTACTGGACTGTACTCGACTTGTTGTAGAGACGAGTGGTAGTATGAAACAAGTATCTATGGTCGACTCAGGAGGTTTAAGTATTCCCTGCATGATTAGCATAACGAATATATTTCAACCAACAGAGTCACCGCTCATTATACCTTACCATGCCATACCGGACATAACCGTCCCGACGGAGACCGGCGACAAACTCATACCTACCCAAGGCAGAGGTTTTCCAGGATTCCTTCCGGTATGCATGCAAGGCACATGAGGATGATCATCATCACAAGTATGCTCATCATGGAAATCACCAATATGCATTCATGCAAATGATCACATCACATGAAATAACAACTCTCCGAAATGAAGTGGTGTGATAAACGTGTCAACGAACACCCAAAATTATCATGCCGGGGTTCAGAATGCTTGCCTTCAATGGGAGTAAAGGCAGGGGTGCACTCCAAAACTTTTGAAAGTTTCTTCTCTCTCTCCAAGGTCCTATTTTAAAATAAATTTGAATTAACACACAAATTCAAAATAGCACAAAAAGTTGCTTTGAACATTTTTCAAATAAATCTTAAAATAAACTAGATCAAATTTGAGAGAGGTAGGAAAAAGAATTAATTCATTTGGATTTGTATATAAAAAGTTATAGACAGTCAAAGATTTGGTCAAAATCTGTTTTTTTAAAACAAAACAGAAAAGAAAACGATACGGGCAGAATACGTCTTCGAAAAGGGGGAGACGTACTCGGGGTCTTTGCGCTTCCACTTAAACGCGTGGAGACGGGCTGGGTCTCTGACAGTGGGTCCAGGGGGGCCCACTGGTCAGGTTTGACCAGTCCCCACTCCCTCCTCTTCTCGGCCCGAGCAGAGGCGGGGCGTCCGGCGATCGTCACCGGCGAACGGCGTTTCTTCGCGGGCATCTGAGAGCAGGGATGGATCTGCCACTCCTAGGCGGTCCTTCCGGTGGTCGCAGGGTCACCAAGGGTAGAGGGAGTCGCCGGCGGCGAGCTCCGCGGCGGAGGGGGCTTCGGGGACAAAGTGATTTTTGGGCTGCGGTGGTCTCCGACCAAAATTGAGCGTGGGGTTGCACTCGCGAGAGGGAGGGAGAGTTCTTGGTGGAGAGAGTGGAGAGGGAGAGGCCCTGGTGGCGAAGGAATCGACCGGCACTTGGCGGCGACCGAACTGGCCGGACTTGGGCAAGACGGCCTTCCCCTCCTTGAGTGGTGGTCGTGGTAGCACTAGGAGGATCATATGAGGTTGCTCGAGGACTCTATTGAGCTCTGGGGCCCTTATATAAGCGGTGGAGGTCGGTTCCGAGGTGGCCGGCGATAAGGACGACGGCGAACCGTCTTTCTGTAGCAATGGCGACGTGGCGGCGACGCGCACTAGGGGACGAAGCTGCGGCTGAGCTGGAGATGCTTAAGGGTGCAGCTGGCGAGAGTTGGTGGCCTGTCAGCTCCGACGGAGCCAGGGCGGCTTGGCACATTGCTGTGGGAAGGGGAGTGCGTGGCATGGCGCTACAGAGCAGGCCAAATACCAGGGGCGCGATGTGTCGGCTCGGGCGTGGCTCGTGCAATACGCGCGCTCTGGGCGCGTCCAGTGCACGCACGGAAGGTGTTCGGTAAAATGCCGTGGCATGCTACAGGTCACAGGTGAGGTTGGCAAGCAACAGAACTAGGCTAGTGATAGAGGGAAACTCAAGGGACACGGTGGTTTGGTCAGGTGGTCAAGTCCACAATGCCAACGACAACTCATGTCAATACTGATCATGCACTCCAGGTGTTTGTCAAAATGCCAAAGGCACCTAGGCCTTGCTTGGAGTGGCCAATTCTTCCAGATCAGTGTCTCTCTAGATGCACAAGAGGGTGGTGAGGTTAGTTTGTGAAAAGCATAAACTTGTTAGTGCAAGTTTTGCAGAACTTCAATTCTGGACAGAACTTGTATGGCATTATATCATGCACCAAGAATGGCCAGATGAGTGCATGCTCCTGGACTTAGGGGTTTAGCATGGAGGATTACAAGTAGGAGAAAGAGTCTAGGGCCAAAGAGCAAGCAATAATATGGGTGATGTACAAACCATCATGATGGATCAGAATGAAGATTATGTTGATTCACTCAAAAAATTTAAAGAACATCCTTCGATTATTGCATATAATGAAATCATATGCTGCTACTAATATCCTAAAATTTTGGTGGAGGCTCAAGGGAAATATTTAAATGGGTTATAGTGCAAAATTGTCCACTGGACCAGAGAGGAAAAACATGTGTAGCACTCAAAATATGCAATGAATGAACTATATTATTTCAGAAAAGTGATTTAGAGGCATCACATGACATCTCCGAATTTTGGTTGGATTTTTAGTTAAATCTATCCACTGGTTGTAGTACAAAAATGGCCCCAAAACTCTAAACAAGTCATTTTAATGAATAAAGCTCAGGGTGAAATAAATTAATAAATAAATTTACTGATTAAGAGATGTTTTTAATGAGAGGGCATATAAGTCCAATATGTTTCTGGAAGGATCCACTTGGGAAAAACTCCTTATTACTACAAGAAAAGTTTTTAAAATTAGCAGAGATATTCTTGCTGACAAAATTTTAATAACCAAAACCTGGTTAAATTTTTGGGGTGTTACATACTCTCTTGTGATGAATTGAGTTTCCCCTTTGAAGTTATCTTATCGGATTGAGTCTTTTATGAGAACACTTGATGTATGTCTTGCCGTGATTTTATGTGGTGACAATGGGATATCATGTGCCAGTTGATGTATGTTTTCGTGATCAACTTGCGGGTTTCGTGACATTGGGAACCTATGCATAGGGGTTGGCACACATTCTTGACTCTCCAGTAGTAGCTTTGGGGCACTCTTTGAAGTACTTTTATGTTGGTTGGATGAATCTTAGATTGTGTGACGCATATCGTATAATCATGCCCACGGATACTTGAGGTGACAATGGAGTATCTAGGTGACATTAGGGTTTTGGTTGATTTGTGTCTTAAGGTGTTATTCTAGTATGAACTCTATGATGGATTGAGCGGAAAGAATAGCTTTATGTTATTTTACTGCGAACTCTTGAATAGATAGAACACAAAGGATAACTTTGAGGTGGTTTCGTACCCTACCATAATCTCTACGTTTGTTCTCCGCTATTAGTGGCTTTGGAGTGACTCTTTGTTGCATGTTGATGGCTTGTTATATGATCTATCTATGTTATTATTTTTGAGAGAACTTGCACTAGTGAAAGTATGAACCCTAGGCCTTGTTTCCTAGCATTGCAATACCGTTTACGCTCACTTTTATCACTTGCTACCTTGCTGTTTTTATTATTTCAGATTACAATTACCTATATCTACTATCTATTTTGCACTTGTATCTTCATCTCTTCGCCGAACTAGTGCACCTATACAATTTACCATTGTATTGGGTGTGTTGGGGACACAAGAGACTCTTTGTTATTTGGTTTCAGGGTTGTTTGAGAGAGACCATCTTCATCCTACGCCTCCTACGGATTGATAAACCTTAGGTCATCCACTTGAGGGAAATTTGCTACTGTCCTACAAACCCGTGCACTTGTAGGCCCAACAACGTCTACAAGAAGAAGGTTGTGTAGTAGACATCAGCCGCGCCGAGAGCACCAGGGCGGTGGACGACGACGAGGCCTAGGAAGGGAACGACACGGAGGAAGGGAAGACTCGGCAGTTGTTTCCCACGTGGAGGGGAGTACGACTGTACGAGGGTTTACTGGTTCGTCTGCCATCGCCGGAGAATAACAGCAGGTGTGGGTGAGTAGAGGGATGGCTAGGCCAGCGATAGGAGTACGGTGGGGCGGTCAGGCCTACGCGGCAGCAGAGCCGGCCGCTGGGAGGAGGGAGCAGGCAGTTCCGCCGGCGCTTGTTTGAGCGGCTGGAGCAGGAAGAGCAGAGATTGAAGAAGCACGACGACCATTGGATGGCCATCCAACAGTCACTGCTGGTGCGTCAACCTTTTTTTAGGAAAGCCTCAAATCTGTGGAAAACAGCATACAACCCATGTGCCATTATTTCTAATAATTTACAGCCCATTTGCTAATTCTTAAGGTTTTTTTGGAGCCCTTATTTTTTTGTTAGCATTACAACCCATATTGTGGCCACGGTTAAAAAATTATACGAAATTTTGCAAATTTCGGTGCGGTCCGAACTATTTTTAATCCCGAAATTTCGACTCACATTCAAACTGATTTTAAAAATAAATGTATATCAATATAAAATCCAACAAATTCTCAACGCATAAAAATTAATGTAATTTAAAATCTTGAAATGAAAAAAAAGATATTTGAAACTAATTGCCGGTTTGATGTTCTTTAAAAATGTACAGCCCATTTCTCATTACTGATGGGCCATTTTCTCTGCCAGCCGAATGAAAGCTCTCCTCGTCTTGAAAGATTTGCAGCCCAACAGGCCTGACAAAGTGACTTACTCGGCAAATCACAAAAAAACTGGGCTGTGGCCGTGGACCCAGATGTCAGCCTCTCCACATACAGTACTCTTCCGATGGAATGTCGTTGACCACATTGACCATGCCGCACCGAGAGCACCAAGGCGGTGGTCGACGGCGAGGCCTAGGAAGGGGATGACGCGGAGCCGGGGAAGACATGGCAGTGGATGCCCACACAGAGAGGAGTACGAGGGTTCACTGGTTCGGCTGCGGTGTGAGGCTGCCATCGCCGCAGGGCCTGGCTAGGGGTGGGAGTAGTAGGGGGCGATGAGGCCTCAACGGCAGCACAGCCGGCCACTGGAGGCAGGAGCAGGCGGTCTCCCCGGTGCTGGTTTCGGTAGCTGGTGCAAGAAGAGCAGCGATTGAAGAAGCAACAGGACCATTCGATTCAAATCCAACGGTTAC
The DNA here is from genome assembly GCF_018294505.1 of Triticum aestivum. Lineage (NCBI taxonomy): Eukaryota > Viridiplantae > Streptophyta > Magnoliopsida > Poales > Poaceae > Triticum > Triticum aestivum. Next base: position 630,789,101 of record NC_057807.1, read on the forward strand.
TGCTGCTAGAATCGTTTGTTGACTAAGTTGACAAGCCCTGCGTACGTATCAACTCAGTAGGCCCACAGGTCAGCCTCCCAACCGGTGCGCCCCAGATGTTAGTGGGAGGAATCATTTTTTTTGCCTAATAAGGAGGAAGTTGATTGCGTGCAGCCAGGCCAGCAGAGGGAGTAGGGTGGGCCGGGGAAGCCTGCGCGGCATCACAACGGGCCACAAGCGGAGGGAGTAGGCAGTCCCGCCGGCGCTAGTTTAGGTGGCTGGAGCAGGAAGATCAGAGATTGAAGAAGCACGTCAGCCGTTGGATGGACATCCAACAGTCACTGCTGCTAGAATCGTGTGTTCACTGACAAAACCTTGCGTAAACAAGTCAGCCTCGAAATCTGTGGCGTGTACAGCCCATTTGCTATTATTTTTATAATTTTTACTCATTTTCTAATTCATATGGAACTTATTGCATCCCGTTTTCCATTTTTAGAATTGCTGGCCATTTTCTGGTCAGTACCAGGGTCAAAAAATTAACTAAATATGTGGGAAACTTTGAGAATTCGCAATTTTTGCTGGGGAACAAAATATTCTTAATCCAAAAATTAATAGCCATACTAAAACAAATTTAAAGATAAATTAGTACTATGTCATGTTAAATCCAATGAAATACGTATAAGATATCAGTGAAGAACAAAAACGAAAAAAGAAACTAATATCCCATTTGCTATATTTTTTTTGGAATTTTCAACCCCTTTTGATATTACTTTTAACAGACATTGACCATACTCTTTGGCCAGGACGGAATTCATCCCTCCTTGTCTTGAAAGATTTGCAGCCCAGTAATTCGGAGAAAACAAATAGGCCTAGCTTGGGTATACTTCAAAAAGAAATACCGGGCTACCTATTTTCCCAAAGAACTGGTGCATGAGCATTTAGCTTTATTTATTTATTTAATTATTTATGTTTAAGGGACCATGATCATGTACCTGGGCCGGATTCATGTGAGAGCCTCCCTTCCAATTAATTATGGGCTTCTCTATTGGGTCTTCATCAGTGGCCTGCATGTTATCAACAAGTGGAAAATGTGTTCCGTATGAAAAATAGTATGACCTACATACGGTATGGGGTACTAAAGGATCGAACCGTGCAACAACTTCCAAAACATTGTGTTTGTCCTTCTAACAACACATTTATTCAACCAAAAGACGAAATATACTAATGATTGTACATTGAAAACAGCAGCAACAACAACCAGGGCTGGGGGTGCAACAGAAGCAGTAAGCAGGCCAGAAGAGTGAAGACGTAGCTCTCTCTTCCAAACCAAACATCAGCCATCATTACAAAAGGGCTACCAAAAAAGAACAAGTGTATGCATCAAACTAAATAAAGATCCTACTACACAAGTGTACACATCTAACTAACTGGATCAGTTAGACGTTACTATTTATTAAGCTGTGGAGATTGGCTGACGGCTTGAACCAGATGGGTGTCTGACGGGGGAAACTCCATCCAGCAGGTCAAAGTCTGATACTTGCGACCCTCTCTCCTACTTTGGGCTGTAGAGCATGGCGGCACATATCATGGTATGGTGCATGCAGAGACGCATGGTACGCTGTGTACACACAGTTTTGCCTTATTAACACAACCGCGCTGCCATCATGATCCTTGCCATCGGTTATCTCTTGGTTAATCGGATAATTCAGTCTGACAAACAGAGAGCATGTACCAGGGCTACTTACCAGCCTCCAGTCAAAAATTCCTGAAGGCCTAGAGAAGCTAGGACCCTGCTCAAAGACCTTGCAGTGACTGTGATTGTATTCCGCGAAACAACATGTCTGGTACGTGCGAATGATCATCAATCTTTCGCCGTCGTCTGATCGAGCCAGGAACCACCTGCAACTGCCATGCCACTTTTCTTTGAAAGGTTCTAGGATTAGGAAGGGTAGGGACACCAGGCGGCCTACAACATCATATCAAGTTGGAGTCAAATAAAAAAGGGCTCTTGATTTAGTCAATCTTAAGAACATCATGTTATGAGCATGAATATTTTTTTAGTAAATGTTGACAATAATATAAGCAAGCCATCATGATATCATAGGAAAGTAACATACTGCTGTAACAGCCGTTTGTAGCAATGACTGGAGTAGGCCAGCAATACGTCTAGCCATAGAAGGAGTCGACAATGTAAATGAATCCGTTGTGTTCAATGGCATCAGAGAACCATGGAGGATGTATGATCCTGCGATGGATGTGCATATTTATCCACTTACCGTAGTGACCTGTCAGATAGGCGAGACCATGGTTGAAGAACGCAATTAGCCTGAAGTCTTTATAATTCGCAGATCTTGTGGGCACTCGGCAGATTACAACCTTGAGCAAATCAAACTTGGTATCATGTTGGTTACTGTAAGATTCCGAGTATTTTGGGCCACGGTGCCAAAGCAGTGCAGTGTTAATCGAAGGAAGGGGGATCAATCGCCGGGTGTAGACCTCCACAAGCATCTAGCTGCCGCAACTATCAACGATCACCATCCAAGAAGTGTTCATGCCGACCCAGTACATACCGTTAATGTAGTTGGGGCTTACGGGGATTGGATCGCAGTCAAGGGGGTTGATGCTCGCCACCCTACGATCATTATGCTGCGTGACACGCTGTTTCTGAAGATCAGGCGGCATCAGCAAGCAAGGAGCTGGCTTAAAAAGCTCCAGCCTGAGGGCTTTGAGTAAACGGTACAGCCCCAACGAGCACGCGGCGAGCGGAATGGTACTGAGATTGTCCACAAGCAAAACAATGAGCTTGATTACCTCTGTGGGGAGCGAATTCCAGCCACTCTTTCGGCGGACGCTGCTCGGTTCTGCCATTGTTAGTGCTTGGGTTTCGGACGAGGGGGAGGCGCCTTAGCAGGGATGGACGATTGGACGAGATTATGTGCGGACAAAGATGGAGAAGCGAATATGTGCTGCGGGAAGTGTACAGGTGATCATGACTACAGCACGCCGCTTGACTTACGAGACACATACCACCAGCGTAGGGTCATGTCGATGCCAGACAACTTGCTTGAGTGATAACAGTACTGGTACTCCCTACAGTACCTACTACAGTACTATGCCCTAACTTGCTTGAGTAGAGTAGTAGAGTAGGACTCTGCTCTACTACTAGCACCGGAGGAGTAGTATATTCTAATCTAAAATAGTTACAAACTTCAATGCCCGAGCGTGGAACGACTACGAACCATGCTCAAAGACCGTGTCTACGTGGTGATTGGACTTATATGCAAAAAATAGCAAGATGCCCGTGCATTGCACGGCACACCATCATCACCAACTCATTTTTTTCTCTACTCCTACTCCTATAAAAGACTCAGGGGCTGTTTGGAATGTGACTATCTTTGCCATATATTGCCACATGATTTTTGCCAAAATTGCCACACTTGCCTTAGTTGAGTTGCTCAAATTGTTAGCCTAAGGGACGCCATCTACTACTTAGTGCACTACTCCTGCGCTCCATTCGGTGGCTGCAACGTCCCCTACAGCCACTCCCTCCTTTGCTACAATCAGCGGGCGCTATTGAAATTTGGGGAGCGCACTCTCGCGACTGCTGGCAGCCACGACTTCACCGACGACGACTTCTTCCCCGACCTCGGCAACCTCTTCCTCAACAACATGGGTGACAACCTCAACGCCAACGGTGCTGCTCCAGTTGCACCGTATGTGTTTCTGTCCTTCCTGTTCGAAATCGTGGTAGAATTCATGTTTCTACTCTGTATCCTACTACTATGCTAGTCCACATGATTAGTTTCATCTCTGTTATAGACGTCATGATTTATTTTGTACTTATTCGGATTAAATCTCGTAGTAACTTGCTCATATATTCAACTGGCGCAACGTCCCCTATAGCCACTCCCGTTTCATGGATGGCCTGGTCGATGCCTCCAAGGAGCCCTTCGTCCACTGCTATGAGTGCCCGATGCCGTTTTGTGACTCACCGACGGACATGGTGCATCACCTCACGGATGCGTGCAGCGGTCACTGTTGGCCCTTGGCGGAGAACATGAAGTACGAGACGTGCTACCCGTTCACCATGCCGGAGTCGCTGGAGGACCACCACCGCCTGCTAGTCTTGGAGGAGGACAACAGCGTCTTCCTCTTGATCGTGGGCACTGGCGAGGCCCGCGCAAGCCGCCGGCCCATCTCTGTAATGTGCGTCAGGGGCGACGCCGCTGATGCTGACACTGATGCGAGGCCGATGTACGGGTGCGTGGTCAGTGTTAATACCCCTCCAGGTCACGTGGTTGGCGACACCGGCCTCATCAAACGGACTTGGACTCTGGGGAGCTGGGACTATCCCGCCAATGTGGACTTGGAAGACCCATGGCATCCTTTACCCGCCGACGTAGTGCACGGGGACTCCAAGGAGGTTCACTTGGACATATGCATTATCAAGTTAAATGTTGATCATTAGTCTTCGCTCAATGTAATCCGCTGTCTAAGCATGTGGAGACTTCCATGCAGGATCTTGCTCTATTGGAGTATCGCGCATGAATAAAAGTGTATCCGTTTATGGTTTAGTCTAGAATCTTCCATGTATGATTTTTTACTACAGTACTGGTGAAAGACTTACGATGAACCATTTCTTACATCTCCTCTGCCCACTTGCAAGTCATCCTGATTTAATCTCTCCGTCTAGGTGTATAAGGGCATGGTTAATATAACTTAATAGTATAGCCAACTGTTGACTATAAGAAAGTGCCATTTCATCTGTAGCCAACATGTATAACAATCGATATTCAAAAACTAATTCTTAAAGATAATTTCTTGCAAAGCACAATAAGTGTTATTTCTTCACAAGTTTTGGATGCAGGTTGAACAGTTGAACGCTTTTGTTTGCAAAAGATACCCTTTTATCTATTTCACCCGGATGTTTGTGAGCTTTAGAGATGAAATAATATCCGAATAAACCTATCGATACCCGTTACACATGAGATGACCCCCACATCCTTTGTCAAAATAAACTACTCCCCGATCAATGCATTTCACTCTTCGGTGCAACACACGGGCACCTTACTACTATAGATTCGTACGACCAAAAATTGAACTAACATTATATATAGTACGATAAATGCTGATGCATGTCACCTAAAATTATATCATTCAAAACTATGTTCAAATACCAATCCAATGATATCGTTTTTGTTGACATGCACTAACATTTTGTCAGTTAAATCTTCAGTCAAATACAATGGGGGACTAATAAACCACGACCGATGTTAGGCCCTGTTTGGATCCATGGGTTAGAGTTAGTTTGGGTTAGTTTGGACTCAACTAACCCAACAGTATCCAAACAAGTGTAGTGGGCGGCGCTGCACGGGAGTCTCACCTCTCACCCCGCTCGTGGCGCGGCAGTAAAGCCGTCATGTCACAAAACCCAACCATCACATCCCTCCGTCTTTTTTGCATTTCATCTCTCTACATTTACTTTCTCCGGTTCATCTCGCACACTCGATCCCTAGCTACTACTCCTAGGGCCAGTTCTTTTGGCAGCTTCCCCAGCTCTTCCCACAAGACTAGTCACAGTGGAGAGTAACAATAAGGCGCCTCACTCATTTATTTGGGCTTCTAAACTACTACTCAGTCCTGGTTTATTCCTCACCATTGTAATTTGTGCTAAATTTTGACCAAAGATTTAACTGATAAAATGTTACTCCCTCCGTCTAGGTGTGTAAGTCATCTTACGAAAACCAAATAATCCCAAAACACTTAGGCGCGGTGCATTAACTTCTACCTCGTTTCTTGTTTCTTGACATATCAACCAATAAGAGATAAAGAGTGTGCATGCTTTTAATGACTTGAGATATCAAACACGACATGCAGTGGTTAGTTCATTGCATGCAATACTATTAATTAGCAAATACACATTAACGTTTCTCGTTTTCTCCTCCTTGGTCACGGTGCACAACCAAAGAGCAAGTACAATAGTATCTAGTCAGCAGGCTATAAGAACTTCCACGTCATCAAAATCATAGCTGGAAGAGAGAGAAGGAAGAGAAAAGAAGCAAGCAGGCGCTTCAGTTATCGCCAGCTACAGCGCTGGAAACAAGAAATCCAAACCGCATGCAGCCTGCATGCAGCCGGGTGATCTAGCGCTTCATTCATTCCCGCCAATCAGCATGCATCTCCTTCCCTCCTTTCACATGCACGCATTAAGTATTGATAGCTAGTTTACAGTTAGTCTACTATACTAGCAGGCTATTACGAAGACAAGTGACATGGCGTACATATATAGCCGGCAGCAGGCTTTCTTATTAACCATCCTCTAAGATGAATTACTGACCTAGACGGATGGAGTAGTGCATGTGACATGGACTACATTTCATTAGTTAAATTTATGATCAAAATTTGACACAGATTACAATGGGGACCAATAAACCAGAACAGAGGTAGTAGTTATGGGATTACCAATGTAGAAGCCTAAAAGAACTGGTCCCTGGTACTCCTACTAGTAGTAGTACTCAAGTTGGAATTCCAATTGCACGGCACAACTTGTTAGGCAAAAAAATCGATACAGGGTGTAGGAAGCGGTTTGGGAATTTACATGCCTTTCCAACCAGTGAGATACTCCGTACAAAGTACGGCAGAGAAATAACCACAGAGAAGGAAGCTAAAAGTAAACAATCAAACGAGCATTTTTGCATTTGTTTTGCATTGAATCGTTTCACAAGCTTGACTAGTGCTGTTTTTCTACTTCTACGAAAACTGCATCATAATGTTAAAATGTGCATTTGCACGTACATAACTAATAGTAGTACTCCCTCCGTCTAGGTGTACAAGTCTTCCCTCCTTCTTGGTCACCGTGCACAACCAAAGATGACTTATTGACCTGGACGGAAGGAGTAGCACATTATGCAAGCATATATTGAAAGAGACGTGTAGTCCGATAGTATATAGTAAAGTTTGTGCTATATGCATGTACTTGAAAAATGCGTAATAATACACAACGTTTCCGAACTTTCCCTTTTACATACTTAATTAAGGATGCTAAAAATTCCTGAACATTCAGGATTTATCATTTGCGTCCCAAAACTAATGAGATCGCCTTACGAAACAAAAATTGTACTCCTCCTAAAAGCCACAATGCTCGCAGGAGCGCTTGCGCCGCGCCACGAGTACCCTGGTGCGCGGTCGTTTCCCAACGCGCCGACACAATGCCTCTTCCTCAGCCTCGCAACTCGCGAGGTGCTGATTAGCGGCTTGTCGACGGGCGAGCGCGATCTCACCGGTGTGGTGATCCGGCGCCAACACGTACTCCTCCTAGCTGGAAGCGTGCACCCGGTCCACGTACCGCCAAGCGTAGATGAGGCGCTTGGGCCCGACTGCACTTAGGACGTCGGCACGGGCGTCCTCCGCCACCCTCACGGCCCTCGCACGAGCCTTCTGCCAAAGAGCCAATTGCCTGACTCTCTCGGACACGACATAGGCCTCCCAGGCAGCTTGTTGCATGGTGCGTTTCTCTTCCTCGGCATTCTTCTCCACCTCTATTTTGGCGCGCTCTGCTGGAGGCAAAGCCTCCCATAAGGTGACATCCATTTCTTTCCAATGCTCCCCAATGCTGGGGGGCTCGGCGGGCGGCGCGGCGTTCTCCTCGTAGTGGGGAGCCGACGCATCCTCCGACGCGCGTGCTGGCAAGATTTGGAACACCAACGTGTCCTCCTCGACTAGTGGCGGCGAGGAACGAAACGGCGACGCATCACATCGCGGCGAGGAGCGGAACGCCGACGCGTCCTCCTCGACTAGTGGCGGCGAGGAACGGAACGGCGACGCGTCGCATAGCAGCGAGGAGCGGAATACCGACGCGTCCTCCTCGACTAGTGGCGGCGAGGAACAGAACGACGACGTGTGACCGTCCGCGCGGTGCAGTGAGGGGCTCCTAGGGATTGAGAGGGGCGATGCCATGGTGGTCGACGTGAGAGGGAGGGGGAGGAGATAGCGATGAACGTGAACATTAGGGGGAGGAGATAGCGATGTCGTGGGAGGCGCAGTATTTATAGCGAGCAATGGCACACCTACGTAAGATATGGACTGAGCTGCACTGACTTAACTGCAGGTCCAGTTGCGTCACTGACATGTGGGCCAGTCCCCTGTTGGGCCCATATGTCAGTGACCCAATGCACCTGAAGTTAAGTAAAAGCTACATGGGCATATTTTTGGAGTAAATTACAGGGGAGCGAAGGGGTGGAAATATTGCTGGTCACAACGGATTGGACGAGCGTGGGGGGAGGAGAGTCATGCATGCAGATTTTTTTCAAATGGGGTGGAGTGGTGGGACCGCCAGAGGGAGAAGGAGACTTTGGCAGGCATGGGGAACGGTGCATAATAAGTCATCTTGCATGCCGGGCTACGTATAGTCTCAAGTCATTAAAAACATACACGCCCCACACATGTTCATATTTCAAGGTGCACTAAATTATTGCATGCGATGATTAAGGCTGGCCATAATGGTGGTATCTTAGCTGGTGTCATGCACACGGGAATAGCAAACATGCTGGTGTGGCAAAGAATTAAAGAAGAGAGGGGGGTTGGAGTAACTAGTGTTCATGCATGCATTGGTAAACACATTTTTTGTGAAGAACGATAGCATTAGTTGAGTACTTTTGCAGACTTCAAAAACTATTCCACCGCCTCTACTATCTTGCTAAGAGTAGGTGAAAATTTTGAATCGAGCCCTTTAAACTAGAAGGGAGGTAGTGGTACTCTAATAGCTACCCTTGTTGTGATGACAAGATAGGACATGGCACGCACCTGGACGGAGGAACTAGTCTGCATTGTGCATTTAAGTTTTGTCCGAAGTCAATGTACCTCTACTTTCACCAAACTTATAGAAAAATGTAGTACTCATTATAATCAGCATTCACAATGTCAACATTCACAATGTCAAATCAATATTTTTACACTCATTATAAAACATAGTTCTTATACTCATTATAATCAGTATTGTAGATATTGATATTTTTAGTATAAATTTGGTCGTGGGATTTCATTGATGCCTGTCAAACCGTGGAGGAAGCGGAGCTTAGGGCTTGCATTGCCGGTCTCTACATAGGTGTTTCTCTTCATAATCCTGTAATTTTAGAGACTGATTGCACTTTTGTGGTAGCGTCTCTTGCATCGAGGGACTATGACAAGTCTGCTATGCGTGACCTGAAATGAAAGCGTTGAGCATCTCGAAGTTGATCAACAATTTTCAATTGTCAAAGATTAGCCGTTCGGCCAATAAGGTGGCACACTTAATCGCTAAGTATAGCTTTGACAACAGATTAGATGGTATTCTTGTAAATAACGTACCGCCCTGTGTGGTGAATATTGTATCGAATGAGTGTACTGGTGTCGCTGGTTAATTAATATAAGGTGGTGTTCAAAAAAAAGTATAAATTTGGTCAAACACTTTGCAAACGGTTGACGAGAGTAGAGGGAGTATCATGCATGCGGAGTAGGCAAAAAAATTGCTCATTTATAGTCGGTAGAAGTATCAAAGGGCGCGACCGCTCGAGGGAGGTGAAGGTCGTGGGAGGCACGACGGTTGATGGAATTAAGTGAAGTTACATCCATGCGCCGGCATGGCGTGCGAACAGGCAGAAGCTATACCATCAGGCCTACGATATGGGTCTAGTAGACATGACATATAGTGGGTCCCGCATAGTTCTCGAGAACTCTTTGGGGGCTTGCAGCCGTTTATCCACCGGGCAAGCCAGCAACCCCACGCCATTCGCACGCCCTACTCGTCCCTGTGTTCTACCTCACAACAGTTTGCTCCCAGTCGTCTCGTCCTTTCACATTAGTTCACTCCCAGTTTTTGTGGGGTATAACAGTTCAACTTCTCCTAACCCTCCTCCAAAATCCATGGCCTCCCAAATCTCCATGGTCGCCACTGAGTACCAGGTTAGAGCCATCACCGGCGATCAGTTCATCGTCATCTACACACGTGGATCCGCGACGGTGAAAGCATGGCTTGCTTGCTTCCTACGCATGTTCAATAGTTCAGCGGATGAGTGGGTCGCTGGGCTAGATGTTGAGTACACCACAGTCCTGGGACGAGAGAAGGATCTAAAGGACGAATAGAGGAAGAAGCCCGCCGTGATCTAGGTTTGCGTACATAACGTTTGCTTGGTCTACCACATATTCCATGCCGACGTTGAGTGCCAGGATTTTAAGAACTCCTCAAGGACAAAAGAGTGAAATTCATTACTGTAGGCTTTAAGAATGACAGAGATGTCTTGCATCGGATAGGTCTCATTGTAGGCCAACCCATTGATCTCCAGAAGGCAAGCCTGGTGTCCTCCTCTCAACCTTCAATGCTGACCCTGGCAGGAGCCATGATTGATCCTTCGTATGCTAAACTGAAGAAACCTCATCACGAGTTTCATCATGCATGGGAGTCGAAGACATTAGATGAAGATCACATCCTGTACGCAGCAACGGATGCCTACCTTTGTTTAAATATCTACAAGGGTTGGATGAAGAAGCAGAGCCCAGTGTCCAGTTCAAGCAAAGAAGCATCGGCGAACAGGAAGAGGCAGAGGGACGAGGACGAAGTCGAGGACGTGGACTCGGACTCCGAGTAGGTGGCAGTGTCGTTGCTCATGCTGGTTCTACTGTAGTGTCAAGCGGTCTAGTTTCTTAGTTTATTTTCAAGGGTGTGTTGTGCTGAGGCCCCAGCAGAACTATGTTTATGTTCTTTCTTGTTATTTGAACTCTTTAGTACGTATAGTAGTACTAGTACTATATCTTACTACTGTTCTTCTTGCAGTTGGTACCACTGCTCGTATCTTCGTGTTCCTACTGTACTTGATACATTCGTACTAGTAGTATAATTTGGGTCAGTCGATTTGTGAAAGAAGTTCGACGGAGCGAAGGAAGAAGACGGTAGAAGAGGTGGAACAAGCCCTTCTAGCCATCCATGTTGCATCAAACGGCTCACATGAGTCGACTAACCCAAATTGCTCCTTCAGATTGCAGGATCCACGTGGTATTCAAGGTCTCGAAGGTAGATTCCGCATCCGCACCCGGTTTGCCGGCTCGACGCGCACGCGACCGGCTTCCGCCGTGATAGCCACCATGCGCACCTCCTCCGCGCGGGCGGAGACGAAAATGACACGCTAGTTCCTCCTCGCCGGCGTGCTGGAGCACGCGCTTGTCCTCCTCTTTATACGCTGCGTGCATAGACGCGGCTCCACCAGCTGCTCGCGTGCTTGGCAGGGTGGCAGCATGTCCAGGAGGGACTGAAAACAACGTGAGCAGGCAAGCCTTCAGCTTCATGGCATAGGGATGGCGGCGACACGGCGGTAATGGGCGAGAAATTGTTGGCCGGAGCAGGCGGGCGCCGGCATGCGCAACGGCGGCGGCAGCATATTGATGAGTGCGCGTGTGGGAGCAGCAGACCAAAAGAGAAGTTGTGGATATGCCCCACAAATCCAGGAGCTGATCAATTCCAAGATGGGCACATGAAAAAACTTGTTGGATAAGGAACACTTTGCTATCTATCTAGATTTTGAGGACTATCAAATTGTCATGAATGAGAATGAACCATCTTCAGTGCAAGCTCAAGAGAAGAAGGAGAAAGCAAAGAAAGAGAAGGCTGCCAAGATGCCAACTCTAGAGGAGACATCTAAGTACTTTTTGAAGAGCAAGCAGGACCAGCTTGGTTACTTAATAGCATCAACTCTGAGGATTGAGAAAGGGTTGGCCACCCTAACTCAAAACCAGGAGATCCTGGAAAGAATCATGGAACAAAAATTCTGTGACCTCGATGTTAAAGTAACTGAGATTCAGTCAGTTGTGGAGCAGCTGCAGGATGACATGTAGGAGAGAAAGGGCAGGACAACTACTGATGAATTTGCCAGAGTGCCTCGAGCTCAGAGATTAGTTGCAGAGCCTATGACAGACACCAGAGCCACTTCATCTGCACCAGCTACAGCTCCAGTGCAACCAGCTCCAGCTCCAACTCCTTCAGCTCCATCCACATCAACTGAAGTCTTCGTCCAAGGAGCCATCTCTACACCACCACCTGAAGACCAAGCCTGAGAGACGAAATAGTACTATGCATTCTCTATGAACTTTTTGGTAACTTGTTGCCAAAGGGGGAGAAAAATGTATAGATCATAGGCTTCGAGAGAGAGAGTTTGCTTTTGTTCTCTTTTGTCTTCGTGGTTGAACTTTATTTGCTTTTGATTGCTTGAGATACTACATTATTGCCTGTGAGACATTGATGATCATGTGTTTGATCATAAGCTACACTTATGCTTGTTAGATGATACTATCCCATTTATCTTTATATGATCATTCACTTTGCTTGGTGATGAGTGCATGTATTCAATCTTTATTATTTTGGGCGCTCGACCAAGATGTATGTGACATGGAAGAGTAACCCATGAGCCTAACTCCTTGTGCATTTGCAATTCCAAGCAAATCTTAAACTATGCACAAATTTAGGGGGAGCTCTTGCTTATCACATACTTCTCAAAGCGACGATGTTTTTCAATCTTATTATCATTTGGCGAAGCTTTGATCTATATGTTGTCATCAATTACCAAAAGGGGGAGATTGAAAGTGCAACTATCCCTAGGTGGTTTTGGTAATTCCTAACAACATATAGCTCATTGAGCTAATACTATTCCAAGACAAATATTTCAGGAAAGCTCAATGAATGGCATGGCATGGATGAGGAAAGTGGATCCCTCAAAATACTAAGGACAAAAGGATTGGCTCAAGCTCAAAAGCTTAAGACTCTACATTTTATATTTTAGTGATCCAAGATCACATTGAGTCTATAGGAAAAGCCAATACTATCAAGGAGGGATGAGGTGTTGCTTAATGAGTTTCTTGCTCCACAGTGCTTAGTGATATGCTCCAAAATCCCTCAACTACTTTCTCATATCCACATATGACCCAAACCTAAAGTCAAACTCAGCCCCACCGATTCTTTCTATCCGGCGCCACCGAGTTCAGATGTCATAGCCACTGCCACAAACCCTAGGCAAATCGGTCTCACCGATAGGGATCTCGGTCTCACCGAGATGGGATTGTAATCTCTTTGTTTCCCTTCGTAACATTTCGGTCTAACCGAAGTGAGCGATCGGTCACACCAGCTTCATAGTCTGCTTGGTGTTCGGCATGCCTTGCTAGAGGCTGCTACCAATCATGCAGTTCAGAGGTGATCCGAACTGCGACCAAGCCGACTCGAACCTAAGGGGTCGCACGCTTAATAAAGGGAAGGAACATACGAGGTCGGATCCGAGGACACTGGTCGGATGTGATCCGAGCTGTATTCGGATTGTGGCCGAGTAGACTTGTGGGCTTTAGGGTCCGTGCGAGGCCCAAGTGTTGAGCCCGCGATGGACGCCTATATAAAGTGGAGGTGCGGCAACCTCATGCGGTTGATCGCTTCGGCGCTGTCACTAGGGTTTGCATGTGTTGCGAATAGCCACCTCCACTCGCCGCCGACTGTGTGATCGGACCTAGCAATCCGCCGCACGGTGTTCCTCCTGCACGCATGGATACTGTTAGAGGCGGTGCACTTGCGCCACTCCGACGAACTTGTACGTGGGATCAGACGTCCGGCTATTCGAGGGAGATTGACCGAGGAGGAGACGATCCACGCGGATGCGCTGCCCCAACTCTTCTTCCACTGCACAGCACTGCACATCTAGTGGTAACGAACTATGATCCATCTCCCGTAGCATGTTCTTGGTTATTCCGCGTGTAGGAATTTTTAATTTGACGTCGACGCACCCTACTGTAGATCCCAACATGTTGTTGCATAGGTTTGCAAGAATATAAAGAGCACGTAAATATAAACTAAGGGTTGTTTAGATAAAGAAGCAATAAAGTAAATATAGCGAGTGTGTATAAGTGGTGGTAGGAGTTGTGGAATTGTCCCTAAGGAATTGACTACCTCACTAGACCGATAGCAAGTTTTATGTGGGAGAGGCATAAGCTAACATACTTTCTCTTCTTGGATCATATGCACTTATGATTGGAACTCTAGAAAGCATCCGCAACTACTAAAGATCATTAAGGCAAAACCCAACCATAGCATTAAAGTATCAAGTCCTCTTTATTCCCATACACCATGACCCACTTATCCGTGTTTGTGTTTCAGTCACTCACGCAACGCAGACAATAAGCAAACCATGAACATATTGCAACACCCTACAATGGGAATCCCTCACGCTTGCAAGACATAGGGAGCACCATAAGAAAGCAACATAACCACAAGCAAATTAAACCAATCATAGCAATTCACCAATCACCGGTAGGACAACGAAAATCTACTCAGACATCATAGGATGGCAACACATCATTGGATAATAATATGAAGCATAAAGAACCATGTTCAAGTAGAGGGTACATCGGGTTGCGGGAGAGTGGACCGCTGAATATAGATGGGGAAGGTGATGGAGATGTTGGTGAAGATGACGACGGTGTTAGTGTAGATCGCGGTGATGATGATGGCCCCCGGCGGCGTTCCGGCGCCATCAGAAGCAAGGGGGAGACAGCCCCCCTTCTTCTTCTTCTTCCTTGACCTTCTCCCTAGATGGGAGAAGGGTTTCCCGTCTGGTCCATGGTCTCCATGGTGTGGGAGGGGTGAGAGCCCCTCCAAGATTGGATCTCTCTCTCTGTCTCTCTCTGTTTATGCATTCTCGTATTCTGCCCTTTCACCGTTTCTTATATATCCGGAGATCCCTAACTCCGATTGGATTGAAACCTTTGCCAAGATTTTTCTCGGAAAATTAGCTTTCTTGCGGCCAAAGAAGAGAAGCAACGCCTTACGGGGTGCCCACGAGGGTCAGGGGCGCGCCCCATGCCTCGTGGCCCCCTCTAGCACCGTCTCGCGTTGATTTTTCTTCCCAAAATCATAAATATTCCAGAAATATTCTCTGTCCATTTTTATCCCGTTTGGACTCCTCTTGATATGGGTTTTCTGCGAAACAAAAAACATGCAACAAACAGGAACTGGCACTGGGCACTGGATCAATATGTTAGTCCCAAAAATAGTATAAAAAGTTGCCAAAAGTATATGAAAGTTGTAGAATATTGGCATGGAACAATCAAAAATTATAGATACGAATGGAGACGTATCAACATCCCCAGGCTTAATTCCTGCTCGTCCTCGAGTAGGTAAATGATAAAAAAGATAATTTTTGATACGGAATGCTACCTAGCATAATCCTGATCATGTATCGATCATGGCATGAATATTAAGACACGAGTGATTCAAAGGAATAGTCTATCATTTGACATAAAAACAATAATACTTCGGGCATCCCAACAAACAATCATGTCTTTCAAAATATCAATGCTTCAGAACGTTATCCCTACAAAATAATATAGTCTTTTATGCACCTTTTTCTTAACACAAGGTACCCCTCTTGCCTATCCCTGTGTCAGCCAAGCAATTGGTTCATACTTTTTAACGCGCTTCAGCTTTTTCATCCTTCACGCAATACATGAGCGCAAGCCATGGATATAGCATTATAGGTGGAATAGAGTATGATGGTGGAGGTTGTGTGGAGAAGACAAAAAGGGTGAAAGTCTCACATCGACGCGGCTAATCAACGGGCTATGGAGATGCCCATCAATTGATGTCAATGCGAGGAGTAGGGATTGCCATGCAACGGATGCACTGGGGCTATAAGTGTATGAAAGCTCAAACTGAAACTAAGTGGGTGTGCATCCAACTTGCTTGCTCATGAAGACCTCGGGCATTTGAGGAAGCCCATCATCGAATATACAAGCCAAGTTCTATAATGAAAAGTTCCCACTAGTATATGAAAGTGAAAGCATAGGAGACTCTCTATATGAAGAACGTGGTGCTACTCTAAAGCACAAGCGTGGTAAAAGGATAGTAACATTGCCCCTTCTCTCTTTTTCTCTCATTTTTTATATATACATATTTTCTTTTTTTGGTGGGTTTCTTTGGCCTCTTTTTTTTGTTTGGGCTTCTTTGGCCTCTTTTATTTTTCATAAAGTCTGGAGTCTCATCCCGACTTGTGGGGGAATCATAGTCTCCATCATCCTTTCCTCACTGGGCAATGCTCTAATAATGATGATCATCACACTTTTATTTACTTACAACTCAATATTACAACTCGATACTAGAATAAAATATGACTCTATATGAATGCCTCCGGTGGTGTACCAGGGTGTGCAATGATCTAGCATAGCAATGACATCGGAAAACAGACAAGCCATGAAAACATCATGCTAGCTGTCTTACATTCATGCAAAGCAATATGACAATAAATGCTCAAGTAATGTATATGATGATGGAAGTTGCATGGCAATATATCTCGGAATGGCTATGGAAATGCCATAATAGGTAGGTATGGCGGCTGTTTTGAGGAAGATATAAGGAGGCTTATGTGTGATAGAGCGTATCATATCACGGGGTTTGGATGCACCGGCGAAGTTTGCACCAACTCTCGAGGTGAGAAAGGGCAATGCACGGTACCGAAGAGGCTAGCAATGATGGAAGGGTGAGAGTGCGTATAATCCATGGACTCACATTAGTCATAAAGAACTCATATACTTATTGCAAAAGTTTATTAGCCCTCGAAGTGAAGTACTACTACACATGCTCCTAGGGGGGTGTTGGTAGGAGTTAACCATCGCGCGCCCGCGACCTTCACGCAAAGATAAACAATCAAAATACAATGCGCGCCAATTTGGTTACATAGTTAGGAGACCATATGTGCATGCTTCGCGAATCACAAACCTTAACACCAATATCCTTACTAAACACAACCATTTACTAGTACCTCCCACATATTATCATCTCTAAATCGCAAAACTATTGCAAGGAATCAAACATATCATATTCAGTGATCCACAAGTTTTATGTAGGATTTTATTACTAACCATGTGAATGAAAAATTCCTGTCATCTCTCTAAATTGATATAAGTGAAGCAATAGAGTTTAATTCTTTCTACAAAAGATATGCCCATGCTCTAACAAATATAAGTGAAGCAAAAGAGCATTCTACAAATGGCAGCTTTCTATGCGAAGAGAAACATGCAATCCAAACTTCATATGATATAAGTCAAGCACATGAAGCATTCACTACAAAAAAAAAGACACATCCGTGACATTTTGGGCCGAACGAATTTTTTCTGTCATACATATTACACTTCTATGACGATAATTGTGACAAAACCCGGTATCATCATAGATGTGGTTGGCTCCTACTTCTATGACAAAAAATCATGACAGAAAATGGGCTTTTCGTCCTGGGCGGGCCGGAGACGCAGCTGCATGACATTCTTTGGGCCGTCCATGACGGAAAAAACCATGGTAGAAGCCAGGGCGAGGAAAATTTCAGGAGTTGCCGGTTACGGTGGGAGGTCGGGGGCCGAGCGATGCGCGTTTCTCTCGTATACGTACGCGCATGTGTGCGAGGCGTCGGCTCTAACTGAACCCAAGCGAGGCGTTGGGCTCTAACTAAACCCGAGCGATTGCACTGCAGGCTATGTGTTACTGAACCCGAGCGATCGATCGATGGTTGTTAACTGAATCCGATCGAGCGATTCCTTTGCTACTGCTACTAACTGAAGCCGATCGATTGGATGAACAGTGAGCATTGCGGGGGGGGGGGGGGTTGGATGAATAGTGAGCGGTGGCGTTGCCTCTGGATGAACAGGACCCCGTGGTGTGGTGGAGGGCTGGATGAACAATAGACGGTCGAGGGGTGCCCATGGAGTGGTGGTTGAACAGGACCCCGTGGTGTGGAGGGCTGGATGAACAGTAGATGGTGGAGCGGTGGTTGAATAGTAGCCGGTGGAGTAGCGCGTGGTGGAGGCTGGATGAACAGGAGCCCGTGGATGAACAGTCGCATGTGGAGGCTGTAGGAGGTCGACGGTGGATGAACAATAGCCCGTGGAGGCTGGAGGAGGTCGACGGTGGAGATGAACAGTATCCCGTGGAGTCCCGTTTTGCGGTAAGCCACACCGCTCCCGATGAACAGGACCCCCGTTTCGACCGTAACGCTCCAACACAAGTCCGTTTCGTCTGTTTTGCGGTACGCCACAACCCTCCCGATCAACAGGACCCCCGTTTCGAATGCAGGAGGTCCGTTTCCTCCGTTTTGCCGTACGCCACACCCCTCCCGGTTAACAGACCCCCATTTCGACCGTACGAGGTCTGTTTCCTCCGTTTTGCGGTACGCTACACCCCTCCCGATCAACAGGACCCCATTCTGAATGTAGGAGGTCCGTTTCCTCCGTTCTGCGGTACGTTAGGCCTCGTTTCCATCGCCTGTTCCGCCCAGGCCCTCCCGATGAACACGACCACACATTCCGTTCTGACCCAGCCGGTTGGCTCCCCATGAACACGACGACGGTGCTGTTTCTCTGTTCCGACCTAGCCATATACACGAGCCATGGTTGTACGTATGCGCGAGTAGGCATTCGAGACCCCGCCCGTATGTACACATACATGGCCGTATTTTCTTTCTTGCACACTGGCCACTGTACGTACGTGTACGTGCTACGTGCGCGCCTCTACTACGACACGTACGCGCCTCTACTACGACACGTGCGCGCCTCTACATCCACTAGTATATATGTACGTACACGTTCGCGACCAGAATGACAATGCTACGTACGCTTCGATCAGGTGGGTCCCGACTGTCAGACACTTCCTTGCGTGCTAAGATGTAGCTGGTGGGTCCCAGCAGTTAGGGGTGCGAATCGGTTTTTTTTCGGACGCACTTCCTTGCGCGCGAAGATGTAGCTGGTGGGTCCCAGCAGTCCGTGGGAAACATTTTTTTCACGAAATACGGTGGCCCGTCCTGTGGGTCCACGCTGTTAGGTGGAGGAATAATTATTTTGCGCGTAATAAGGAGGCACTTCCTTGCTGCGGCCGTGGACCCAGCTGTCAGCCTCTCCACGTACAGTCCACGTCCGATGGAAGATGTTCCTTGACCACGTTGACCACGCCACACCAAGAGCACCAGTGCGGTGGATGACGGCGAGGCCTAGGAAGGGGACGATGCAGAGCCAGGGAAGACACGGCAGTGGATGCCCACGCGTAGAGGAATACGAGGGTTCACTGGTTCGCTGTGGTGTGAGGCTGCCGTCGCCGCTGAATAACAGGGGGTGTGGGTGAGTAGAGGGATGGCCTGGCCAGTGGTGGGAGTAGTAGGCGGTAGTGAGGCCTCCGCCGCATCGCAGCTGGCCACGGGAGGCAGGAGCACGAGGCACGACTGGCGCTGGTTTGGGCGGCTGGAGCAAGAAGACCAAAGGTTGAAGAAGCACTACGGCCATTGGATGGACATCGTACGGTCACTGCAGCTAGAATCGTGCATATTGACTAAGTCAACAAAGCCCTCCGTCCCCGTCAACTTAGTAGGCCCACAAGTCAGCCTGCCACTATACTGGGTCCCAGCTAACATTTAGAGTATTCATTTTTTTGTGCGTAATAAGGAGGCACTTCCTTGCGTGCGAAGATATAGCTGGTGGGTCCGAGCTGTCAGCGGCGGTAACGTTTTTTCATGAAATACAGAGGCCCTTTCGATGGGTCCCTGATTTTAGGTGGAGGAATCATTATTTTGCGTGTAATAAGGAGGCATATCCTTGCGTGCGGCCGTGGAACCAGCTGTCGGCCTCTCCACGTACAATCCACTTCAGATGCATGTCGGTCGTTGACCATGTTGACCAGGCCGCTGATACGTCTCCAACGTATCTATAATTTTTGATTGCTCCATGCTACTTTATCTACTATTTTAGGCAATATTGGGCTTTATTTTCCACTTTTATATTACTTTTGGGACTAACCTATTAACCGGAGGCCCAGCCCAGATTTGCTGTTTTATGCCTATTTCATTGTTTCGAGGAAAAGGAATATCAGACGGAGTCAAAAGGGAACAAAATTAACTGGAGAAGTTAATTTTGGAAGGAAACCCACCTGATGGACTTGGAGTGCATGTCAGGGGAGTCCCGGGCTGCCCAAGAGGGTGGGGGGCGCGCCCCCCCTGGGCGCGCCCCCTGCCTCGTGAGCACCCCGGAGGTCCACTGACGTACACCCTGCACCCATATATACCTACGTACCCTAAAACTTCCAGAACAGAAGATAGATCGGGAGTTCCGCCGCCGCAAGCCTCCAGAGCCACCAAAAACCAATCGGGGCCATGTTTCGGCACCCTGCCGAAGGGGGATCCCATCACTGGAGGCCATCTTCATCATCCCGGCGCTATCCATGACGAGGAGGAACTAGTTCACCCTCGGGGCTGAGGGTATGTACCAATAGCTATGTGTTTGATCTCTCTCTCTCGTGTTCTCTCTCGTGTTCCTCTATGGCACGATCTTGATGTATCCCGAGCTTTGCTATTGTAGTTGGATCTTATGATGTTTCTCCCCCTCTACTCTCTTATGATGAATTGAGTTTCCCCTTTGAAGTTATCTTATCGGATTGAGTCTTTTATGAGAACACTTGATGTATGTCTTGCCATGATTATATGTGGTGACAATGGGATATCATGTGCTAGTTGATGTATGTTTTGGTGATCAACTTGCGGGTTTCGTGACATTGGGAACCTATGCATAGGGGTTGGCACACATTCTTGACTCTCCGGTAGTAGCTTTGGGGCACTCTTTGAAGTACTTTTATGTTGGTTGGATGAATCTGAGATTGTGTGACGCATATCGTATAATCATGCCCACGGATACTTGAGGTGACAATGGAGTATCTAGGTGACATTAGGGTTTTGGTTGATTTGTGTCTTAAGGTGTTATTCTAGTATGAACTCTATGATGGATTGAGCGGAAAGAATAGCTTTATGTTATTTTACTACGAACTCTTGAATAGATAGAACACAAAGGATAACTTTGAGGTGGTTTCGTACCCTACCATAATCTCTACGTTTGTTCTCCGCTATTAGTGGCTTTGGAGTGACTCTTTGTTGCATATTGAGGGCTTGTTATATGATCTATCTATGTTATTATTGTTGAGAGAACTTGCATTAGTGAAAGTATGAACCCTAGGCCTTGTTTCCTAGCATTGCAATACCGTTTACGCTCACTTTTATCACTTGCTAGCTTGCTGTTTTTATTATTTCAGATTACAATTACCTATATCTACTATCTATTTTGCACTTGTATCTTCATCTCTTCGCCGAACTAGTGCACCTATACAATTTACCATTGTATTGGGTGTGTTGGGGACACAAGAGACTCTTTGTTATTTGGTTGCAGGGTTGTTTGAGAGAGACCATCTTCATCCAACGCCTCCTACGGATTGATAAACCTTAGGTCATCCACTTGAGGGAAAATTGCTACTGTCCTACAAACCTGTGCACTTGCAGGCCCAACAACGTCTACAAGAAGAAGGTTGTGTAGTAGACATCAAGCTCTTTTCTGGCACCGTTGCCGGGGAGGCTAGGTAAAGGGTACTCACACTCCATCACTAAGCTCTTTTCTGGCGAGGTGAGTGCTTGAAAGTATATCTTCAGATCTTGCAATCGAATCTTTTTGTTTCTTGTTTTAGCACTAGTCTAGTTTATAAAAGAAAACTACCAAAAAAATGGAATTGAGTTTGTCTCATACGCTTCACCTTTTTAATATCTTTCGTGAGTATGATGGAAAGGATAATTGTGCTCAAGTGCCAGAAGAAGAAATCTTTAAATTGTTTGGTACTAAATCTTTGAATGATGAGCATGATTGCAATGTTGTTAGTATGAATTCCTTGAATATCCATGATGCTAATGATATGCAAAGCCACAAGCTTGGGTAAGCTATGTTTGATGGAGATGATATTTTTTGTCCCCCAAGCTTTGATGAGCAAATTTACTATGATGAAAGCATGCCTCCTATCTATGATGATTATTGTGATGACACGTATGCTTTAAAGAATAATTATAACCATGAAACTTGTCATCTTGATCTTAATTTTCAATCATATGATAGTTATTTTGTTGAGTTTGCTCCCACTACTATTGATGAGAAGAATTTTGCTTATGTGGAGAGTAGTAAATTTTCTATGCTTGTAGATCATGAAAAGAATGCTGTAGGTGCTGGTTATATTGTTGAATTCATTCATGATGCTACTGAAAATTATTATGAGGGAGGAACATATGCTTGTAGGAATTGCAATAATGTCAAGTTTCCTCCCTATGTGCTTAAATTCTTGAAGTTATGCTTGTGTTACCTTCCTATGCTAGTTGATTATTGTTCCCATAAGTTGTTTGCTCACAAAATACCTATTCAAAGGAAGTGGTTTAGACTTAAAAGTGCTAGTCATATGCTTCATGATGCTCCCGTTATGTTTCAATTCTTATCTTTTATGTGAGCATCATTGTCATCATCATGCCTAGCTAGAAAGGCATAAAAGAAAATCGCTTATTGGGAGACACCCAATATTTAACCTTACTGTTTTTGTATGTACACATTATTATGCTACTGTAGTAATCATGTTTTATAGATTTTGTTTCAATAAAGTGCCAAGTAGAACCTTTGGGAAGACTTGGGTGAAGTTTATGTGATCTTTCTGTGAAAAACAGAAACTTTAGCGCTCACGAGAATAGCTACCATTTTTTACTGAAGAGTGATTTTAGGTTGATTCTTTTTGCATATGATTAATAGACAATTTCCTCAGTTCCAGCAGTTTAGTTCATAATTGTTAGGGTTCCAGAAGTATACGTTTGATACAGATTACTACAGACTGATCTGTTTTTGACAGATTCTGTTTCCATTGTGTTGTTTGCTTATTTTGATGCATCTATGGCTAGTATTAAGTGCTATGAACCATAGAGGAGTTGGAATACAGTAGGCTTTACACCAATATGAATTTAGAATGAGTTCATTACAGTACCTAAGTGGTGGTTTTATTATACTAACGGAGCTTACGAGGTTTGTTTTGAGTTTTGTGTGGTTGAAGTTTTCAAGTTTTGGGTAAAGATTCGATGGACTATGGAATAAGGAGTGGCAAGAGCCTAAGCTTGGGGATGCCCAAGGCACCAGAAGTTAATATTCAAGGACAACCAAGCAACTAAGCTTGGGGATGCCCCGGATGGCATCCCCTCTTTCGTCTTCGTTCATTGGTAACTTTACTTGGAGCTATATTTTTATTCGCCACATGATATGTGTTTTGCTTGGAGCGTCATTTTATCTTGTTAGTTTTTGCTTGCTGTTAATTAGATTAATGTTTTGCATCTTTAGTTTCAATAAAAAAAGTCAAGGATAGCCTTTGCCATGCTTATTTTGCTAGTTTGCATGTTGCTGTTTGAAAACAGAAAGTTTACCGCTGTTGCAAAAACTCCCTAGAAAAGTCATAATTTATTACAGTGGAAATCTTTTTGCATATTAAGATCTGATAAATTTATTACAGTGGAAATTTTAGTTCATAATTTTTGGTGTAAGGTAAGTATTGATACTCTTGCATTCTCTACAAACTATACTGTTTTGACAGATTGCTGTTATGGTTGCATTGTTTGCATATGTTTGCTTGTTTAATGATTCTATTTGAGGATAGGAGTATTAACTATCCAGAGACATTTAGTATTAAATGTTGAATAATAATTTTAGTGATTTGTTACAGTAGAAGATGATATGGTTTTGCATTGGTTTATACTAACCTATCTCACGAGTTCTTGTTGAGTTTGTTGTGAATGAAGCTTTTGATAAAAAGAGAAACTATGATATGAGAGGAATTAAGGAGACACAAAAGTTCAAGCTTGGGGATGCCCAAGGCACCCCAAGATAATATTCCAAGAAGTCTCAAGCATCTAAGCTTGGGGATGCCCCGGTAGGCATCCCACCTTTCTTCTTCAACAACTATCGGTTAGTATCGGTTGAGCCTAAGTTTTTGCTTCTTCACATGAGTTGTGCTATCCTTGCATTGTAGTTTTCTTTATCTTTGCTTGCTGTTTGAATAAAGTATCAAGATCTGAATTCTTTAATGAGAGAGAGCCTTAATTTCGTTGCATAATTATTTAGCTACTCATTGATCTTCACTTATATCTTTTGGAGTAGTTTGTTTTTTGCTCTAGTACTTCACTTAGATCTTTTAGAGCACGGTGGTGGATTTGTTTTAAAGAAACTATTTGATCTCTCATGCTTCACTTAGATTATTTTGAGAGTCTTTAATAGCATGGTAATTTTCTTAATGTTAATATACTTGGTGTTCAAGATATGTGAAACTTTCTTTTCAGTGAATTGAATACTAAGATAAGTTTGATGCTTGATAATTGTTTTGAGATATGGTGGTGATAATATCAAAGTCGTGCTAGTTGGGTGATTATGAATTTGAGAAATACTTGTGTTGAAGTTTGCAAGTCCCGTAGCATGCACGTATGGTTAAAGTTGTGTAACAAATTTGAAAATGAAGTGTACCTGGCTTGTGCATCCTTACGAGTGGCGGTCGGGGACGAGCGATGGTATTTTCCTACCAATCTACCCCCCTAGGAGCATGCGCGTAGTACTTGATTTTTGATGACTTCTAAATTTTTGCAATAAGTATATGATTTCTTTTGACTAATGTTGAGTCCATGGATTATACGCACTCTCACCTTTCCACCTTTGCTAGCCTCTTCGGTACCGTGCATTGCCCTTTCTCACCTTGAGAGTTGGCACAAACTTCGCCGGTGAATCCAAACCCCGTGATACGATACGCTCTATCACACATAAACCTCCTTATATCTTACTCAAAACAGCCACCATACCTACCTATTATGGCATTTCCATAGCCATTCCGAGATATATTGCCATGCAACTTCCATCATCATCATCATGACATACATTACTTTTTTCATATTGCCATTGCATGATCATGTAGTTGACATCGTATTTGTGTCAAAGCCACCATGCATTATTTTTCATACATGTCACTCTTGATTCATTGCACCATCCCGGTACACCGCCGGAGGCATTCATATAGAGTCACATCTTGTTCTAAGTTTCGAGTTGTAATCCTTGTGTTGTAATCAATAGAAGTGTGATGATCATCATTATTAGAGCATTGCCCCCCCCCCCCCAAAAAGAGAAAGGCCAAAAAAAGGGCAATGCTATTATCTCTTTTTCGACACTTGTGCTTCAAAGTAGCACCTTGTTCTTCATGTAGTGAGTCTTATATATTGTGCTTCAAAGTAGCACCTTGTTCTTCATGTAGTGAGTCTCATAAGTTGTCCTTTTTATACTAGTGGGAATTTTTCATTATCGAACTTGGCTTGTATATTCCTACGACGGGCTTCCTCAAATGCCCTAGGTCTTCGTGAGCAAGCAAGTTGGATGCACACCCACTAGTTTTCTTTTGTTGAGCATTCATAGCTCTAGTGCATCCATTGCATGGCAATCCCTACTCCTCATGTTGACATCAATTAATGGGCATCTCCATAGCCCGTTGATTATCCTCGTCAATGTGAGACTTTCTCCTTTTTTGTCTTCTCCACACAATCCCCATCATCATATTCTATTCCACCCATAGTGCTATATCCAGGGCTCACGCTCATGTATTGCGTGAAGGTTGAAAAAGTTTGAGATTATTTGAGTATGAAACAATTGCTTGGCTTGTCATCGGGGGTATAGGAGTTGGGAACATCTTTGTGTGACGAAAATGAATCATAGCCTAACTATATGATTTTGTAGGGATGAACTTTCTTTTGCCATGTTATTTTGAGAAGACATGATTGCTTTGATTAGTATGCTTGAAGTATTATTATTTTTATGTCAATATGAACTTTTGTCTTGAATATTTCGGATCTGAATATTCATGCCACAATTAAGGAGATTTACATTGAAATTATGCCAAAGTATCACTCCGCATCAAAAATTCTTTTTTATCATTTACCTACTCGAGGACGAGCATGAATTAAGCTTGGCGATGCTTGATACGTCTCCAATGTATCTATAATTTTTGATTGCTCCATGCTACTTTATCTACTGTTTTAGGAAATATTGGGCTTTATTTTCCACTTTTATATTACTTTTGGGACTAACCTATTAACCGGAGGCCCAGCCTAGATTTGCTGTTTTATGCCTATTTCAGTGTTTCGAGGAAAAGGAATATCAGACGGAGTCAAAACGGAACGAAATCAACTAGAGAAGTTAATTTTGGAAGGAAACCCACCTGATGGACTTGGAGTGCACGTCAGGGGAGTCCCGGGCTGCCCACGAGGGTGGAGGACGTGCCCCCTGGGTGCGCCCCCTACCTCGTGAGCACCCCAGAGGTCCACCGACATACCCCCTGCACCCATATATACCTATGTACCCTAAAACTTCCAGAACATAAGATAGATCGGGAGTTCCGCCATCGCAAGCCTCCAGAGCCACCAAAAACCAATCAGGATCCTTTTCCGGCACCCTGCCGGAGGGGGATCCCATCACCGGAGGCCATCTTCATCATCCCGGTGCTATCCATGACGAGGAGGGAGTAGTTCACCCTCGGGGCTGAGGGTATGTACCAGTAGCTATGTGTTTGATCTCTCTCTCTCTCTCGTGTTCTCTCGTGTGTTCCTCTATGGCACGATCTTGATGTATCCCGAGCTTTGCTATTGTAGTTCGATCTTATGATGTTTCTCCCCCTCTACTCTCTTGTGATGAATTGAGTTTCCCCTTTGAAGTTATCTTATCAGATTGAGTCTTTTATGAGAACACTTGATGTCTGTCTTGCCGTGATTATCTGTGGTGACAATGGGATATCATGTGCCACTTGATGTATGTTCTGGTGATCAACTTGCGGGTTTCGTGACATTGGGAACCTATGCATAGGGGTTGGCACACATTCTTGACTCTCCGGTAGTAGCTTTGGGACACTCTTTGAAGTACTTTTATGTTGGTTGGATGAATCTGAGATTGTGTGACGCATATCGTATAATCATGCCCATGGATAGTTGAGGTGACAATGGAGTATCTAGGTGACATTAGGGTTTTGGTTTATTTGTGTCTTAAGGTGTTATTCTAGTATGAACTCTATGATGGATTGAGCGGAAAGAATAGCTTTATGTTATTTTACTACGAACTCTTGAATAGATAGAACACAAAGGATAACTTTGAGGTGGTTTCGTACCCTACCATAATCTCTATGTTTGTTCTCCGCTATTAGTGGCTTTGGAGTGACTCTTTGTTGCCTGTTGAGGGCTTGTTATATGTTCTATCTATGTTATTATTGTTGAGAGAACTTGCACTAGTGAAAGTATGAACCCTAGGCCTTGTTTCCTAGCATTGTAATACCGTTTACGCTCACTTTTATCACTTGCTACCTTGCTGTTTTTATTATTTCAGATTACAATTACCTATATCTACTATCTATTTTGCACTTGTATCTTCATCTCTTCGCCGAACTAGTGTACCTATACAATTTACCATTGTATTGGGTGTGTTGGGGACACAAGAGACTGTTTGTTATTTGGTTGCAGGGTTGTTTGAGAGAGACCATCTTCATCCTACGCCTCCTACGGATTGATAAACCTTAGGTCATCCACTTGAGCGAAATTTGCTACTGTCCTACAAACCCGTGCACTTGCAGGCCCAACAACGTCTACAAGAAGAAGGTTGTCTAGTAGACAACAGCCGCGCCGAGAGCACCAGGGCGGTGGACGACGACGGGGCCTAGGAAGGGAACGACACGGAGGAAGGGAAGACTCGGCAGTTGTTTCCCACGTGGAGGGGAGTATGACTGTACGAGGGTTTACTGGTTCGTCTGCCATCGCCGGAGAATAACAGCAGGTGTGGGTGAGTAGAGGGATGTCTAGGCCAGCGATAGGAGTATGGTGGGGCGGTGTGGCCTGCGCGGCAGCAGAGCCGGACGCGGGGAGGAGGGAGCAGGCAGTCCCGCCAGCGCTTGTTTGAGCGGCTGGAGCAGGAAGAGCAGAGATTGAAGAAGCACGACGGCCGTTGGATGGCCATCCAACAGTTACTGCTGGTGCGTCAACCTTTTTTTAGGAAAGCCTCAAATGTGTGGAAAACAGCATACAACCCATCTGCCATTATTTCTAATAATTTACAGCCCATTTGCTAATTCATAAGGTTTTTTTTGGAGCCCATATTTTTTTGTTAGCATTACAACCCATATTGTGGCCACGGTTAAAAAATTATACAAAATTTTGCAAATTTCGGTGCGGTCCGAACTGTTTTTAATCCCGAAATTTCGACTCACATTCAAACTGATTTTAAAAATAAATGTATATCAATATAAAATGCAACAAATTCTCAACGCATAAAAATTAATGTAATTTAAAATCTCGAAATGAAAAAAAGATATTTGAAACTAATTGCCGGTTTGATGTGTTTTAAAAATGTACAGCCCATTTCTCATTACTGATGGGCCATTTTCTCGGCCAGCCGAATGAAAGCTCTCCTCGTCTTGAAAGATTTGCAGCCCAACAGGCTTGACAAAGTGTCTTACTTGGCAAATCACAAAAAAAACTGGGCTGTGGCCGTGGACCCAGATGTCAGCCTCTCCACATATAGTACTCTTCCGATGGAATGTCGTTGACCACATTGACCATGCCACACCGAGAGCACCAAGGTGGTGGACGACGGCGAGGCCTAGGAAGGGGACGACGCGGAGCCAGGGAAGACACGGCAGTGGATGCCCACGCGGAGAGGAGTACGAGGGTTCACTGGTTCGGCTGCGGTGTGAGGCTGCCATCGCCGCAGGGCCTGGCTAGCAGTGGGAGTAGTAGGGGGCGATGAGGCCTCAACGGCAGCACAGCCGGCCACTGGAGGCAGGAGCAGGCGGTCTCCCCGGTGTTGGTTTGGGCAGCTGGTGCCAGAAGTGCAGCGATTGAAGAAGCAGCAGGACCATTCGATTCAAATCCAACGGTTACTGCTGCTAGAATCGTTAGTTGACTAAGTTGACAAGCCCTGCGTACGTATCAACTCAGTAGGCCCACAGGTCAGCCTCCCAACCGGTGCGCCCCAGATGTCAGTGGGAGGAATCATTTTTTTGCGTAATAAGGAGGCAGTTGATTGCATGCGGCCAGGCCAGCAGAGGGAGTAGGGTGGGCCGGGGTAGCCTGCGCGGCATCACAGCGGGCCACAAGAGGAGGGAGCAGGCAGTGCCGCCGGCGCTAGTTTAGGCGGCTGGAGCAGGAAGATCAGAGATTGAAGAAGCACGTCAGCCGTTGGATGGACATCCAACAGTCACTGCTGCTAGAATTGTGTGTTCACTGACAAAGCCTTGCGTAAACAAGTCAGCCTCGAAATCTATTGCGTGTACAACCTATTTGCTATTATTTTTATAATTTTTACTCATTTTCTAATTCATATGGAATTTATTGCATCCCGTTTTCCATTTTTAGAATTGCTGGCCATTTTCTGGTCAGTACCAGGGTCAAAAAATTAACTAAATATGTGTGAAATTTTGAAAATTCGCAAATTTTTGCTGGGGAACAAAATATTCTTAATCCAAAAATTAATAGCCATACTAAAACAAATTTAAAAATAAATTAGTACTATGTCATGTTAAATCCAATGAAATACGTATAAGATATCAGTGAAGAACAAAAACAAAAAAAGAAACTAATATCCCATTTGCTATATTTTTTTGGAATTTTCAACCCCTTTTGATATTACTTTTAACAGACATTGACCATACTCTTTGGCCAGGACGGAATGCATCCCTCCTTGTCTTGAAAGATTTGCAGCCAAGTAATGCGGAGAAAACAAATAGGCCTAGCTTGGGTATTCTTCAAAAAGAAATACTGGGCTACCTATTTTCCCAAGGAACTGGTGCATGAGCATTTAGCTTTATTTATTTATTTACTTATTTATGTTTAGGGGACCATGAGCATGTACCTGGGCCGGATTCATGTGAGAGCCTCCCTTCCAGTTAATTATGGGCTTCTCTATCGGGCCTTCATCACTGGGCTGCATGTTATCAACAAGTGGAAAATGTGTTCCGTACGAAAAATAGTATGAGCTACGTACGGTACGGGGCACTAAAGGATCGAACCGTGCAACGACTTCCAAAACATTGTGTTTGTCGTTCTAACAACACATTTATTCAACCAACAGACGAAATATACTACTGATTGTACATTGAAAACAGCAGCAGCAGCAACCAGAGCTGGGGGTGCAACAGAAGCAGTAAGCAGGCCAGAAGAGTGAAGACACAGCTCTCTCTTCCAAACCAAACATCAGCCATCATTACAAAAGGGCTACCAAAAAAGAACAGGTGTATGCATCAAACTAAATAAAGATCCTACTACACCAAGTGTACGCATCTAACTAACTGGCTCAGTTAGACGTTACTATTTATTAAGCTGTGGAGATTGGCTGACGGCTTGAACCAGATGGGTGCCTGACGGGGGAAACTCCAGCCAGCAGGTCGAAGTCTGATACTTGCGACCCTCTCTCATACTTTGGGCTGCAGAGTGTGGCGGCACATATCATGGTATGGTGCATGCAGAGACGCATGGTACGCTGTGTACACACAGTTTTGCCTTATGAACGAAACCGCGCTACCATCATGATCCTTGCCGTCGGTTATCTCCTGGTTAATCGGATAATTCAGTCCGACAAACAGAGAGCGTGTACCAGGGCTACTTACCAGCCTCCAGTCAAAAATTCCTGAAGGCCTAGAGAAGCTAGGATCCTGCTCAAAGACCTTGCAGTGACTGTGATTGTATTCCACGAAACAACATGTCTGGTACGTGCGAACGATCATCAATCTTTCGCCGTCCTCTGATCGAGC
The DNA here is from genome assembly GCF_018294505.1 of Triticum aestivum. Taxonomy (NCBI): domain Eukaryota; kingdom Viridiplantae; phylum Streptophyta; class Magnoliopsida; order Poales; family Poaceae; genus Triticum; species Triticum aestivum. The sequence goes on from NC_057807.1 coordinate 630,819,762, forward strand.
CAGGAACCACCTGCAACTGCCATGCCGCTTTTCTTTGAAAGGTTCTAGGATTAGGAAGGGTAGGGACACCAGGCGGCCTACAACATCATATCAAGTTGGAGTCAAATAAAAAAGGGCTCTTGATTTAGTCAATCTTAAGAACATCATGTTATGAGCATGAATATTTTTTCAGTAAATGTTGACAATAATATAAGCAAGCCATCATGATATCATAGGAAAGTAACATACTGCTGTAACAGCCGTTTGTAGCAATGACTAGAGTAGGCCAGCAATACGTCTAGCCATAGAAGGAGTCGACAACGTAAATGAATTCGTTGTGTTCAATGGCATCAGAGAACCATGGAGGATGTATGATCCTGCGATGGACGGGCAGATTTATCCACTTACCGCAGTGACCTGTCAGATAGGCGAGACCATGGTTGAAGAATGCAATTAGCCTGAAGTCTTTATAATTCACAGATCTTGTGGGCACTCGGCAGATTACAACCTTGAGCAAATCAAACTTGGTATCATGTTGGTTACTGTAAGATTCCGAGTATTCTGGGCCACAGTGCCAAAGCAGTGCAGTGTTAATCGAAGGAAGGGGGATCAATCGCCGGGTGTAGACCTCCACAAGCATCCAGCTACCGCAACTATCGACGAGCACCATCCAAGACGCGTTCATGCCGACCCAGTACATACCGTTAATGTAGTTGAGGCTTACTGGGATCGGATCGCAGTCAAGGGGGTTGATGCTCGCCACCCTATGATCGTTATGCTGCGTGACACGCTGTTTCTGAAGATCAGGCGGCATCAGCAAGCAAGGAGCTGGCTTAAAAAGCTCCGGCCTGAGGGCTTTGAGTAAATGGTACAGCCCCGACGAGAACGCGGCGAGCGGAATGGTACTAAGATTGTCCACAAGCAAAACAATGAGCTTGATTACCTCTATGGGGAGCGAATTCCAGCCACTCTTTCGGCGGACGCTGCTCGGTTCTGCCATTGTTAGTGCTTGGGTTTCGGACGAGCGGGAGGCCCCTTAGCGGGGATGGACGATTGGACGAGATTATGTGCGGACAAAGATGGAGAAGCGAATATGTGCTGCGGGAAGTGGACAGGTGATGATGACTACAGCACGCCGCTTGACTTATGAGACACATACCACCAGCGTAGGGTCATGTCGATGCTAGACAACTTGCTTGAGTGATAACAGTACGGTACTCCCTACAGTACCTACTACAGTACTATGCCCTAACTTGCTTGAGTAGAGTAGTAGAGTAGGATTCTGCTCTACTACTAGCACCGGAGGAGTAGTATATTCTAATCTAAAATAGTTACAAACTTCAATGCCCGAGCGTGGAACGACTATGAACCATGCTCAAAGACCGTGCCTAAGTGGTGTTTGGACTTATATGCAAAAAAAATAGCAAGATGCCCGTGCATTGCACGGCACACCATCATCACCAACTCATTTTTTTCTCTACTCCTACTCCTATAAAAGACTCAGGGGCTGTTTGGATTGTGACTATCTTTGCCATATATTGCCACATGATTTTTGCCAAAATTGCCACACTTGCCTTAGTTGAGTTGCTCAAATTGTTAGCCACACTTTGGCTTGCCTAAGGGACACCATCTACTACTTCGTGCACTACTCCTACGCTCCATTCGGTGGCCGCAACGTCCCCTACAGCCACTCCCTCCTGCGCTACATTCGGCGGGCGCTGTTGAAATTTGGGGAGCGCACTCTCGCGACTGCTGGCAGCCACGACTTCACTGACGACGACTTCTTCCCTGACCTCGGCAACCTCTTCCTCAACAACATGGGCAACAACCTCAACGCCAACGGTGCTGCTACAGTTGCACCGTATGTGTTTCTGTCCTTCCTGTTCGAAATCGTGGTAGAATTCATGTTTCTACTCTGTATCCTACTACTATGCTAGTCCACATGATTAGTTTCATCTCTGTTATAGCCGTCATGATTTATTTTGTACTTATTCGGATTAAATCTCGTAGTAACTTGCTCATATATTCAACTGGCGCAACGTCCCCTATAGCCACTCCCGTTTCATGGATGGCCTGGTCGATGCCTCCAAGGAGCCCTTCATCCACTGCTATGAGTGCCCGATGCCGTTTTGTGACTCGCCGACGGACATGGTGCATCACCTCACGGATTCATGCAGTGGTCACTGCTGGCCCTTGGCGGAGAACATGAAGTACGAGACGTGCTACCCATTCACCATGCCGGAGTCGCTGGAGGATCACTGCCGCCTGCTAGTCTCGGAGGAGGATGACAACGTCTTCCTCTTGATCGTGGGCACTGGCGAGGCCCGCACAAGCCCCCGCCCCGTCTCTGTAATGTGCGTCAGCGGCGACGCCGCTGACGCTGACACTGACACGAGGCCGATGTACGGGTGCGTGGTAAGTGTTACTACCCCTCCGGGTCACGTGGGCGGCGACACCGGCCTCATCGAACGGACTTGGACTCTGGGGAGCTGGGACTATCCCGCCAATGTGGACTTGGAAGACCCATGGCATCCTTTACCCGCCGACGTGGTGCACGGGGACTCCAAGGAGGTTCACCTGGACATACGCATTGTCAAGTTAAATGTTGATCATTAGTCTTCGCTCAATGTAATCTGCTGTCTAAGCATGTGGAGACTTCCATGCAGGATCTTGCTCTATTGGAGTATCACGCATGAATAAAAGTGTATCCTTTTATGGTTTAGTCTAGAATCTTCCATGTATGAATTTTTACTACAGTACTGGTGAAAGACTTACGATGAACCATTTCTTACATCTCCTCTGCCCCCTTGCAAGTCATCCTGATTTAATCCCTCTGTCTAGGTGTATAAGGGCATGGTTAATATAACTTAATAGTATAGCCAACTGTTGACTATAAGAAAGTGCCATGTCATCTGTAGCCAACATGTATAACAATCGACACTCAAAAACTAATTCTTAAAGATCATTTCTTGCAAAGCACAATAAGTGTTATTTCTTCACAAGTTTTGGATGCAGGTTGAACAGTTGAACGCTTTTGTTTGCAAAAGATACCCTTTTATCTATTCCACCCGGATGTTTGTCAGCTCTAGAGATGAAATAATATCCGAAGAAACCTATCGATACCCGTTACACATGAGATGACCCCCACATCCTTTGTCAAAATAAACAACTCCCCGATCAATACATTTCACTCTTCATTGCAACGCACGGGCACCTTACTACTATAGATTAGTACGACCAAAAATTGAACTAACATTATATATAGTACGATAAATGCTGATGCATGTCACCTAAAATTATATCATTCAAAACTATGTTCAAATACGAATCCAACGATATCGTTTTTGTTGACATGCACTAACATTTTGTCAGTTAAATCTTCAGTCAAATACAATGGAGGACTAATAAACCACGACCGATGTTAGGCCCTATTTGGATCCATGGGTTAGAGTTAGTTTGGGTTAGTTTGGACTCAACTAACCCAAATGTATCCAAACAGCAGGGTTAGTTTGGGTTAGATGCATCTAACTCATCCAAAACATCTAACCCACCCAAGAGGTGCTTATTCGGGCTAGTTCTTCTCGGGGCCATTAAAAAACACATTTTTCTCTCGCTCTTCCTACAGCATATCCTTCCCCACTTCCTCGAAGCTTCTTGTCCTCTCCCTCCCTCCCTCTCGCACCGCCCGTGAAGGCACCTCGCCGTATCCGTGCTCCATCTAACCCTGCCATCCAATCAGCATGCGTCTCCTTCCCTCCTTTCAGATGCACGCATTAAGTATTGATAGCTAGTTTACAGTCAGTCTACTATACTAGCAGACTATTACGAAGACAAGTGACATGGCTTACATATATAGCCGGCAGCAGGCTTTCTTATTAACCATGCTCTAAGATGACTTACTCACCTAGACGGATGGAGTAGTGCATGTGACATGCACTAACATTTCATTAGTTAAATTTATGATCAAAATTTGACACAGATTACAATGGGGACCAATAAACCAGGACGGAGGTAGTAGTTATGGGATTACTAATCTAGAAGCCTAAAAGAACTGGCCCCTGGTACTCCTACTAGTAGTAGTACTCAAGTTGGAATTCCAATTGCACGGCACAACTTGTTAGGCAAAAAATTCGATACAGGGTGTAGGAAGCGGTTTGGGAATTTGCATGCCTTTCCAACCAGTGAGATACTCCGTACAAAGTACGGCAGAAAAATAACCACAGAGAAGGAAGCTAAAAGTAAACAATCAAACGAGCATTTTTGCATTTGTTTTGCATTGAATCGTTTCACAAGCTTGACTAGTGCTGTTTTTCTACTTCTACGAAAACCGCATCATAATGTTAAAACGTGCATTTGCACGTACATAACTAATAGTAGTACTCCCTCCGTCTAGGTGTACAAGTCTTCCCTCCTTCTTGGTCACTGTGCACAACCAAAGATGACTTATTGACCTAGACGGAAGGAGTAGCACATTCTGCAAGCATATATCGAGAGAGACGTGCAGTCCGATAGTATATAGTAAAGTTTGTGCTATATGCATGTACTTGCAAAATGCGTAATAATACACAACGTTTCCAAACTTTCCCTTTTACATACTTAATTAAGGACACTAAAAATTCCCGAAAGTTCAGGATTTATCATTTGCGTCCCAAAACTAATGAGATCGCCTTACAAAACAAAAATTGTACTCCTCCTAAAAGCCACAACGCTCGCAAGAGCGCTTGCGGCGCGCCACGAGTACCCTGGTGCGCGGCCATTTCCCAGCGCGCCGACACTACACCTCTTCCTCAGCCTCGCAACTCTTGAGGTGCTGATTAGCGGCTTGCCCGCGGGCAAGCGCGATCTCACCGGTGTGGTGATCCGGCGCCAACAGGTACTCCTCCTGGCTGGAAGCGTGCACCCGGTCCACGTACCGCCAAGTGTAGATGAGGCGCTTGGGCCCGACTGCACTCAAGGCGTCGGCACGGGCGTCCTCCGCCACCCTCACGGCCCTCGCATGAGCCTTCTGCCAAAGAGCCAATTGCCTGACTCTCTCGGACACGACATAGGCCTCCCAGGAAGCTTGTTGCACGGTCGCTTCTCTTCCTCGGCATTCTTCTCCGCCTCTATTTTGGCGCGCTCTGCTGGAGGCAAAGCCTCCCACAAGGTGACATCCATTTCTTTCCAAAGCTCCTCAAGGCTGGGGCTCGGCGGGCGGCGCGGTGTTCTCCTCATAGTGGGGAGCCAACGCGTCCTCCGACGCGCGTGCTGGCGAGATTTGGAACGCCGACGCGTCCTCCTCGACTAGTGGCAGCGAGGAACGGAACGGCGATGCGTCACATCGCGGCGAGGAGTGGAACACCGACGCGTCCTCCTCGACTAGTGGCGGCGAGGAACGGAATGGCGACGCGTCGCGTAGCAGCGATAAGCGGAACACCGACGCGTCCTCCTCGACTAGTGGTGGCGAGGAACGGAACGGCGATGCGTGACTGTCCGCGCGGTGCAGTGAGGGGCTCCTAGGGATTGGGAGGGGCGATGCCATGGTGGTCGACGTGAGAGGGAGGGGGAGGAGATAGCGATGAACGTGAACATGAGGGGGAGGAGATAGCGATGTTGTGGGAGGCGCAGTATTTATAGCGAGCAATGGCACACCTACGTAAGATATGGACTAAGCTGCACTGACTTAATTGCAGGTCCAGTTGTGTCACTAACATGTGGGCCAGTCCCCTCTTGGGCCCATATGTCAGTGACCCAATGCACCTGAAGTTAAGTAAAAGCTACATGGGCATATTTGTTGGAGTAAATTACGGGGGAGCGAAGGGGTGGAAATATTGCTGGTCACAACGAATTGGACGAGCGTGGGGGGAGGAGAGTCATGCATGCAATTTTTTTTCACGTGGGGTGGAGTGGTGGGACCGCCGGAGGGAGAAGGAGAGTTTGGCAGGCATGGGGAACGGTGCATAATAAGTCATCTTGCATGCCGGGCTAGGTATAGTCTCAAGTCATTAACAACAAACATGCCCCACACATGTTCATATTTCAAGGTGCACTAAATTATTGCATGCGATGATTAAGGCTGGCCATAATGGTGGTATCTTAGCTGGTATCATGCACACGGGAATAGCAAACATGCTGATGTGCCAAAGAATTAATGAAGAGAGGGGGGTTGGAGTAACTAGTGTTCATGCATGCATTCGTAAACACATTTTTTTGTGAAGAACGACATCATTAGTTGAGTACTTTTGCAGACTTCAAAAACTATTCCACCGCCTCTACTATCCTGCTAAGAGTAGGTGAAATTTTTGAATCGAGCCCTTTAAACTAGAAGGGAGGTAGTGGTACTCTAATAGCTACCCTTGTTGTGATGACAAGATAGAACATGGCACGCACCTGGACGGAGGAACTAGTCTGCATTGTGCATTTAAGTTTTGTCTGAAGTCAATGTACCTCTACTTTCACCAAACTTATAGAAAAATGTAGTACTCATTATAATCAGTATTCACAATGTCAAATAAATATTTTTACACTCATTATAAAACATAGTTCTTATACTCATTATAATCAATATTGTAGATATTGATATTTTTAGTATAAATTTGGTCGTGGGATTTCATTGATGCCTGTCAAAGCGTGGAGGAAGCGGAGCTTAGGGCTTGCATTGCCGGTCTCTACATAGGTGATTCTCTTCATAATCCTGTAATTTTAGAGACTGGTTGCACTTTTGTGGTAGCGTCTCTTGCATCGGGGGACTATGACAAGTCTGCTATGCGTGACCTGAAATGAAGGCGTTGAGCATCTCGAAGTTGATCAACAATCTTCAATTGTCAAAGATGAGCCGTTCGGCCAATAAGGTGGCACACTTAATCGCTAAGTATAGCTTTGACAATAGATTAGATGGTATTCTTGTAAATAATGTACCGCCTTGTGTGGTGAATATTGTATCGAATGAGTGTACTGGTGTGGCTGGTTAATTAATATAAGGTGGTGTTCAAAAAAAGGTATAAATTTGGTCAAACACTTTGCAAACGGTTGACGGGAGTAGAGGTAGTATCATGCATGCGGAGTAGGCAAAAAATTGCTCATTTATAGTCGGTAGAAGTATCTAAGGGCGCGACCGCGTGAGGGAGGTGAAGGTCGTGGGAGGCACAACGGTTGAAGAAATTAAGTGAAGTTACATCCACGCGCCGGCATGGCGTGCGAAAAGGTAGAAGCTATACCATCAGGCCTACGATATGGGTTTAGTAGACATGACATCTAGTGGGTCCCGCATAGTTCTCGAGAACTCTTTGGGGGCTTGCAGCCGTTTATCCACCGGGCAAGCCAGCAAGCCCACGCCATTCGCACGCCCTACTCGTCCCCGTCTTCTACCTCATAACAGTTTGCTCCCAGTCGTCCCGTCCTTTCACATTAGTTCACTCCCAGTTTTTGCGGGGTACAATAGTTCAACTTCTCTTAACCCTCGTCCAAAATCCATGGCCTCCCAAATCTCCATGGTCGCCACTGAGTACCAGGTTAGAGCCATCACCGGCGATCAGTTCATCGCCATCTACACACGTGGATCCGCGACGGTGAAAGCATGGCTTTCTTGCTTCCTACGCATGTTCAACATTTCAGTGGATGAGTGGGTCACTGGGCTAGATGTTGAGTACACCACAGTCCTGGGACGAGAGAAGGATCTAAAGGACGAAGAGAGGAAGAAGCCCGCCATGATCCAGGTTTGCGTACATAATGTTTTCTTGGTCTACCACATATGCCATGCCGACGCTGAGTGCCAGGATTTTAAGAACTTCCTCAAGGACAAAAGAGTGAAATTCGTTAGTCTAGACTTTAAGAACGATAGGGATGTCTTGCATCGGATAGGTCTCGTCCTTCTCTCAACCTTCAATGCTGACCCTGGCAGCAGCCATGATTGATCCTTCGTATGCTAAACTAAAGAAACCTCATCACGAGTTTCATCATGCATGGGAGTCGAAGACATTAGATGAAGATCACATCCTGTACGCAGCAATGGATGCTTACCTTTGTTTAAATATCTACAAGGGTTGGATGAAGAAGCAGAGCCCAGTGTCTGGTTCAAGCAAAGAAGCGTCGGCGGACAGGAAGAGGCAGAGGGACGAGGACGAAGTCGAGGACGTGGACTCGGACTCCAAGTAGGTGGCAGTGCCGTTGCTCATGCTGGTTCTACTGCAGTGTCAAGCGGACTAGTTGCTTAGTTTATTTTCAAGGGTGTGTTGTGCTGAGGCCCTAGCAGAACTATGTTTATGTTCTTTCTTGTTATTTAAACTCTTTAGTACGTACAATAGTACTAGTGATATATGTTACTATTGTTCTTCTTGCAGTTGGTACTACTGCTCGTATCTTCGTGTTCCTACTGTACTTAATACATTCGTACTAGCAGTATAATTTGGGTCAGTCGATTTGTGAAAGAAGTTCAACAGAGCGAAGGAAGAAGACGGTAGAAGAGGTGCAAGAAGCCCTTCTAGCCATCCATGTTGCATCAAAAGGCTCACATGAGTCGACTGACCCAAATTGCTCCTTCAGATTGCAGGATCCACGTGGTATTCAAGGTCTCGAAGGTAGATTCCGCATCCGCACCCGGTTTGCCGTCTCGACGCTCACGCGACCGGCTTCCGCCGTGATAGCCACCATGCGCGCCTCCTCCGCGCGGGCGGAGACGACAATGACACGCTAGTTCCTCCTCACCGGCGTGCTGGAGCACACGCTCGTCCTCCTCTTCGTACGCTGCATGCATAGACGCGGCTCCACCAGCTGCTCGCGTGCTTGGCAGCGCGGCGGCATGTCCAGGAGGGACTGCAAACAACGTGAGCAGGCAAGCCTTTGGCTTCATGGCATAGGGATGGCGGCGACACGGCGGTAATGGGCGAGAAAGTTTTGGCCGGAGCAGGCAGGCGCCGGCATGCGCAACAGCGGCGGCAACATATTGATGAGTGCGCGTGTGGGAGCAGCAGACGAAAAGAGAAGTTGTGAATATGCCCCACAAATCCAGGAGCTGATCAATTCCAAGATGGGCACAGGAAAAAACTTGTTGGATAAGGAACACTTTGCTATCTATCCAGATTTCGAGGACTATCAAGTTGTCATGAATGAGAATGAACCATCTTCAGTGCAAGCTCAAGAGAAGAAGGAGAAAGCAAAGAAAGAGAAGGCTGCCAAGATGCCAACTCTAGAGGAGGCATTTGAGTACTTTTTGAAGAGCAAGAAGGACCAGCTTGGTTACTTAATAGCATCAACACTGAGGATTGAGAAAGGGTTGGCCACCCTAACTCAAAACCAGGAGAGCCTGGAAAGAATCATGGAACAAAAATTCTATGTCCGCGATGTTAAAGTAACTGAGATTCAGTCAGTTGTGGAGCAGCTACAGGATGACATGCAGGAGAGAAAGGGCAGGACAACTACTGATGCATTTGCCAGAGTGCCTCGAGCTCAGAGATTAGTTGCAGAGCCTGTGATAGACAACAGAGCCACTTCATCTGCACCAGCTATAGCTCCAGTGCAACCAGCTCCAGCTCCAACTCCTTCAGCTCCATCCACATCAACCAAAGTCTTCGTCCAAGGAGCCATCTCTACACCACCACCTGAAGACCAAGCCTGAGAGACGAAATAGTACTATGCATTTTCAATGAACTTTTTGGTAACTTGTTGCCAAAGGGGGAGAAAAATGTATAGATCATAGGCTTCGAGAGAGAGAGAGTTTGCTTTTGTTCTCTTTTTTCTTCGTGGTTGAACTTTATTTGCTTTTGATTGCTTGAGATACTACGTTATTGCCTGTGAGACATTGATGATCATGTGTTTGATCATACGCTGCACTTATGCTTGTTAGATGATATTATCCCATTTATCTTTATATGATAATTCACTTTGCTTGGTGATGACTGCATGTATTCAATCTTTATTATTTTGGGCGCTCCACCAAGATGTATGTGACATGGAAGAGTAACCCATGAGCCTAACTCCATGTGCATTTGCAATCCAAAGCAAATATTAAACTATGCACAAATTTAGGGGGAGCTCTTGCTTATCACATACTTCTCAAAGCGGCGATGTTTTTCAATCTTATTATCATTTGTCGAAGCTTTGATCTATATGTTGTCATCAATTACCAAAAAGGGGGAGATTGAAAGTGCAACTATCCCTAGGTGGTTTTGGTAATTCCTAACAACATATAGCTCATTGAGCTAATACTATTCCAAGACAAATATTTCAGGAAAGCTCAATGAATGGCATGGCATGGATGAGGAAAGTGGATCCCTCAAAATACTCAGGACAAAAGGATTGGCTCAAGCTCAAAAGCTCAAGACTCTACACTTTATATTTTAGTGATCCAAGATCATATTGAGTCTATAGGAAAAGCCAATACTATCAAGGAGGGATGAGGTGTTGCTTAATGAGTTTCTTACTGCACGGTGCTTAGTGATATGCTCCAAAAACCCTCAACTACTTTCTCATATCCACATATGACCCAAACCTAAAGTCAAACTCGGCCCCACCGATTCTTTCTATCCGGCGCCACAAAGTTCAGATGTCATAGCCACTGCCACAAACCCTAGGCAAATCGGTCACCGATAGGGATCTCGGTCTCACCGAGATGGGATTGTAATCTCTTTGTTTCCCTTCGTAACATTTCGGTCTAACCAAAGTGAGCGATCGGTCCCACCGAGATTGCAAATGTAAACTCTCTGTTTCCTTTTTGTAACATTTCGGTCTCACCGAAATGAGTGAATCGGTCCCACCGAGTTTACCTGACCAACTCTCCGGTTAGCTTATTACCAAAATCGTTCCCACCGAGTTTGCGTAATCGGTCTCACCGAGATTACGTTATGCCCTAACCCTAACCATATCGGTCCTACCGAGTTGCATGTCGGTCCCACCGTAAACCCTAACGGTCACTAGGTTTACTGAATCGGTTCGACCGAGTTTGTTGATTCGGTCGCACCGAGATTGGTAAATTGTGTGTAACCGTTAGATTTTGTGTGGAGGCTATATATACCCCTCCACCTCCTCTTCATTCGTGGAGAGAGCCATCAGAACAAACCTACACTTCCAACTTACCATTTCTGAGAGAGAACTACCTACTCATGTGTTGAGGCCAAGATATTCCATTCCTACCATATGAATCTTGATCTCTAGCCTTCCCCAAGTTGCTTTCCACTCAAATCTTCTTTACACCAGATCCAAATCCTATGAGAGAGAGTTGAGTGTTGGGGAGACTATCATTTGAAGCACAAGAGCAAGGAGTTCATCATCAACACACCATTTGTTACTTCTTGGAGAGTGGTGTCTCCTAGATTGGCTAGGTGTCACTTGGGAGCCTCCGACAAGATTGTGGAGTTGAACCAAGGAGTTTGTAAGGGCAAGGAGATTGCCTACTTCGTGAAGATCTACCGCTAGTGAGGCAAGTCCTTCGTGAGCGACGGGCATGGTGGGATAGACAAGGTTGCTTCTTCATGGAACCTTCTTGGGTGGAGCCCTCTGTGGACTCGCACAACCGTTACCCTTCGTGGGTTGAAGTCTCCATCAACGTGGATGTATGATAGGACCACCTATCGGAACCATGACAAAAACATCCATGTCTCCAATTGTGTTCGAATTCTCCAAACCCTACCCTTTACATTCTTGCAAGTTGCATGCTTTAATTTTCGCTGCTCATATACTCTTTGCATGCTTGCTTGAATTGTGTGGAGATTGCTTGACTTGTTCTAAGATAGTTAAAATCTGCCAAATACTAAAATTGGGAAAAGGTTAAGTTTTTAATTGGTCAAGTAGTCTAATCACCCCCCTCTAGACATACTTCAAGGTCCTACAAGTGGTATCAGAGCTTTGGTCTCCATTTGCTTTGATTTCCATAGCTTTTGGTGGTCATAGCCTTGGTTTCACAACGTAGGAGAGTATGGCGTCTAGCGAGGGAAATTATCACCGTAGAGGTCCTTACTTTGATGGCACTAATTTTGCTAGTTGGAAGCATAAGATGAAAATACATATTCTCGGACATAAGCCCGCCGTTTGGGATATTGTGTGTATTGGCTTGCAAGGTGAATTCTTTGATGGGAAGGAACCGAACCGTGAAGCTAGCGCGGATGAATTGAAGATGCTGCAATACAACGCTCAAGCTTGTGATATCCTCTTCAATGGATTGTGCCCCGAAGAATTCAACAAAATCAGCCGTCTTGAGAATGCAAAGGAAATTTGGGATACTTTGATTGATATGCACGAAGGTACCGACTCCGTCAAGGAATCCAAGTTGGATGTGCTCCAAAGTCAACTTGACAAGTTCAAAATGAAGGATGGTGAAGGTGTCACTCAAATGTACTCTAGGCTTGCTCTTATCACAAATGAGATTCCAGGCTTAGGAAGTGAAGAGATGACCGACAGATTCATCATCAAGAAGATCCTAAGAGAATTGAATGGAAAATATGATACCGTGTGCACATTGATCCAAATGATGCCCAATTACAAGAATCTCAAGCCAACGGAAGTCATTGGAAGAATTGTTGCTCATGAGATGTCACTCAAGGATAAGGAGGAACTTCACAACAAGTCAAGTGGTGCTTACAAAGCCTCATGTGAAGCTCCTACATCATGAAGTGAGAAACAAACCTTCAATGAAGAATTGAGCTTAATGGTCAAGAACTTCAACAAATTCTACAAGAGTAGAAGCAAAGAAAGAAGCTCTAAGTCAAGGTCCTACAATGACAAAAGATCTTCCAGTCGAGAGCGCAATTGCTACAATTGTGGGAGACCCGGACACTATTCCAATGAGTGTACGGCACCCTACAAAAGAAGAGAAGATTCTCCCAAGAGAAGAAGAAGAAGAGAAGAATCACCGCCAAGGGAGAGAAGGAATAGAGATTGTCGGCATTCTGGGAACGGGGGTCCCCCAGACTTGCCTGCCTGCGGCCTACGACGTGGCTCAGGGGGCAGCCCATCGCGGCCCATCTTCATCAGCATGAGTTCAAGACCCTCGCGAGGGGCCAAGCCTCGGGGGCGGACGACAGGAAACCTCCTCAGGCATGGCCTCGTCAGGCTGGCTCGCGAGGAGGCGGAGAGATCAAGGCGGGGTACCTCACGAGGTGCCCATGACGCAAGCCATGACGACCGAAGCCAGGCGGGCGCCGGCCTGCGCAGTGTCCTCCTTTCCTATTTGGTGCTAAGGGAGCAAGCGCAGGCAAGAGCATCAAGCAAAGGCATCCACTTCGGTGCAACAAGACCAAGACCAGCAGAACGGTAGGATGGAGGTCATCGTGGAGCCCAAGCCGGCGTCACCACCAGAGCCTTTGGCAGGCGAGGACCAACTTTAGTTAGGATAAGTGTACTAGATATTCCCCTTCAAAATGGCCAATTGTTGGTTCCCTTCCCGCTCAATATTTGGGAAGAGGCCCAGGGCCTTTGCCTATAAATAGGACTAGCCACACACAAGGTAGAGGCATCTAGAAATCGATCCAGAGGGCGACTGAACTCCCCCTAGAAGTTCATCGCACCAGCCAAGAACAGACACTCGCGAAGCTGTTCTTCCTTGTATTGTTTGTCATCAGCCCAAGAGGCAATCCACCACACCACACACTGGAGTAGGGTATTACACCACAATAGTGGCCTGAACCAGTATAAACTCTGTGTCTCTTGTGTTGTTCCTTTTATTGCTTAGATCATAGCGAGGCGGTTAGGTGCAGGTAGGCAGTGGGCGAAATCTCCGCGCGCACCCCAGTGTTCGAATCTAGAGGGTCTGCCGGAACCCGAAATCCGACATTTGGCGCGCCAGGTAGGGGTGCGTCGGAATTCGTCTTCCACTGCCCTATTCTTCATCGACCATCACGTCCATGTCAGACGCTCGTCGGGCCCGCGCCGAGCGCCGTGCCGCTCTCGCTTTCCATATTGCCCAGACGGCCCCCGTCGGCGGCCACCCTCGCCGTTCCCCATCGCCTGCCGTCAACGCCGCCACCAGCCTGTCGGGGAACGAGCAGCAAGCATCATCCCAACATCCATCCATGAGGCGAGATGGCCGCACTGCTACTCCCTCACTCGCCCCAGCTGGTTCTTCGTCTCGCGCTCCCCGCGCGGCCGTGGAGGCTCGAGCTGTGCTCATCGCGGCAAACGAGCTCCTGCTCTACCGCCCAGTCGACGACGTCTATGAAGAGTGGCTCGACCGCGTCGCCGAGCTCGTCCGTGCCGCAGGGGGCTCCCCCTTGCCGTCCTTCTCGCTGCACCGCGCAACCGCCCTGCGCGGGCAGTGAAGCTCTGGGGGCGCCTCAGTCGCCTCCCCCTCAAGAAGGCGCCCTGGCCCCAAGGCGCGTGGCCCCTGGGCGGAACCCGCTCCGTCCGGCGCCAGCGCAGCAAGAGCGGAGCTGCCAAGAGGTCCCTCGTCCCCAAGAAGCTGCCCGAGTGCTCCCCGCTCCGACCCGTCGCAACCACGCTCCTGTTCCAGCGTGCCAAGACCCCGCGCTGCACCCTGCCGCAGCCCACGGGGGCCCGCAAGACCAAGCTCCTCATCACCAGAGGCCCCCCGTGGCCACAACAGGCTGCCGCGCCTTCACCACCGAGCTGTGCAGCGTCGCGTGGCCCTGCAAGTTCAAGCCAGACCTGCCTCCTCGCTACGACGGCACGGCCGACCCTGCGGAGTTCCTCCAGCTCTACGAGGTGGGCATCGAAGCCGCCAATGGGGACGAGAAGGTCATGGCAAACTGGTTTCCCATGGCACTCAAGGACGGGGCCCGCACCTGGCTCCTGAACTGGCCCCTGGCACGATCTCCTCCTGGGACGGGATGCGCACCCGTTTCATCGCCAACTTCCAAGGTACTCGCGACCGGCCACCCGCCGTGAGCGACACACGCCGCATCAAGCAGCAACCAGGGGAGACCCTGCAGAAGTACAACCAGCGCTTCAACAACGCACGTCTCAAGATTTCCAAAGTGACTGAGGAGGCCATCATCTCAGCCTTCTCCGATAGCATGCATGACGTCAAGATGAAGGAGGAGCTGGCGATGCATGAAGATCTGTGCACTTCCTTGGAGCTGTTCAACTTAGCAACCAAGTGCGCCAGGGCTGAGGAAGGGCGCCTTTCCCTCCTCGAGCTGCCAGCCGCAGACCCAGAAGAGAAGAAATCCAAGGCCAAGGATGTGAAGCGCAAGGGTGCTGCCGTGCTCGCGGCAGATCCAGACACCAAGCGGGGCAGAGATCAGCCAAAGTCTTTCAAAGGCAGCCGGTACTGTGTGTACCACGACCTCCACACCCACAACACCAACAAATGCCAAGAGCTCCGAGCCGTGCGAGAAGGAAGGGTCGGCCGATGCCCCGACCGCAACGATCGTGGCTATGGCTCAGGAGGAGGAAGGAACGGAGGATGCTGGGAAGACCGCGGCCCTTGCCAAGGGTGGCGCGACCGATCTTGCGAGGATCGCTGGCAGGATCAGCCTCGCGAGGGAGACTGGAGGGATCAGCCTCGCACGGATCGTCCGCAAGGGAACGCAGGCCTCCCTCCACCGCCGCCGCAGCCAAGGAGAAACAAGGACCATCATCAGGACAAGGGGGCTGGGGGATTCCAGGAGCCGGGCGCGATCGCCTGTATCCTGGGCGGAGCTCAAGCCCCAGCCTCTCAGCGCATCTTCAAGCAGTTCGCCCGCGAAGTGAATGCAGTCCTGCCCAGGCTCGAAGCCACGCGCCCTCTCAGGTGGTCGGCGTGCGCCATCACGTTCAGCTCAGCGGATCAGCTCAAGTGCGCGGCCACAGCCGGAGCCCTCCCGATGCTTTGCTCCCCAGTCATCAGCAACGTGCAAGTCACCAGGACCCTCATTGACGGCGGGGTAGGACTCAATGTCCTGTCCGTAGAGACATTCAACAATCTCCAAGTGCCTTACGATCAGCTTCTGCCAACCAAGCCTTTCTCCGGAGTCACTGATGGCTCCACAGTTCCAATTAGGCAGGTCCGCCTCCCTTTCACCTTCGAGGCACGCAACAACTACTGCACTGAGCTCATTGACTTTGACGTCGCCCACATTCGCCTGCCATACAATGCCATCCTCGGGTACCCAGCTCTCGCCAAGTTCATGGACGTGACTCATCACGGCTACAACGTCCTCCAGATGCCAGGAAGTAGCGGAGTCATTACGGTGCCCTGTGAAGAAAGAGACGCAGTGTGCTCCCTGGAGCGTGCTTTTCAGGCCGCATCACTTGAAGACCCAGATCGCGGGAGCGGGAGGCTCCCCGAGGCCGCTGCCAAGAAGAAGAAGACATCGCCAGGCCCGACCCCTCAGGAGGCAGGCCCCTCAGGGTCGGCGCCTGCTCAGGGGGCACCTCCTTTTGTCGCATAGGAAGGCGCGCCCGGCGCCTTCCTCAAGCAGGGCTCGGGGGCTCCCTCCTGGGGGCCACCGACCTTGCTAAGGTCACGAGGGAGGCGCTTGGGCACCATTTGGAGGCGTGTTTCAGAGTATGTTTCCCTCAGGAAGGAGCAAGGCAAGGAGGGCCAAACCCTCAGGAGTTCGTCAGCCAGATCACGCAGGAGTTGCAGGAGTCAAGAGTGATGAGTGGCAGCCGTCGCTTACCCGCCGCAGCCCCCCATCCAGGCGAGGATGGTGGGCTGCACGTCTGCATCGACATCCCAGGGCTCAACCGAGCCGCCTCTCAGGAGCGCTTCTGGCCCTCACGCGTGGGGCACTGCGAAGGCCCACCCCACAGCTACGTTTGCATGCCCTACAGCTTGCCGAACGCGGCTGCTGTGCACTAGCGCCTCATGAGGAGCATCCTGGAGGCTCAGGAGACTAGGCATTCCGTAGTCCT
This sequence comes from Triticum aestivum, assembly GCF_018294505.1. Classification (NCBI taxonomy): domain Eukaryota; kingdom Viridiplantae; phylum Streptophyta; class Magnoliopsida; order Poales; family Poaceae; genus Triticum; species Triticum aestivum. The sequence continues at coordinate 630,836,505 of NC_057807.1, forward strand.
GGCAGAGATGGAGATGGTTCGCGAGGAGCCACCAGCGCCCCCGGAGCCTCCCGAGGCTCCTGGGCCTGGGGGCTCGTGAAGATCGGCTTCCGCAGCCCGAGACGTCTGCTACTTCAACACCCCTTCGTCTTCAACGCTATCAGGTGACATCCTTCAAGTTTTGTTTCCAGCTGGGACCGCCCTCAGGGCTGCATCATTCCCAGGCCGCGTGGGTCCGTCCCTGCGGCGTGTATCCCTTTTGTTCATGTTCATAGCTTAACTGGTTGGGGGCGCCCCTCGGGCTTCATCATCCTCAAGTCGCTCGGGTCAGACCCAACAGCATGTACCCCTCTTGCGTTTATTTTCGGGCCATGCATTCGACCCATCATGCTTGTTATTTGATGCCTATCTGTGGCATCTCTTCTTCCTTCATGTCGGCCGCTTGCGCGTTAAAGGGGGGTACCTGAGCATCGCGACTCAGGGCTCCTACTGGCTCTCCAGCCCTCACCCTCTGGTTTTGTCCACGGCATCGTGCCCTGGCAAACTAGCGACGACTGAGACTCGCTCGAGGGCCGGGACCCGAGGACATAGAGCATCGACATCTAACCAAGCTTGCGTGTTAAAGGGGGGTACCTGATCATCGCAACTCAGGGCTCCTACTGGCTCTCCAGCCCTCACCCTCTGGCTTTTTCTACGGCATCGCAGCCTGGCAAACCAGCGGCGGCTAAGACTCGCTCGAGGGCTGGGACCCGAGGACATAGAGCGTCAATTTGTAGGAACACTTCACAAGTTAAGGCCCAGTGCCAGGCCCAACCCGCCTTGAGGTAGGGCCCCGTGAGTCCCGCGCTGGCTCACGGGTGCCCGGATGCACCTCGTCAGGCCTTTAGTGCCTCGTCGCCTCTCTAAAGCAACTAACGGCTGACCACCGCTTATCACAGCGGACTTTTTGCTCTTTTTGTGGTGGGCCTGCATGATCCTTTCAAGGAGCAGCGCCAGGCGAGGCCCTCACGGCGTCCTCTTCACTCTCGTTCGCGTGAACCGCTTGCACGTCAAAGGGGGGGGTACCTGAGCATCGCGACTCAGGGCTCCTACTGGCTCTCCAGCCCTCACCCTCTGGCTTTGTCCACGGCATCGCGACCTAGCAAACCAGCGACGGCAGAGATCCTCTCGAGGGCCAGGACCCGAGGACGTAGAGCAGAAAGGGGAGCAGAGGCGAGAGGAGAGAGGCACGCAGGGACCTCGCCAGGCAACCCCTCGCCGGCCGATGTGCGGACCTAGCGCCGCACCAGGAAGCGTTTGCTGACTCTCGAGATAAGTCACCCTCCGGAACCACTAGCTATCGCAGCACCGTCACCGCATCCAATGCAATCCCGTGTTAGCAACGTCGCATTCCTTTCTCACCGAACGATGGATGCTTGAGCGCTAAAGGGGACCTCCTGAGCATCGCGACTCAGGGGCTCTTACTGGACCCCGGACCGCTCACCTCCTGGCCTTGACCACGGCATCGCGATCTGGCATACCAGCGACGGCTGAAGCCGCTTTGGGACCGGGACCTGTCGGCGCAGAGCACCAAGCCCTCGTGAGGTTCGAAAGGAAAAAATTAAGCTAACATGGAATGAGCATCTCGCACTGCTTCACGATAAGGATCATATTGACAAAAGGAGCTACAAACACCTTACAAGCCCCCACGGGGTGTGTTCTTGGCTCCATGGGGGGACAAAAGACGCGTGGCCTAAGGAGTCCTAACTACAGGAACAATCACGACACATGCCATCATCAACAGTGGGCCGTCAAGCACCGGCGCCAACCTCATCCAGATCAGAGACGGCGGCGGCCTAGCGAGTCCGTCTTGCTCCGAGAGCGGCGCAGGCTCGGGGGCTCGTAACTATTGTCGCTCGTCTCCGGAGTCGTGAAGAGCTCGGCGGAGTCGCCGGATCCTCTGGCACCCCCGCCGCTTGAGGAGCTGCTGGAAGAACATGCAACGGCAGGCTTGGTACGTGCCGCCCCGGAGCTTCTGCCGCTGCTCCTGGGACAACACTCGAGCTGACGCCCATCTTCGTCGAAGACCTTGAAGAGCATCATGGAAGCGCCATCGAACTCCAAGTGGATCACGAGGGCGCCCCTCGTCCTGCAAACCCGGGCGATCTCGCCCCAACCCCGGGTCATGAAGAACTTAACTAGAGCGACGACCTCGACATCCGCATCGGTCGCAGGAGTCTGGCAATCGGCGTGCTGCAGCCAGAGCCTGAAGGCCCCCCTTGGTGGGATCTTGAAGGTGAAAGAGGGAGGAATGCGAATCCAAGATCGAGGAGGCATGGCGGCGTGGAGCACGAACTCTCGGGAGGAGCCCTCGGCGTGAAGTCCAGGAGGGACAACACACACCGCCGTGACCCGCCGGCGCCGACGGCGGCGTCGTCCATGGCGCTCGGCATCGACTCCTGCAGGGCCCTCAAGGCGGGCGTACAAGGGCAGCGGAAACCCTGGCGGCGGCCGCTCACACCAAGGCCTCGACACCTCCTGCCGCGCGACCTCATCTCGGCGGCAGAGGACCAACCGCTTCTTCGGCAGAAGCGGGTCAGGACCCTCTCGGGGGGCCTTTCCCTTCTCTTCTGTGGAGAACCGGCGGATGGGTGCCATCGGCGTAAGGCGGAGCAATGGCGAAGATGAAGAAGAGGAGGGGTAGCAGAGGAAGATGAACTGGAATGGCTCGCGCCGTTTCGTAATTATAGCATGAGGAGGCCAACCGTCGGCTTCCACGATCGCAGGTAATCATGACTGGTTTTTTGCATGCAGGGACTTGTCAGTTTGTGCAGTTGCCGAGGCGTCATGGGGGAGCGGAGCCGCCCACGTCCAATCAACGGCCATGCGGCGCCCGAGGCCGCAGGCTGTTAGGGCCCGCGACACTTCGCACTTGCCCCTTCGCTTCTCTGCTTAGCCAAGTCCGGGCGCGCCTTGGGCCCGGGGGCTACTGTCAGTGTTCTGGGAACGGGGGTCCCCAGACTTGCCTGCCTGCGGCCTGCGGCGTGGCTCGGGGGGCAGCCCATCGCGGCCCATCTTCATCAGCATGAGTTCAAGACCCTCGCGTGGGGCCAAGCCTCGCGGGGCGGATGACAGGAAACCTCCTCAGGCACGGCCTCGTCAGGCTGGCTCGCGAGGAGGCGGAGAGATCAAGGCGGGGTACCTCACGAGGTGCCCATGAAGCAAGCCATGATAACCGAAGCCAGGCGGGCGCCAAGCGGGCATCGGCTTGCGCATTGTCCTCCATTCCTCTTTGGTGCTAAGGGAGCAAGCGCAGGCAAGAGCATGAAGCAAAGGCATCCACTTCGATGCAACAAGACCAAGACCAGCAGAACGGTAGGATGGAGGTCATCGTGGAGCCCAAGCCGGCATCACCACTAGAGCCTTTGGCAGGCGAGGACCAATTTTAGTCAGGAGAAGTGTACTAGATGTTCCCCTTGAAAATGGCCAATTGTTAGCGCCCTTCCCGCTCAATATTTGGGAAGATGCCCAGGGCCTTTTCCTATAAATAGGACTAGCCACCCACAAGGTAGAGGCATATTGAAATCGATCCAGAGGGCGACTGAACTCCCCCTATAAGTTCATCGCACCAGCCAAGAACAGACCCTCGTGAGGCTGTTCTTCCTTGTATTTTTTGTCATCAGCCCAAGAGGCAATCCACCACACCACACACTGGAGTAGGGTATTACACCACAATGGTGGCCTGAACCAGTATAAACTCTGTGTCTCTTGTGTTGTTCTTTGATTGCTTAGATCATAGCGAGGCGATGAGGTGCAGGTAGGCAGTGGGCGAAATCTCCACGTGCACCCCAGTGTGCGAATCTAGAGGGTCTGCCGGAACTCGAAATCCGACAGAGATGATCGTTATGAACAAAAAACATCCCGGAGAAGCAAGGATTCGGAAAGGAAGGACAAGTCATCAAAGAGCTACACAAAATGAAGACATCAAGGTCATGTTGGTGAATGGGTATCCAGTTCCGACTCTGATCATCACTCCGAGAGAAGCTATCACTCCGACTCCGAACATACTCAAGATGAAGGTGTTGCCGGTCTAGCACTTGTGTCAACCAACTCCTACGACATATTTGATTCACCAAATGAAGGAATTGGAAGATGCTTCATGGCTAAAGTTCCGAGTATGTTGATTTCAATAGTGATGAAGATGACTTGTTAGGTAATGATGATTTACTTGTTGACAACTCTAGTGATGAATACTACGATGAAACGTCAATTAATCATGCTAATCAAGATAAAACGAATGACAATGATAAGGAGAAGATTGAGCGTCTAACTAAAGAACTAAACACTCTTAAGTTAGCTCAAGAAACTATCTTAGAAGATCATCGAGAACTTTTAAGGGCTCATGAGAAGTTACGCTTTGAAAAGCTCAACCTTGAGCAAGAGCATGAGTTCTTAAAGGAAATCAATGATGATCTCCGTACGAAAATTTCTTCTTACATTGCCAAGCGTTTACTATTATCTACTTACATGCCTCAAGTCTATTCCACTAACAAGAACAAAAAGGATTCTTCCTCTAGTAGTAACAATAATCATGCTAAATCCAATATTGTTGCTTCTAGTAGTTCTCTTGATTCCACTAATGATTATCTTAGCCAAGTTACACTTGAGCAAGAAAATAGCTTACTGAAGGGAATTATAGAGAAAGGTGTTTACAAGAGCCTTGCCGGAAGTAAGCAATTCGAGGAAATTGTACGCAAGCAAGGAAGACACCGGAAGAACCAAGGTCTTGGTTTTGAACGAAAGTTCAATGCCAATGTAGTTGAGTGGGAAGAAGATCAATATCCCAAGACGAAGTTTGTACCTCTACAAGAGAAGAATGATCCTACTTCCTTCAAGGGAACACAAGCTCAAGATGATCTTCCACCACAAGACCAAAAGCACAAAGGCAAGGACAAGCTTCAAGAGGAGATTGATGAATTTGAAGAAGCTCCTAAGGACTTGGTCAAGTGGGTTCCCAAGACTATGTCAAGTTCTGCTTCATCAAGTATGACTACAACTCCAAGTATTCTCATCAAGATGATGTGGATCCCGAAGAAGAAGAACTAGAGAGTTCTTGAGGGTGACTCCGCCAACATTCTTCACTCATATCATTATGGCAAGGACAAGTGCAATCAACTTCCACATCTTGCACTAGTTCAAGGAGTCACAAACCCTCTTGTTGGTAAGACAAGGGACAAGGTAACCTAATGCTTTCATGGACATCATATTGTGTGTGCATCACTCTATGTCTATGGATATAATTGTTTGTTCCTTGTGGGACTAACCCATGTAGGTATTTAAAGTGCAACTCACTCAAAAGGATTTCTCCAAATGATCTTCATCAACATTGAGCATCCACATCTTCAACACCTACATGAAGTCATCATCGACAAAACCCAAGGTTAGTTCATCCCTCTTAGGGGGGATCTCACATCTAGGGGGAGCTTAACTCTAAGAATTGAGTCAAAGCAACTCTAATGGTGTGAACACATCAATGCATTATGTAAAAGTGGTAACCCCACTTGAGCTTAAACGATGAGTATGACCTATGATCAAATGTTCTCATTTGACTCCTAAGTCAATATACTCATACATAAATGACCTAGTCATCGCCAATTGTTTGATATATGCTAGAATTGGTTGTGCATGCTTTGCCACATATTTCATTTGCCATTTTATTGTGTGAGCATGTTGGTTGCATATTTTACTCATTCGAGGACATCCACTTGTTGCTTTGATTGATTGGCTTCCTTTTCTTTTGCCAAGTAAATGACCAAGAATGCCTAAGAACCTTATCTAGCTATCTATGCTTTTCTTGTCTCAAACTCTATTCATGCTACATCACAAAATTTGATCAAGTCAGATTCAAACCACTCTGTGTGAGGAGCACTCAGAGTCCCCGATTCGTCATGGACATAAACTTCCAAAACTTCTTTGTGTGTTTCAGTCTGACCGATTCTTCCCTTTTGGTCATACCGAGATCACTAAGTCGATCTAGGTTTTCAATCTCGGTGAAACCGATTTGAACTTTTCGGTCTCACCGAGTTACTGTAACTGTCAACAGTTATGCATCTCGGTGCCACCGAGTTGTTCCACTCGGTCACACCGACAGGGTCGGGCTATATATACTCACGGGCAAAAATTTGGAAAACTTCTCGAAACCCCTTCGCCCGCGCATAGCTCACTCCGCCTCCAAGGTATCCGGATCGTCGACTTTGTCGCCAGCTGCCTCCAGTCGCTGGTCTCCGCCGCCGTCAACGGAATTCATCCCCGCCATTGCCGCTGTAGCGAGTTCATCGCCAAACTAGGGTATGGACTCGATCACAGTGCTATCCCCGTCCAATTCCTAGCACATTGTGTTCATTATGATTCTTGCCACGATTGAAACGCATCTATCCAGTCAAAACAATCCTTAGAATGGATGTGATTTGAAAATTTAGAGTTAGGTTTCCGCCGAAACCATCTCGGACCCACCGAGTTGAAAAACTCGGTGTCGGTGTCAAAACCGGCGGATCTCGGGTAGGGGGTCCCGAACTGTGCGTCTAGGCGGATGGTAACAGGAGACAAGGGACACGATGATTTTACCCAGCTTCGGGCCCTCTCGATGGAGGTAAAACCCTACTCCTGCTTGCTTAATATTGATGATATGGGTAGTACAAGAGTTGATCTACCACGAGATCAGAGAGGCTAAACCCTAGAAGCTAGCCTATGGTATGATTGTTGTTCATCCTACGGACTAAAACTCTCCGGTTTATATAGACACCGGAGAGGGCTAGGGTTACAAAGAGTCGGTTACAATGGGAGGAGATCTTCATATCGAATCGCCAAGCTTGCCTTCCAAGCCAAGGAAAGTCCTATACGGACACGGGACGAAGTCTTCAATCTTGTATCTTCATAGTCCGGGAGTCCGGCCAATGGTCATAGTCCGACCATCCGGACACCCCCTAATCCAGGACTCCCTCAGTAGCCCCTGAACTAGGCTTCAATGACGACAAGTCCGACGCGCAAATCTGTGTTCGGCATTGCAAGGAGGGTTCCTCCTCCGAATAGCTCATAGAAGATGTTGAACACAAGGATAGTGTCCGGCTCTGCAAAATAAGTTCCACATACCACCATAGAGAGAATAATATCTGCACAAATCTAATATGCTAACGTATTCCGCAGCGTGAATGCCACGACCAAGCCTTTATTCGAATCGTTTTACTGTTCCACCTCATCGCGTTTAGCGAGGCGGTTTCCTTGGCACGTCTTGTCAAAGCAGAGATCGTGTCCACTTATTCCGGGATTCTCATCAATACGGGCGTGGGTAACCCAACCACGCCATTAACCGCAGCGCTTGGGAGATAAGCGAGTTTTATTAGGCTAGTGGGGGCTCATAGCTTCGGCCGCCCATATAAGGGGATAAGGATCCACCCTTTCCATTTACGCCTTCTTCAACCTTTGCTTATCCATTCCTGCGCACTCGAGCTCCAGCGCTCAAGTCCGCACTTCCCACCTCAACCTTCTCCAATCATGTACGGAGCGGGAGGTAGATGGATGGCCTCCACCGTCACGGAGGGGCACATCAAAAAGTTGAGGAAGGCCGGATACTTGTCTGACGACATCGCGCACCGGCTTCCAGATGAGGGGCAACTCATCCCCACCCCTAGGCCCCATGAGAGGGTTGTATTTCTCCTCCATTTCCTCCGCGGACTGGGCTTTCCTCTTCACCTGTTTGTCCGGGGGCTCATGTTCTACTACGGACTGGACTTCCACGATCTGGCCCCGAACTTCATCCTCAACATCTCGGCGTTTATCGTCGTGTGCGAGGCCTTCCTCCGCATCCAGTGTCACATCCCTAGCTGCTGGTAGTGCTCTAGGCTAGCTCATGTGTGCATCATGTTTAAATTCTGAAAACTTGAACTGAGGAATTTTGGAAGCCTCAAAACCCTAGATAAAGAGGGGCAAGAAACCCTAAAATTGCAATCAGTAAATCCAAAATGCCCTAGAAATAGCTCTGACAATTTTGGCAAGAGTTATAAATCAAACCAAAATTTTGGGACATTTCTAAGGAATTATTGGGCTCTGATTTTAAATCAATATTTTATTTGAATTTGGAGTTATATTCATAATATATAATGAATATATTTTCAAATGACCTGAGATATTTTTGTTATGTGTGGAGAAGTCCATTAAGTGACTTAAAAATATCCAGGGGAGTTTTGGCACTGTTTTCAAATTCTGTTTGAATTAAAATTCAGTGCCAATTAAATAAAACAGAACAAAATAGAAAACAATAAATAAAAAAAGCAGAGAGAGAAATCTCACCTGGGCTTACCTCTGCAGCCCACCAGGCCCACCTGGCCAGCCCAGCCCATCTCCACCCCCCCCCTGTCGTCTTCCTCCCTGCCAGGAGGACAGACACCGCACGCACGCGCGCATGCGGAGGCCTCCACCTCCTGCTTCGCCGTGGCAGCCTCCCCGACTTCCTCGCGACGCCACGAGGATGCCTCGTGCCCCCTCGCCCCTCTTCCTCCCTCGCTGCTCCCTCTCTCTTCCCCGAACACTCTCCCCCTCCTCTGTTCCCCTCACCGAACGCGCCCGTCGCCGCCGACGAGAACCACCGCGGCCATGGTCTCTCCCTCGTTCCCTTGAGCAGCCCAGAGGCTCCGCCTCGACCCCCTCTTCCCCTCCACCGAGCCACGAGGTCCCGGACGCGCTGCAATGCCGCCACCATCGCCGTTCCCCTCGTCGGCCACCGGAGATCGCCGCCGTCAATTCTCCGTCGCAGAAGCGTCCCCGAGCCCACTGAGCCACCCTGCTGCCTCCCTGTGAGCTTGCCATCGTTTCCCCTCACCTCTCTCTCTCACGCGCGCCCTGTAGCCGCCGCCCCACGAGCACCCGAAGCCGCCGTCCGCCATGGCCGGTGAGCTCCGTGCTCCCGAGCTCCTCCGCGTGCGCTTGTTGCCTCCGGGTGTTCCTGGTGACCCCAGCATCCCGTAGAGCCCATCGGCCGCGCGCGCCGTGCCGTGTAACACCGAAACCGAGCACGCCCGAGCTCCGGCCGCCGCTGCCGAGCTCGAGGCCATCGTCTCCGGCCGCCCTAGCTGCTGCTGCTTGCTGAAACGGGCGCGGGTGAGCTCCAGCTCCCCGTAGCCGTTCTCCTCCGTCCATTTGGACGCCGGAGGAGCGAGCCTGCGCCCTCCGCCGCGCCTGTTGCCACCGGCGACGAACCGCCGGTGGGTTAGGCCCTGTTGACCAGGGGTTTGACCTCCCCTGGGTCGATGACAGGTGGGGCCAGCCCCCTGTTAATTAGTTTAGTTTTTCTAATTTTTTTTAGCCACTGACTCACTGACCGGCGGGCCCGGCCCGGCTAATTAAACTAGGTTAGGTTTAAGTTATATTAGGATTAGTCATAGACACTGACCAGTGGGCCCCACTGGTCAGGTTTGACCGGACCAGCCCAGTTGACCCTGCTGACGTCACTGTGACGCAGTGCTGACGCAGTAAATTCATTTCCGGATTTATTATTATTCAGGAATTTCAGAAAATGCCTAAAACTTCTAAAATTCATAGAAATTAACCGTAACTCCAAATTAAATAATTTATATATGAAAAATTATCAGAAAAATTCAAGGAATCCATCTGTACCATTTTCATGCATGTTAGAACAACTTATAGCTGCTGTTTAGCACAAATCAATTAAATGGCATTTGAATAATCACATATGGAGTTTGAATTTGAATCTTGGATTCAAACCAACTCCATTTAATCTGGTTTTAGTTGAATTAGCTCAAAACACATTCATTTTGCCATGTCATGATCATGCATCATATTGTGCATTGCATTGATTGTGTTCCCTTCTGTGTTGCCGGTATTTGTCCCCTCTCGATAGACGTGATACCGATGATGTGATCGTTGACACTGATGAAGACTCAATGTTATCTTCAGAAGTGCCAGGCAAGCAAAACCCCCTTGTTCATTCCGATACAATCCTACTCTCTCGCTCTTGCTCTCTTTTACTGCATTAGGACAACAACGATTCAACTGTTACTTGCTGCGGTAGCTGAACCCCTTTATCCTTTGCATGACCTGTCATTGCCACAGTAAATAGATGAAACCCACTAGCATGAGTAGGAGTTGTTTGAGCCCTGATGTGCCTACTCATTTATGTTTGTTTTCATGCCTGCTACTGCTTAGAGTTGAGTCGGGTCTGATTCATCGGGGATGAATCAGAGGCGTGTGAACATGTCCTACTGTGTGTGAGCTAAGTGTGTGAACACGTTTTGGTAATGGTAGCGGTGAGAGGCCATGTAGGAGTACATGGTGGGTTGTCTCATTGCAGCCGTCCTCAGGAACTGAGTTCTGTGTTTGTGATCCATGATTCAGCTACTACCACGCATTGGGCCCGAAACCAATGGACCCTCTCGGCTTCTTAATCACCCTTGTCCTCTGTCCAGGAGTTGCAAGTAGTTTCTGGTGTTTGTAGTATGCTGGAGGCTTTGCGCAGCGCTGACCGTAGGGGTGGGCTGTGATGCGGTAGGCACGTGGCACGGTGTACCGGGCGCCCGTTTGGTGTCTCGGGAACCCTGTTCACATCATTTGGGGTTGTGAGCGAAACTCCGTCCGGATCTCCTCATGGATGGAACCCGAATAGGCGATAAACCTGGACTAGAGACTTAGGTGATTAGGTAGGTCGTGGCCGACACCCACGTTGGGCTTCCGCTTGAAGGTTGCCGAGTACATGTCGTGTAAACGGCGGTAAGTGGTGAGAGCGTGTGTGAAGAAGTACACCCCTGCTGGGTTAACATCATCTATTCGAATAGCCGTGTCCGCGGAAAAGGACTTCTGGGTTGCTTATATCAGTTCATAGACAAGTGAAAGTGGATACCTTAAAATACGCAAGAAAAGCGTGAGTGCTATGGATGGCGTTCTCGTAGGGAGACGGGAGCGGATCCATAGTGGTGTATTGATATGGTGAATATGTGGACTCGTGTGCGCCACCTCAAAAGAGTTACTTGCAGTCGTAGTTCAGGTTAGCCACCGAGTCAAAGCTGGCTTGCTGCAGTTAAACTCCTCCACCCCCTTGTTGATAATGATGCATATGTAGATAGTTCTGATGTAAGTCTTGCTGGGTACATTTGTACTCACGTTTGCCTATTTTATGTTTTTGCAGAGAGACTTCAGTCTCACTAGTAATTCCGCGTGGTCTTCGACGTTTAGCTTGTTACCTCAGCTACGATCTTGTGCCCTCGGCAGGATCTGGTAGATAGTCAGACTTTCAGCCTTTTTCATTTATAGACGTCTGTACTCAGACATGTTAAGCTTCCGCATGTGCTTTGACTTGTATGCTCTGATTGTTGGGTCATGAGACTCATGTTTGTAATATCTCGCTCCTCGGAGCCTATTGAATAATTACTTGAGTTGTAGAGTCATGTTGTGATGCCATGTTGTATCTGCACATATCGAGCATATTGTGTGTATGTTGTTGAAATGCTTGGTATGTGTGGGATCTGACTATCTAGTTGTTTATCCTTAGTAGCCTCTCTTACCGGGAAATGTCTCCTAGTGTTTCCACTGAGCCATGGTAGCTTGCTACTACTCCGGAACACTTAGGCTGGCCGGCATGTGTCCTTCTTCGTTCCTGTGTCTGTCCCTTCGGGGAAATGTCACGCGATGAATACCGGAGTCCTGTTAGCCCGCTACAGCCCGGTTCACCGGAGTCCTGCTAGCCCAGTGCTACAGCCTGGATTCACTCGCCGATGACCGACACGTTCGATGCTGGGTCATGGATGCATGTCCCTGTAAGTCTGTGCCACTTTGGGTTTACGACTAGCCATGTCAGCCCGGGCTCCTTATCATATGGATGCTAGCGACACTATCATATACGTGTGCCAAAAGGCGCAAACGGTCCCGGGCAAAGGTAAGGCGACACCCGTGGGAATACCGTGCGTGAGGCCGCAAAGTGATATGAGGTGTTACATGCTAGATCGATGTGGCATTGAGTCGGGGTCCTGACAGCGCTGGTATCAGAGCTTGACTGCCTGTAGGATTACCAAGCCAAACTGGTCGAAGTTGAGTCTAGATATTCTTTAGTTATGTAAGGGAATTGATTGTGGGATGGAACGTAAGGCTCTTTTTACTCCTTATACCTCATGGCCTTCTGATTTGAGTCATCATCTTCTCTTCTACGGGGATTAAGAGCTAGGCTATCTCTTCTTTCTATCAGGATCTGAGTGGTTATGCCACCATTTTTGTGAATGTCTCAAATCTTTTCTGAGCATTTACAGCCGTTATGCTGTCCGAGTCATTCCAGGTTTCTAAATAGTCTGATGCATTTGCAAAATCCTTTCCCTCTGGTTTCGATGCTCCTTTATGCCAGCTCAATCACACTAATTGTTGAGTTGAGGTATTCTACTGCCTCGACCTTTATGTTGGAATAATTATTATGACCCTAGGTGTCTCAGGGGATCATCTAGTGGTCTAGCCATGATTTGTGTCCTAGTGTGATGATTCTGGCTTTATCCCCGAAAGCATCCCGTGATGCCACTTAGTAGTAGGTATTCTACTCCTTGGGTTTTGAACCCGAGATTCACCCTACTTACTTCATGTTGATAGTAATTGCTAGCTCCCTTAGGTTATTAGTAACCTTTACAGTAGTTCTCGAGGTCCGTGGTATATCCTTCTTCCAAATACCATGAACCACTTACGGCAAAAGTTTGTTGGATCAAAAGATCACAACAGGAGTGCTCTCGATGGGTTCTCCATTCATAATTGTGACTCTGCCAGTTCTACCTTTCCGCATGGATTGTCTGGAAGAAATATGTTGAACTCGTTCGACATGCTAATCTATGCATTCACAACTCAGAAAATCATATGTTCCTTTGAGTTGTCCCTCTTTAGTTGTTTCTGGCCCTCGTCTATCAAATGATAGTCAAGAGTATGCGTGCATTCATTCATCGATGCCTGTTACTCTTGTGGTCCGTCAAGCCATTCTATTCCAGAGAGTGACTTGGAGAAAACAAACTCCAGCACCTCATCCATATTTAGGATTGGGTCAAAGTAGTTGTGTTCCGCAGATCAAGTTACAATCCAGCTTCTGGTCTGCTCTACCCTGAAGTATTACCTTCTTTATAACAGGAATTTCATGAGAATTGCACCACCTTTTGTGAATTCTTGACATAGTGATACTTCACGCCATCCTTTTTCATTCCTCGGTTCCGTGTTGTTGCAGCCGGAGTGCCGACAAGTGAATCATGATGTGTGAAATCAATACTCCTAGCAACTCCGTTGCTTGGTAGTTAAATGGACAATAACGTCATCCTTAGCGAGTTGACTATTGAATCATCACCCTAAGGTTGATTGTGCTACCTAGTCCATTTTCCTGGTGCACTCCTCGATTGATGAGATAGGATTTGTTAAGTCCTCGCTCATTTGATCATATCGTCTTGCCCTGAAAAGCAAGATTGTTCTCGAGCTTAGTAACATATCGGTGGTCCGTGATTTTCCGTATATCTTCTCGGAAGTATTACCAGGTTGTCACCTGACCGCTATGTTGAGCTCATGATCAAGTTGGTTTCTTGTGAACCACCTTCTCTCCAAGAATCGGTGTTAGATATCCCTGAGCTAGTTGGTTAAGCTAAACGACAACTTGGAGGGTTGGAAGATAAAAGCTTGCCTGACTTAGTTCGTTCCAAAGGGATATTCTTGTGTAGTGTGTGTTGAAGAAAGATGATATCGTCATCGATTGGTCCCTGTGATCAGTTGTTGCACCTACTGTCTTATCAATCCTTTGATTTGAGTGTGGGCTATCGTCAAATCAAGACAGAACCAACGATGTTCGTAATGTTGTCTTACTCGTGGTTGATCCCTCGAGCATACACCATTATATCTTTTGGGTCTGACCAATGCTATCACCGTGTTCACACGATGGTGGAAGTCCAGTAATATGGAAATTCCGATGAGTTGTTGTTGAGCCCATTGACAACATTCTTATCTCCTCCATGATGTTGTTGAACATTAAGTTAGTGTTGGAAACTTTTGAAAGCATTTTCTTCATGCTAGCTCATGAAGTACTTGTTTGATGAAAGGAGTGACTTCCTTTGATTCATGTGCATTTTGATGTAGGTTGCCGTCGTGAATTCGAGAAAGTTTGTTTTTGCTCCTTTGGAATCATCCCAAGTCAGTCATGCACGTGCGAAGAATTCTGTGGTCTGTTAGACTGATCATCTTCATTCCATATGTATATCCTAGCACACCAAGCCACTGATTGAGTTGTTCAAAGATAAAGGAGTCTGTCCAAGGTGAACTCTTTGGACTTCCACGCGTGGAGACTTCGATGTCATTAATGACGGTTCCCCCTCCTGAACTCGGTAGTGTTTTATTATAAGACTACTTTGTGGTCATGCTTGTCTTGGACATCGTGTTCACATGTTGTAGCAGAACCAGCTCATGTTTTGGAGCTTACTATCGTAGTTCATTCCCCGAGAATTCCACAACGTCATCTCGTCGATTTGTGTTGCAAACTTTCATTTTTCTTCCTAGACTCGATGGGTCTGGAATATTCTGACACCAACCAGATCTGAATCTCAGGCAGATATGATGGTTGGAACATTTCCCCAAGAACTATAATATTGGTTCCTCGATAGCTGGTAAAGTGGATGTCGTGGCCAGCACCACCCAGCCGAAAGACCTATTATTGTAGTATCTTGATTGAGGAAGTTAGCCACCTCCCCATAAGGATTTCGTAGGATTTACCTCCGTAACTATTCCTTATGGATTCTATTGCTCCCGAAGTCCGACCTTTACTTGATGTTCTAGTTATCAAACCATATCTATGAATGGGTTACACTAGCACATCAAGGAGAACATTAGAAGCGGAGTGCTAAAAGTTTCTCGGTCGATCATCCAGATTTTATTTCCTTGGCCTCGCTAGGGTGAAATCTGAGTTGATGTTATCTTCCTATGCATCTGCATCGTCCATCGTTGTTCATCATGGTGGTATGTTGTGTTGCCAGGATCCTTGACACGGATGTTGGTAAAACCTTGATGAATATGGAAATGCTCAAGTTCTTGAGAGCACGCACAAGCGTTAGGCGTTACCATCGGCATTAACTAGGGTTGCTCTCAACTTCCTCGGTTATGCTATAACTTCTCAAACAGTGAATTCACTCTCTATTGTTGGGTTCTTCCCCAGTTACCAGAATCATTCCCGGCATGTGCATTTTGTTCCCAGCTCGCACCGCCAATGTGCCATTCTACCACGGGTCCCTCCCATTTCTGGTGATAAGCAAAAATCATCCATTGCGTTGTCTTCAACAAGGTAATCCACATCATCCAAGTCCGAGTATGCCATTCTACCGACCCCCTCCAAACGATCGTTGTGAATTGCCTTAGGCTGGTATGAAGAGTTTCAATGATCTTTGAATCAAAAGTAATTCTTTTTGCCACTTAAGGTAATAATCTACGAATCACCCTCCTCCAGGATGTTTCGTCGTGGTATCATGGCAACTCAACTCCTCGCTACGTTGACAACCGTTTACCACCTTCTTAGGTGTGGAATCGTTGTCTACCTAGTGAACCTTCGTCATCCGTTTCTTTCCACCCCTCTTGATGTGTACCTCGTGTCTCAACCCAAGAGATGGTCCTATGTCTCATTCCGTGAGTTGTTCGATCTTCGAGAAGATCGACCCTTCTAGAGTCTCTTTCTTCCCTCCATGTCATGTTGGCAGGATTTCTCAGAGCAAGACATCAAGACAATGATGGTGAATGAATCAACGTTCAACTGAAGTGCACCCTGGATCGTGAAGATTATACTAGTTGCGTTTACCCTTCACCTTACCCTACGCTTGAATCTCGAGACGAGATTCTTGTTTAGTGGGGGTGAGTTGTCACATCCCTAGCTGCTGGTAGTGCTCTAGGCTAGCTCATGTGTGCATCATGTTTAAATTCTGAAAACTTGAACTGAGGAATTTTGGAAGCCTCAAAACCCTAGATAAAGAGGGGCAAGAAACCCTAAAATTGCAATCAGTAAATCCAAAATGCCCTAGAAATAGCTCTGACAATTTTGGCAAGAGTTATAAATCAAACCAAAATTTTGGGACATTTCTAAGGAATTATTGGGCTGTGATTTTAAATCAATATTTTATTTGAATTTGGAGTTATATTCATAATATATAATGAATATATTTTCAAATGACCTGAGATATTTTTGTTATGTGTGGAGAAGTCCATTAAGTGACTTAAAAATATCCAGGGGAGTTTTGGCACTGTTTTCAAATTCTGTTTGAATTAAAATTCAGTGCCAATTAAATAAAACAGAACAAAATAGAAAACAATAAATAAAAAAGCAGAGAGAGAAATCTCACCTGGGCTTACCTCTGCAGCCCACCAGGCCCACCTGGCCAGCCCAGCCCATCTCCACCCCCCCCCCCTGTCGTCTTCCTCCCTGCCAGGAGGACAGACACCGCACGCACGCGCGCATGCGGAGGCCTCCACCTCCTGCTTCGCCGTGGCAGCCTCCCCGACTTCCTCGCGACGCCACGAGGACGCCTCATGCCCCCTCGCCCCTCTTCCTCCCTCGCTGCTCCCTCTCTCTTCCCCGAACACTCTCCCCCTCCTCTGTTCCCCTCACCGAACGCGCCCGCCGCCGCCGACGAGAACCACCGCGGCCATGGTCTCTCCCTCGTTCCCTTGAGCAGCCCAGAGGCTCCGCCTCGACCCCCTCTTCCCCTCCACCGAGCCACGAGGTCCCGGACGCGCTGCAACGCCGCCACCATCGCCGTTCCCCTCGTCGGCCACCGGAGATCGCCGCCGTCAATTCTCCGTCGCAGAAGCGTCCCCGAGCCCACTGAGCCACCCTGCTGCCTCCCTGTGAGCTTGCCGTCGTTTCCCCTCACCTCTCTCTCTCGCGCGCGCCCTGTAGCCGCCGCCCCACGAGCACCCGAAGCCGCCGTCCGCCATGGTCGGTGAGCTCCGTGCTCCCGAGCTCCTCCGCCTGCGCTCGTTGCCTCCGGGTGTTCCTGGTGACCCCAGCATCCCGTAGAGCCCATCGGCCGCGCCCGCCGTGCCGTGTAACACCGAAACCGAGCACGCCCGAGCTCCGGCCGCCGCTGCCGAGCTCGAGGCCATCGTCTCCAGCCGCCCTAGCTGCTGCTGCTTGCTGAAACGGGCGCGGGTGAGCTCCAGCTCCCGTAGCCGCTCTCCTCCGTCCATTTGGACGCCGGAGGAGCGAGCCCGCGCCCTCCGCCGCGCCTGTTGCCACCGGCGACGAACCGCCGGTGGGTTAGGCCCTGTTGACCAGGGGTTTGACCTCCCCTAGGTCGATGACAGGTGGGGCCAGCCCCCTGTTAATTAGTTTAGTTTTTCTAATTTTTTTTAGCCACTGACTCACTGACCGGCGGGCCCGGCCCGGCTAATTAAACTAGGTTAGGTTTAAGTTATATTAGGATTAGTCATAGACACTGACCAGTGGGCCCCACTGGTCAGGTTTGACCGGACCAGCCCAGTTGACCCTGCTGACGTCACTGTGACGCAGTGCTGACGCAGTAAATTCATTTCTGGATTTATTATTATTCAGGAATTTCAGAAAATGCCTAAAACTTCTAAAATTCATAGAAATTAACCGTAACTCCAAATTAAATAATTTATATATGAAAAATTATCAGAAAAATTCAAGGAATCCATCTGTACCATTTTCATGCATGTTAGAACAACTTATAGCTGCTGTTTAGCACAAATCAATTAAATGGTATTTGAATAATCACATATGGAGTTTGAATTTGAATCTTGGATTCAAACCAACTCCATTTAATCTGGTTTTAGTTGCATTAGCTCAAAACACATTCATTTTGGCATGTCATGATCATGCGTCATATTGTGCATTGCATTGATTGTGTTCCCTTCTGTGTTGCCGGTATTTGTCCCCTCTCGATAGACGTGATACCGATGATGTGATCGTTGACACTGATGAAGACTCAATGTTATCTTCAGAAGTGCCAGGCAAGCAAAACCCCCTTGTTCATTCCGATACAATCCTACTCTCTCGCTCTTGCTCTCTTTTACTACATTAGGACAACAACGATTCAACTGTTACTTGCTGCGGTAGCTGAACCCCTTTATCCTTTGCATGACCTGTCATTGCCACAGTAAATAGATGAAACCCACTAGCATGAGTAGGAGTTGTTTGAGCCCTGATGTGCCTACTCATTTATGTTTGTTGTCATGCCTGCTACTGCTTAGAGTTGAGTCGGGTCTGATTCATCGGGGATGAATCAGAGGCGTGTGAACATGTCCTACTGTGTGTGAGCTAAGTGTGTGAACACGTTTTGGTAATGGTAGCGGTGAGAGGCCATGTAGGAGTACATGGTGGGTTGTCTCATTGCAGCCGTCCTCAGGAACTGAGTTCTGTGTTTGTGATCCATGATTCAGCTACTACCACGCATTTGGCCCGAAACCAATGGACCCTCTCGGCTTCTTAATCACCCTTGTCCTCTGTCCAGGAGTTGCAAGTAGTTTCTGGTGTTTGTAGTATGCTGGAGGCCGTGCGCAGCGCTGACCGTAGGGGTGGGCTGTGATGCGGTAGGCATGTGGCACGGTGTACCGGGCGCCCGTTTGGTGTCTCGGGAACCCTGTTCACATCGTTTGGGGCTGTGGGCGAAACTCCGGCCGGATCTCCTCATGGATGGAACCCGAATAGGCGATAAACCTGGACTAGAGACTTAGGTGATTAGGTAGGTCGTGGCCGACACCCACGTTGGGCTTCCGCTTGAAGGTTGCCGAGTACATGTCGTGTAAACGGCGGTAAGTGGTGAGAGCGTGTGTGAAGAAGTACACCCCTGCAGGGTTAACATCATCTATTCGAATAGCCGTGTCCGCGGAAAAGGACTTCTGGGTTGCTTATATCAGTTCATAGACAAGTGAAAGTGGATACCTTAAAATACGCAAGAAAAGCGTGAGTGCTATGGATGGCGTTCTCGTAGGGAGACGGGAGCGGATCCATAGTGGTGTATTGATATGGTGAATATGTGGACTCGTGTGCGCCACCTCAAAAGAGTTACTTGCAGTCGTAGTTCAGGTTAGCCACCGAGTCAAAGCTGGCTTGCTGCAGTTAAACTCCTCCGCCCCCTTGTTGATAATGATGCATATGTAGATAGTTCTGATGTAAGTCTTGCTGGGTACATTTGTACTCACGTTTGCCTATTTTATGTTTTTGCAGAGAGACTTCAGTCTCACTAGTAATTCCGCGTGGTCTTCGATGTTTAGCTTGTTACCTCAGCTACGATCTTGTGCCCTCGGCAGGATCTGGTAGATAGTCAGACTTTCAGCCTTTTTCATTTATAGACGTCTGTACTCAGACATGTTAAGCTTCCGCATGTGCTTTGACTTGTATGCTCTGATTGTTGGGTCATGAGACTCATGTTTGTAATATCTCGCTCCTCGGAGCCTATTGAATAATTACTTGAGTTGTAGAGTCATGTTGTGATGCCATGTTGTATCTGCACATATCGAGCATATTGTGTGTATGTTGTTGAAATGCTTGGTATGTGTGGGATCTGACTATCTAGTTGTTTATCCTTAGTAGCCTCTCTTACCGGGAAATGTCTCCTAGTGTTTCCACTGAGCCATGGTAGCTTGCTACTGCTCCGGAACACTTAGGCTGGCCGGCATGTGTCCTTCTTCGTTCCTGTGTCTGTCCCTTCGGGGAAATGTCACGCGATGAATACCGGAGTCCTGTTAGCCCGCTACAGCCCGGTTCACCGGAGTCCTGCTAGCCCAGTGCTACAGCCTGGATTCACTCGCCGATGACCGACACGTTCGATGCTGGGTCATGGATGCCTGTCCCTGTAAGTCTATGCCACTTTGGGTTTACGACTAGCCATGTCAGCCCGGGCTCCTTATCGTATGGATGCTAGCGACACTGTCATATACGTGTGCCAAAAGGCGCAAACGGTCCCGGGCAAAGGTAAGGCGACACCCGTGGGAATACCGTGCGTGAGGCCGCAAAGTGATATGAGGTGTTACATGCTAGATCGATGTGGCATTGAGTCGGGGTCCTGACATCCAGCCTCACTTTGGCCTATGGCTAAAGATCTTCAGTGTCAAGCCGAAGGTCGTGGGTGGCCATCAAGCGGAGTGCGGAGGCGCCATGGTGGGAAAATAGCCAACGTTACATGGCTTGAGGGCACCTTCGTAGAGACCATCAAAGGGTGGCAGTCGGGGTGGTTCTATATCACCGAGCTGCGTGACCCCGAATGGGCAGTGGCCCCCGAATTCCGATCTGGCTTCCCCACACGGCTCACATCTTGGAAAGATACGGGCCTGTGTCCGTAAGAGGTGACCGGACTCCAAACCTGCGTCCGAGACCTGGTGAACAAGAAGGTTAAGCTTGTCAACGTAGTCCAGGTCATGCTCTTCCGCCGGATCCTCCCGTGTCAACGACGGGCCTTCAACTTGTGGGAGTTCGACCCGGCCTAGCACCAGACTTTGTCCCGGCTCTTCGACACAAAGCACGAGGACGCCTGGAAGGTGCTATTCAAGAGCTCCGAGGTCTCCCCTCCCATCACCGAGGATCGCGGATTCTGCGCCAAGCACCAAGCCACCGAACTAAGCTTGCTTTTAGTCCTTCACGGGACACTTGATTTTCATAGTTTGACTCTATGTAGGATCTAAACTCCTGCTCCTTTGGCAGGACTGGAAGAGGACATCCGAACAGTTTGACTGTCCGGCCCCTTTGCCCGAAGGCCCAGCAAACGCACGCTTGACGAAGCTGCTGGTTCCGGCACCTCACGTGGTGCCAGAGAAGAAGGCCAAGAAGAAGGCCACGAGGACTCGAAAGAGTTCCCGACGCCTGGTGGTGTTGGATTCATCGCCTGACAACCCCGAAGCGCCCTCCTCCTCTAAGGACGAGGAGGAGGAAGAAGAAGAAGCCTCTCCCCCTCCAGCGGGGGGAGGAAAGAAAAGGAAGGCCGCCCCAACTGGGGAGGCCGGAGGGTCCAAGAAGGGGAGGACCCTTCTGCCGGACTACACCTCTGATGCCGAAGACGGCGGGGAGGAATGGCCATCCAGGGTCAAGCCCCTGGCAAAATCGTACCACAATAACTTATGGCGCTCCTCTATTGTACGGTACGTTCTGATGCCGAATTCAATCATGCAGTCCGCCCAACGCTTAGCTCGGCGAATCGTCGAGCGGCTCACTGGATTCTTTGGATGTGAATAGCGCTTCACTTCCGACGGCCTCCTCCCCTCTCCCCATGGATGACGCCAAGGTGGAGTCCCAAAAGGGACTAAACCAGGAGGAGGTGGTCCTGGAGGCACCGCAAGGCGACCTCCCGGACTCCAGGCCCAAAGGGGGTAAAGCCCCAAAAGGATCTAAGTTCGACCCTGGGCCGGACACTGCTCCGGAGCCATCAGTGGTTCCGGAGTCCAGCAGGCGGCCCCTTCATAAGAAGGGCAAGCCTACGACGCCGGCGGCCTCCGTCCAACCGGAGACGCCAGACAATTTGCTGGAGGTGCTTAATGGCGCCTCCATCGACGAGGAGCACCACACTGTTAGGAGTGTGGTGATTCAAAAGGTTCAGTCCGCCAAGAGCGGGCTGACCTAAGCCTGTACCAGCCTTCTAACAGGCTTTGAGGTATGTATGTCAAAACATGTAAAAATGTTACCGCGTAGATAGTAGCCCCTGATGCTTACTTTGGTGTTCGGAAAGAAAAACCAGACTGAGGATCTAAAAAAGATATACGCAGGAGTCTAACATAAATATGTCAATATGGGAATGCAGGCTGCGCTGCTGACCTCTGCCGCACTGACTGCAGAGGTCAATGCATTGAAGCAAAGCCTCGAGCGGTTCGAGATCGATGTCGGCCGTGCCAAGAAGCAGCTCGAGGATAGCGAAGGTATGTAATACCTTATGTAAATGTATATAGAAATACTTGGTTGCAAATAATGACAGGACCAACGTGAATGTTGCAGGGGCCACAACCCAGGTGGCAACCCTGAAGGAAGCGCTTTCCAAGGCCGAAGATAACGCGGCCATGGAGTGCTCAGAGCTAGAGAAGCAAGAGGCGCAGGTGGCGGAGGTGCGGTAAGAGCTCGATGTTCTTGTGAAAAAACATGAGAGGTTAGAGCTTGACTCGAAGACTCGAGAGTCCGAGCTTGCCTCGGCACTTGAAAGTGCCCACTCTGCCAAGGCCGAAGCCCTGAAAGCCCTCCAGGAGATTGAGGCGATGAAAAAGATTGCGGCGGGTAAGGCATTCTTAATGCAAAGCAAGCATGTGAAAGTAAATTACCTGTTACTTACCCGCATCCGGAGTTCTCCGAGAGCATTCGCAGATCTGCCCCGCAGTGCATCCGATGCCTCCGCATTCTACCGGGCCAAGGAAGGAAGCTCGACAGAGAAGGTGTTCTGGTCCCAGCATGCTAAGGCCGGACACCCAGTGACCTGCTGAAACAGCTGGTCGAGCTTCATAAGGCAGCCGAACAGGCCATGAAGGGCCTGATAGGCCGGCTGTGGCCTGGTGAGGTCATGGCTTTGAGCTACTTTGGGCTGGTGCGGCGGCTGGTGGATGCCTGTCCACGACTTGAAGTCATCAAGCGTTCCGTGTGTATCGAGGGCGCCCATAGGGCTTTTGCCCGTGCTAAAGTGCACTGGGGCAAGCTAGATGCTGAGAAGCTGGTGAAGGATGGGCCACCGGAGGGGAAGGAGCATCACAGTCCCGAGATGTATTATGAGGGTGTCCTGAAGGGTGCCCATCTTGTAGCGAGTCAATGTACTGGGGATGTAATTTTTGAGTGAACTCGCTCGTGTTTATCCTGTGCACTGAAAACTTGTTCATATGCGCTAAGCAACGCTTTTTGAATTTAAAATATTACCTTCTCTGCGGCCGTTTATGAAATCTGAGAGATGCAAGTCGTCGGCTTCTACCCCCATGCCACGAGTGCTAGGGTGTTCGGGATAAACCTGAGCGCTCTTGTTCCCAGTCTTGGGTCCATCTAGGGAGGCGCTCAGCACAACGAACCAGGCCATCGGACTTATAATGCTTTATCACTCTCACTTAGCCATAGAATTCTATAATTTTAAATTTCGGCGAAGCCCCTAGTATTCGGAAGACCGAGTTCGGGGCGCTATCCACGCCTAGGCTGGATAAATCCGGCTCCTCGCTCTAAGAAGCATAAGTCTTTAGGGACTCGAAAAACCTCTCGAACAGCGACCGGTCTCTCGCACTATCATGACGGTCAGTTTTAGCTTTCTCTACTGAGGTGTTAACCCAGCTCAACTGGGGCACAATCGCA
This sequence comes from Triticum aestivum, assembly GCF_018294505.1. Taxonomy (NCBI): domain Eukaryota; kingdom Viridiplantae; phylum Streptophyta; class Magnoliopsida; order Poales; family Poaceae; genus Triticum; species Triticum aestivum. Next base: position 630,859,771 of record NC_057807.1, read on the forward strand.
GTAGTTCTCCCAGCGCTACCTTAGCCGACATTGCGGAACATAAGGTACCAAAACATAGGAGCTGGGCAAACCCAACTATTGACCCAAGACATGATTCGGAGCCGATGCATATAGTGCTATAAGTTCGGGGTGCCGCACTCGTGAGAGTGTTCGGTCTTTTCACACCGTATTATGGGGTACTTAAGCCCTGTTGGCCGTACCAAAGTGTACGGTTGCATAATGTCATAACTAAACATATTTGTATAAAAATAAATGGATACAATAATAGATAAGAGCTATGTATTGTTTATTAAAAAGGGCTGTTGTGAGAGCAGAATGATACAAATAGTGCGATAAGCAAGAGATGGGACTATTTGACATGTGCCTCTCCAAGGGCAAGCTGCGAGACTTTAGGTAAAATAGGTATTTAGCTCGTTATAGAGACCACCTGGACATTTGACGCGGCTTGTTGTCTCCCTGACTGTTGCATCGTGTGTTCGGCGAGTGTATTGCCGGACAGGCCTTCCGAATAGTTGGGTCCTGAAAGTATAAAAAAGGAAACGGCAGAATATAGAGCCCCTAGTGTGGTTGAGCCGCATTCTGGGCGTGCCGTGGTTGTGCCCCTCCCCTTATACCCATGGTATTTCCAGAGCGTAGTTATGTACGTGTGGTACCGCTATCGCAATCTCGCGAGGGCTGGGGTTGGGGCCGCACTACTATGCTTGCTCGGAACGTGCCAGCCGGTTTTGTTGTAGGTTACTTCGGGCGCGCTTGATGTTGTCCGGACGTTTAACAGCCGGATTGGAGAATTGCCTTGACAGGCTACTTTGTACTTCCGCCGCTAGGGCCACCGTGTGCTCCTCTGTTCGGAGAGAGCGTTCGGTGTTTCCATTGACCGTAATGACTCCGCGAGGACCTGGCATCTTGAGCTTGAGATATGCGTAGTGCGGCACCGCATTAAATTTTGCAAATGTGGTTCGTCCGAGCAGGGCGTGATAGCCACTGCGGAACGGGACTATGTCGAAGATTAACTCTTTGCTTCGGAAATTATCCGGGGATCCGAAGACCACTTCGAGTGTAACTGAGCCTGTACAACTGGCTTCTACACCTGGTATGACGCCTTTAAAGGTTGTCTTTGTGGGTTTAATCCTTGAGGGATCTATACCCATTTTTTGCATTGTATCCTGATAAAGCAGGTTCAGGCTGCTGCCGCCGTCCATGAGGACTCTAGTGAGGTGAAATCCGTCAATGATTGGGTCTAGGACCACTGCGGCGAATCCGCCGTGACGAATGCTAGTGGGTTGGTCCCCTCGATCAAAAGTGATCGGGCAGGAGGACCATGGGTTGAACTTTGGGGCGACTGACTCCAACGCATAGACGTCCTTGAGAGCATGCTTTTGCTCCCTTTTGGGTATATGGGTTGCGTATATCATGTTCACCATCCGCACTTGTGGGGGGAAGCCCTTCTGTCCTCTGTTGTTCGGCGGCCGGGGGTCCTCCTCGTCATCGCTATGCGGCCCCTTGTCTCTGTTTTCGGCACTTAACTTGCCTGCCTGCTTGAACACCCAACAATCCCTGTTGGTGTGATTGGTCGGTTGTTCGGGGGTGCCTTGTATCTAGCACGAGCGATCGAGTATCCGGTCTAAACTGGATGGGCCCAGAGGCTTTCTTTTGAATGGCTTCTTCCGCTGACCGGGTTTAGAGCCTCTGAATCCGGCATTAACTGTCGTATCCTCAGTATTGTCGCCGTTAATGCGGCGCTTGTGCTTGTTGCGACGTGACCTGCCATTGTTGTCCTTGGTATCCGAGTTGCCAGGGCTCTTGGTTATGTTATTGCTACGAGCTAGCCAGCTGTCTTCTCCCGCGCAAAAGCGGGTCATGAGTGTTGTGAGGGCTGCCATAGATTTCGGCTTTTCCTGTCCTAGGTGCCGGGCAAGCCATTCATCTTGGATGTTGTGCCTAAAGGCTGCAAGAGCCTCTGCGTCCTGACAGTTGACTATTTGATTTTTCTTGGTTAGGAACCGTGTCCAGAATTGTCTGGCCGATTCCTCTGGCTGCTGGATTATGTGGCTTAGGTCATCGGCGTCTGGTGGTCGGAGATAAGTGCCCTGGAAGTTGTCAAGGAATGCGGATTCCAGGTCCTCCCAGCAACTAATTGACTCTGCTGGCAGGCTGTTAAGCCAATGCCGAGCTGGTCCTTTAAGCTTGAGCGGGAGGTATTTGATGGCGTGTAGATCAGCACCACGGGCCATGTGGATATGAAGGAGATAATCCTCGATCCATACCGCAGGATCTGTTGTGCCATCGTATGATTCGATGTTTATGGGTTTAAAACCCTTGGGGATTTGATGATCCATTACTTTGTCTGTGAAGCATAGTGGGTGTGCGGCGCCCCTGTACTAGGCTATATCGCGACGTAGCTCGGATGAGCTTTGTCTGTTGTGTTCGGCCTGGCCGTATTTATCATATCTGGCGTGGCGGTTATCGTCACGTGACGTGGGGCGCCCACGCGATACGTAGATCGATCTTGTTTGGCTTGCCTTATCCTCCAATATGTCTCGCAGGTCAGTTGCGTTTCCCCGTGCTCTAGTATTTTTTGAGCGGCGCCGGGGTGCGGCTTGAGTTGAGGGCCGAAAGTCCTCTCTGTCGCGGCCACGGGGTGGCCGATCGGCCGCATCATACGCTGGTGATGTAGGTTTAGGTGCTTCCTCCTCTAGTTGGGGTAGCAGCCTGCGCTTTGGGAAGCTCTTGGAGGGGCGTTCGAGTTTATACTCTTCGGCCACCAGGACTTCAGTCCATCTGTTGGCTAGCAAATCTTGGTCAGCTCTGAGCTGCTGCTGTTTTTTCTTGAGGCTGCTTGCCGTGGCCATAAGCCTGCGTTTGAAACGCTCTTGTTCGATGGGATCCTCTGGCATGACAAATTCGTCGTCGTCGAGGCTTACCTCGTCTTCGGAGGGAGGCATATAATTGTCGTCCTCGACCTCCCTGTCTGCCGCTCTCTCATGGGGGCTGGCTTCTCCATCCTCCTGCACTGAATCCTGCTGGAGGGGGTTGTCTTCGGCACTGTCCGGGGTGTTGTTGTTTCCAGTGCCGGACTCGCCATTTTTGCTTTGGCGTGATTTTCATCGCCATTCCCTTCTTTAGGGGTGTCCACCATGTATATGTCATATGACGAGGTGGCTTTCCGGTGCCCTATAGGTGCTGGTTCTTGGTCGTCTCCTTCATCGGCGTCCATACCGTCGATGTCTTCGGAGTCGAAGTCGAGCATGTCGGTTAGATCGTCGACAGTGGCTACGAAGTGGGTGGTGGGTGGGTTTCGAATTTCTTCGTCGTCCGCATCCCAACCTTGCTGACCATAGGCCGGCCAGGGCTCTCCTGACAAGGAGAGAGACTTTAGTGAATTCAGGATGTCGCCAAAGGGCGAGTGCTGAAAGATGTCCGCAACGGTGAACTCCATGATCGGAGCCCAATTGGGTTCGATCGGAAGGGGTGTGGAAGATCCGGAGTCCGGGAAGGAGTCCGGGAAGGAGTCCGGCACCTTGGAGTCACTGGCCTTACAAAGGACTAGGATGGTATTCGGCTCTATCGCCGTAGAGATTGCGGCTCATGGGGCAGCGTCCAACCGTCTGTCCCCGACTGGCGCAGTCGGCTCCGAGCTAATGGTCGGAGCGGACGCCTGAGCGGCACTTCGGGCGTTGTCCAGAGGTAGAGCTAGATCATGCCCCTCGTGACAACGCGGCGCGGTCGGCCGTGGCTCGAATCCGTCGAAGATCAAGTCCCCGTGGATGTCAGCCGTGTAGTTAAAACTTCCGAATCTGACCTGATGGCCAGGGGCGTGGCTTTCGATCTGCTCTAGATGGCCAAGCGAATTGGTCCGTAGTGCGAAGTCGCTGAATACGAAGATCTGTCCGAGGAGAAAAGTCTCACCCTAGACAGCGTCATGGTTGATGATCGAAGGAGCCATCGGGCCTAAAGGTGATGACACAGAGGAACTCTCAATGAAAGCACCAATGTCAGTGTCGAAACCGGCGGATCTCGGGTAGGGGGTCCCGAACTGTGCGTCTAGGAGGATGCTAACAGGAGACAAGGGACACGATGCTTTTACCTAGGTTCGGGCCCTCTCGATGGAGGTAAAACCCTACTCCTGCTTGATTAATATTGATGATATGGGTAGTACAAGAGTTGATCTACCACGAGATCAGAGAGGCTAAACCCTAGAAGCTAGCCTATGGTATGATTGTTGTTCGTCCTACGGACTAAAACTCCCCGGTTTATATAGACACCGGAGAGGGCTAGGGTTACAAAGAGTCGGTTACAATGGGAGGAGATCTTCATATAGAATCGCCAAGCTTGCCTTCCACGCCAAGGAAAGTCCTATCCGGACACGGGACGAAGTCTTCAATCTTGTATCTTCATAGTCCGGGTGTCCGACCAAAGGTCATAGTCCGGCCATCCGGACACCCCCTAATCCAGGACTCCCTCACTCGGTTCCACCGATTAGGCTAATGCAATTGCACAAGTGATTCTCGGTCTGACCGAGAATTGCAAATCGGTGTGACCGGTTTTAGAACTCTGTGAAACCCTAGCAGTCTCGGTGCCACCGACCTGTGACTCGGTCTGACCAAGTTCACTAGTTTAGGTTCCAAAAGCTGCTTCGGTATCACCAAGTTTGCAAATCGGTTGATCCGAAATGCTTTCTGTGGAAAACTAAAACTAAGTTTTTGAGTCATTTCTTTTGCAAAAATCTCTGCATTTTGTGATGCTCATCCATTCTATCTCAACTACAACTATTCACAGGGTCAGCAGTCAGTGTTTGCAAGCATGTCAGACCAAAGTGACAGCCAGAACAGGGAAGAGGAGCAGATTCACATGAGTGAGGGCACTAGTCCCTCTAGCACCTCAGATGATGGCAGCAGGAGCACTCCTAGCAATTTTCCCAAAGTAGCCACAAGAGCCAGAAGGAAGAGAACCTCAGACTCTAAGGATGAGGACTATGTGGCAGCTGAAGATGAGGCTACTTCCAAGAAGATAGTGCTCAAAAAGGAGTATGGCTCAGCTAAGACTACAAAGCCTGGACTAAACAGAAAAGTCCTTGCCAAGAGGACACCTATGCTAAAAGTCAGAGCTTCAACTCAAGAACCTGAGAAACCTGATCCCAGAGAGCCAGCTGCAGAAGGGAAGAAGAGGAAGGAAAGGGTCAAGAAGACCATGGCCAGAGTTGTTGGACAACCTTCCATGATGGAAGAGGAGGAGAAAGAAGAGGTTGCTGCACCAGCACCCAAGGCACAAAAGCTTATGGGTGATGTTATAAGGTCAGGGGCTGCAACATCAAAGCTCAAAGAAGCACCCAAAGCTGCCTCCAAGGCCAAGTCTACAACTAAGAGGAGTACCAGGAGCATACCAGCTACTGAGAAGAACAAGGCCCCAGTGCCTGAAGTTGCCGAGGAAGAAGAAGATGAAGGACAAGTTCTGAGGAAGCTGAAACCCAAGATTCCAGACCACAACGATGCTCATCCAGTGGCTGAGAATATGAAGCTGAGGAAGGATGTAGGGCTCAGGCAGTGGAGATTGTCAGATCCCTATGCAATAAGGAGAAGAACTGTTGTTGATTATAGGTTCCACACTAAGGAACAGCAGGATTTTTATGAGACTGTGCTGTTGGATAAGAAGCCCATAGTTTGTGATATGAGGTGGGTAGACCGGAAATACATGAAGGCAAATGAGGATCACTACCCAGGAGTGTTTGACAGCTTTAAGGCTTGTGGAGTTGATGAGTTTGTTGGACAGAAGTTCACAAACTGGAATGATGAGCTAGTAATGCAATTCTACTCTACAACTCACTTTTATCCTGATGGCAGAATAGTCTGGATGTTTGAAGGTACAAGGTACCAATCAACTATTGAGGAATGGGCCAATTTGATAAATTCCCCAGAGGAGAGTGAAGATGACTTGGATGTCTACTCCAAGAAGAAGAAGGATCACAATTCAATGTCACACATGTACAAGGAGATCCCAAACAAGGCACTTGAGACTTTCAAGTTTGGGTCTGTCAATTTTCTTCTGTCAGGGCTGCCAACGATCAACTGGATCCTAAGGCACACTCTCTTGCCCAAGTCAGGTGACCACAACAAGATCAGAGGGCATGCAATAAACTTGCTACACATATTTGATGTGCCACAGAAATTCAAGGTCATGAGCCTCATAGTTGAGACTATCAAGAGGACAGCAACAGACCAAAAGAGAAGTTGTGGATATGCCCCACAAATCCAAAAGCTGATCAATTCCAAGATGGGCACAGGAAAAAACTTGTTGGATAAGGAACACTTTGCTATCTATCCAGATTTTGTGGACAATCAAGTTGTCATGAATGAGAATGAACCATCTTGAGTGCAAGCTCAAGAGAAGAAGGATAAAGAAAAGAAAGAGAAGGCTGCCAAGATGCCAACTCTAGAGGAGGCATCTGAGTACTTTTTGAAGAGCAAGCAGGACCAGATTGGTTACTTAATAGCATCAACTCTGAGGATTGAGAAAGTGTTGGCCACCCTAACTCAAAACTAGGAGAGCCTGGAAAGAATCATGGAACAAAAATTCTATGACCTCGATGTTAAAGTAACTAAGATTCAGTCAGTTGTGGAGCAGCTATAGGATGACATGCAGGAGAGAAAGGGCAGGACAACTACTGATGCATTTGCCAGAGTGCCTCGAGCTCAGAGATCAGTTGCAGAGCCTGTGACAGACACCAGAGCCACTTCATCTGCACCAGCTATAGCTCCAGTGCAACCAGCTCCAGCTCCAACTCCTTCAGGTCCATCCACATCAACTGAAGTCTTCGTCCAAGGAGCCATCTCTACACCACCACCTGAAGACCAAGCCTGAGAGACGAAATAGTACTATGCATTTTCTATGAACTTTTTGGTAACTTGTTGCCAAAGGGGGAGAAAAATGTATAGATCATAGGCTTCGAGAGAGAGAGAGAGAGAGAGAGAGTTTGCTTTTGTTCTCTCTTGTCTTCGTGGTTGAACTTTATTTGCTTTTGATTGCTTGAGATACTACGTTATTGCATGTGAGACATTGATGATCATGTGTTTGATCATAACCTACAATTATGCTTGTTAGATGATATTATCCCATTTATCTTTATATGATCATTCACTTTTCTTGGTGATGAGTGCATGTATTCAATCTTTATTATTTTGAGCGCTCCACCAAGATGTATGTGACATGGAAGAGTAACCCATGAGCCTAACTCCTTGTGCATTTGCAATCCAAAGCAAATATTAAACTATGCACAAATTTAGGGGGAGCTCTTGCTTATCACATACTTCTCAAAGCGACGATGTTTTTCAATCTTATTATCATTTGTCGAAGCTTTGATCTATATGTTTTCATCAATTACCAAAAAGGGGGAGATTGAAAGTGCAACTATCCCTAGGTGGTTTTGGTAATTCCTAACAACATATAGCTCATTGAGCTAATACTATTCCAAGACAAATATTTTAGGAAAGCTCAATGAATGGCATGCCATGGATGAGGAATGTGGATCCCTCAAAATACTAAGGACAAAAGGATTGGCTCAAGCTCAAAAGCTCAAGACTCTACATTTTATATTTTAGTGATCCAAGATCACATTGAGTCTATAGGAAAAGCCAATACTGTCAAGGAGGGATGAGGTGTGGCTTAATGAGTTCCTTGCTCCATAGTGCTTAGTGATATGCTCCAAAAACCCTCAACTACTTTCTCATATCCACATATGACCCAAACCTAAAGTCAAACTCGGCCCCACCGATTCTTTCTATCCGGCGCCACCGAGTTTAGATGTCATAGCCACTGCCACAAACCCTAGGCAAATCGGTCTCACCGAGATGGGATTGTAATCTCTATGTTTCCCTTCGTAATGTTTCAGTCTAACCGAAGTGAGCGATCGGTCCCACCGAGATTGCAATGTAAACTCTCTGTTTCCTTTTTGTAACATTTCGGTCTCACCGAAATGAGCGAATCGGTCCCACCGAGTTTACCTGACCAACTCTCTGGTTAGCTTATTACCAAAATCGTCCCACCGAGTTTGTGTAATCGGTCTCACCGAGATGACGTTATGCCGTAACCCTAACCATATCGGTCCTACCGAGTTGCATGTCGGTCCCACCGAAAACCCTAACGGTCACTAGGTTTACTCAATCGGTCCGACCGAGTTTGTTGATTCGGTCCCACCGAGATTGGTACATTGTGTGTAACGGTTAGATTTTGTGTGGAGGCTATATACACCCCTCCACCTCCTCTTCATTCATGGAGAGAGCCATCAGAACAAACCTACACTTCCAACTTACCATTTCTGAGAGAGAACTACCTACTCATGTGTTGAGGCCAAGATATTCCATTCCTACCATATGAATCTTGATCTCTAGCCTTCCCCAAGTTGCTTTCCACTCAAATCTTCTTTCCACCAGATCCAAATCATATGAGAGAGAGTTGAGTGTTGGCGAGACTATCATTTGAAGCACAAGAGCAAGGAGTTCATCATCAACACACCATTTGTTACTTCTTGGAGAGTGGTGTCTCCTAGATTGTCTAGGTGTCACTTGGGAGCCTCCGACAAGATTGTGGAGTTGAACCAAGGGGTTTGTAAGGGCAAGGAGATCGCCTACTTCATGAAGATCTACTGCTAGTGAGGCAAGTCCTTCGTGGGCGACGGCCATGGTGGGATAGACAAGGTTGCTTCTTCGTGGACCCTTCTTGGGTGGAGCCCTCCATGGACTCGCGCAACCGTTACACTTCGTGGGTTGAAGTCTCCATCAACGTGGATGTACGACAGCACCACCTATCGGAACCACGACAAAAACATCCGTGTCTCCAATTGCGTTTGAATTCTCCCAACCCTACCCTTTACATTCTTGCAAGTTGCATGCTTTAATTTCCGCTGCTCATATACTCTTTGCATGCTTGCTTGAATTGTGTGGAGATTGCTTGACTTGTGCTAAGATAGTTAAAATCTGACAAAGACTAAAATTGGGAAAAAGTTAAGTTTTTAATTGGTCAAGTAGTCTAATCACCCCCCTCTAGACATACTTCAAGGTCCTACAAGAACGGTCTTCTAGTTTACTTGTGTGTGTGTGTGTGTGTGTGTTTGTGTGTGAGAGAGAGAGAGAGGCAGCGAGAGACAGAGAGAGAGAGAGAGAGGAGCATCCGTAACACAACAACCATCTCTCTCGATTCGTCCGTCCCTTGCACGATCGCATGCAACACATGCATCAACGCGACATTTTGACACCCTCACCCGGTCCCTGCCCACCTCAAGGCCCGCACAATCTCTTCGTGAATACCCATTTCTCTCATTAGGTTTGTTTTCTCTCAATATCTGACACACACACACACACGCAGCACAACACTCACACACACACACACACTCCCCCGAGCACACAATTCATCCCCATCGAAGGTTATACAGCAACCACTCTGGCTTGTGCTTCTTTGCGCCCCAACATGCACAACACCTCAATCTTCAAAGAGGGCATCGAGCAGATTGAAGACGGTGACCACACCACGCTAGAGAATGCGGGGTCATTTGGAAGCAGGGTGATGTGACGACGGCTGACTGACTCCTCCCCCCACCCTCTCTCTCTCTCTCTTGCACAAAATTACCAATCCCTCTCTCCCCCACACAAAATTGTCAATCCCTCAACCCACGAGATCCTTCCCCTCTCGTCCATGTTTTTCCGGCTCTCTCATCAAACATGTTGTCTCTTCTCCTTCCACGTATACAGAATCTGGATGCACACACATCTCACGTATATTACATGTCTCCATATTTCTCACAGACCTAACTTCTTCCTCTTTCTTTCTTTCTCTTTCTATCTCTCTCTCTCTGTCTCGTTAGGTTTGTCTCTTACTCTCTTGTACACATACATACAATATTTCCCGCCCTATCCGCTCCATCTTCAAAAGCTCTCTCTGCACGTTTCATTCACACATTAGGATATGTCAAAATGTTGCTTCTATAATGGCTGATGTAGAGTTATGGTTGTTTTTGTTGCATCCTACAAAGTAATAACTATGAAATGCATTTAGATTCTCATTTGACTGGGATTATGTGAGTTTGAGCATGTTGCAAAGTACTATAGACCTTGTATACATCTTGGGATTCGACAATGATTGTAACTATTGAATTGTATAGACCATTACATTCAAAGTCAATAGCCTAATATATTTATTTCACAATTTCAACAAATGATTAGTTCACTACAAACTAAGAAAGCAAATGTGTACTCTGCATAGCATTGGTCAAAGTCAATTTTTGTAAACTCTCAGAAAGCTTATAACAAAAAATATTAACATATACAATAACAAATAACTACCATTAGATTCATTATTGAATGTACTTTCACATCATACATATTTGTTATGGTAAATGTTTATATTTTTCTATAAACTTGGTCAAACTTTAGGAAGTTTGACTTCGGTCAAACCTAATATGCAGAGTTTACTACTACTACTCGCTAGTTGCTTAGCCGAATCACTCAACACGCCACACGGGGAGTCCAGTGTCACAAAATTTTGAGGTCGACGGGAAAATCTCCCGCGACCCTGATTCGAGAAGTGGGAAGTTACCATCATCGCCTTCAGAACAGGCCTATGGATGACGCTTGGTAGGGGGCTGTTTTCGTAACTTCAGGTTCACCCTACCCAGCCAACCCCACCCCGACACCTAGAGTAGTAAACCTGAATACTCCCCATTTTCTATCCCCACCGCAAAATAGACTTCTCCATGGCACCGCAGCCTTCGTGCTCCTCCCCTTTACATCGGCGCACTCGTCCACCGCAGCGTATCTGCCTCATCGACGACCTCGTATGCCGCACTAGATCCGGTCCACCGTCGTCGTCATACACGGAGCCTCTTCCCTGATATCTTCTTCCACGATCTCGGATCTGCTTCCCGGAAGCCGAAGCCAAGCGCAGAAGTACCACCGTCGTGGACAATGAACTGACTCCCGTTGCCGACCATGACTCACAGAGGCCGCCACGACCATCGTTCTCCTCCTCGATTGGTAATGTGTGTATTGAATCACTTAGCAGTACATGTGTAGTTCAAATTTTGTTCATACCTACCCTTCAAATTTCCTAGGTGCTATTGTTCCCGTAAAAGTAATTGGTTATAGCCTCCATTGTCCAACAGAATATCAGCTTGTAATTGTGTGTCGCTCCTGTATCACGCTATGCTTGGGTAGGTTCTTCATCTGCAACCAGTAGTGTGGCAATTGATGGAAATGTTTTTAGAACTAGCAAGATGCCCATGCGTTGCACCCATCAAGATGCATTTGTATGAGTAGTTTATCTTGTGGGAGAAAAGGATGAACGAGGGAAGGCCTTATTTGCAAATCTGGAGAGGGGTATGGGTATCTTTTTGCAAAATTCCCATTTGTTTCCTTCCTATCTGTCAGATATAAATCGGACGGCCTATATTGCAAGAAAAAAAAGTATAGAGAAAAAAAGTAGACAGTACAGGAAGTAGAGATAAATATTAAATATTAAATATTAAATAAATATAACAGTACAGAAGAGAGTAGAGATAGCAGAGACGTCGGGAAAGGATCGCGCGCGCGGGGGAAAAAAGCCACCGGGCGTGTGCTAGTTTTGGCGTGCGGCGTCCGGCGCGCTTTATAAAATCCAACGCCCTCCCACCGCTCTGTGCCTTGCCACCGCTCTCTACCCGCTCCGTGCCTCACCACCGCTCTCTCCCTGCTCTTTTTCGCCTTGCCGCCGCTGCGCCACTATGCCGCCACGTCGCCGGGAAACTTGGGGATACCGCGGCGTCCGCACGCGCCCCTCTGGCGGCTTCTCCACGGAGATCCGGTTCCGCGGGATGCGCCTCGGCCTCGGCAATTTTGACACCGCCAACGAGGCCGCCTGTGCGTACGACACGGCGGCATGGTGCCTCCGGTGGCCTCATAGAACATTGAACTTCCCCAACATGCCGACGCGGCAGCGGGCGCAGGAGCTCGCGCCTCTGCCGCGGCTTAGCACCGACGAGGATCGTCACGACAACCGGAGGCGGGAGTACTGTCGAGGTATCGCCGAGATGGACGAGGAAGCCATGGCACTGTGGCGCCAACACTTCTCCCAGGACATCATCAATGAGCGCGAGTTCTACGCGCAAAGGAGGGCGGAGAGGGATAAGAGGAGGGCGGAGCGAGCCGCCTATCGCGAGGACAAGCGTAGGTGAAAAGCGGACGCTCAGTTCAACATGAGCCTAGGAGCAGCGTCACCTTGGGAATCCGACGACGATCGGTATCTTCACGCCTACAGTCAGACGTTGGAGGAGGACATCACCGAGGAGGAGTCGGACGACGAGGAGGAGTTGAATTATCTTTTTTTATCTATCTATGTTGAGAACTATCCTCTACTCTCTAGTATCTACTTATCGATCTCAGCACTGTAAACACTTTTTTAAAGCTTCGCGCGTTGCGATTCTGTTGGAGATGATCTAACATGGCAGACGGGTGTTTAATGTTGCCCACAAGATGCGCGAGTATTACTAGTAGTATATTTTTTTGCCATGTTGAGATTTTAAAACCACAAGTGCGAACATGCAGAGGAGCAATGAAGACCAAACACGGGATATTCGGGACATCTTCAAGGAGCGTGGCAAGTTAAAGAGGAGCTGCACCGAACCTATAAAACAAGCTTTGGTAAGTAACACCCTTTCAATTACTTTCGTTTAGCCTCTCGTTCTTCGATGTGTATATGTTGTAGTTTCTGTTTCTCTTAAGCATGGTGTTATTCGATGTGTAATAAGAAGAGTCTTAATCGTCCTAATTCTTTCGTTTTTAGCTTGATGTGCGAAGTGGGTGTTCTCACCTTGTAGTCTGTTTTTATATTTCTTTTCCTTTTGAATTCACTTTTCCGAGTTCCGTTTATCTGGCTTCTACTAAATGGATCTAGGTTGCTCTGAGTATTGATATAAAAAGAAGTAACTTCATGTCAGGATGCAGTTCCTGCGAGGAGAGAAGTATGGTCAACCTCGAGATCATATTTCCAAAATGAGGCTGGATTACACACAAGGTGCCAGTTCCCTAATGATACTGGATTAGACACAGGGTGCAAATTCCTAGATGATGCTGGATTACACACAAGCCAGGTGGAGCCGTCAGCTGTTCGTGTCCTCGTGGCATTAGTAAAGGTTGAAAGAAAGCGTGCAACAGCCCTTGAGAATGTAGCTGAGTTCCTGAAGAAACAAAAAGAGCAATCAGATGCTCTCTTCACCCAAGCCAAAGAATAGATGGAAGAAGCCAGAAATAAGCTAGCAGAGGCAGAGCAGGCTAGGCGTCTCCTGCTATCTAAAACTGTTGTCAATACAAAATTTCCTTCATAATAGCTAGGTTCAAATGTTTATCCAGTCAGCATGCCTATTGTGATGTCTGGGCATCTACTAATGTGGCACAAAATGTTTTTTTGGGTCATGTAATAATAGGAATTACTTTCCAAACAATAACAGACGAAGCATTGGACGTGATATAGTTCACGCGCAAGCCCAACATTCCAAGTTCAACTTCCACATCAAACTCATGTTCACAGATATCTGTCCACAACTATGATTCACTTCAAAGCCAAAAAATGTGAGGAGAGTTATAAATAAAGAAAAACCTCTACTAGTTCCTACTACCAGTGCGAGCACAACAAGTCAAGACCATGCGTAAATTAATTATATTTTAGTCATTTTTTGTGTTTTCAAATGCCTGCCGGCTTGCGGAAGGACATGTTGCCAGCACACGTGCGGATTCAATGAAGGCAGGCGGGGCAGTCTTAAGTTGGTTGCACGTGGCGAGAGGCGTGCTCAGCTGAGCCTGCAACGAGTGCGGCCCTCTTGGCCGGCACGCCGGTTCAATGCCTGCGCTATGAGAGGTCGCGTCCATTCAGAGCAATCACTCCCTCCAGTCATTTTTTGTGTGGGTATAATAAAATCTCGTTTTCCATTCACATTTTACAAGTAAAATTCGTGGACAAACTTTGACCCAAAGTACGATGGGGACTAGTAAACCAGAATGGAGGTAGTAGTTTTTTTTAATCAAAGAAGGGTTTCCCCTTTTGATTTTCATTACTGAAAACCAGCATCTAAATCTAAACCATAGTATTTTCCCTAGAACTACCAGGTTCAACATCTCGCAACATAAACCCATACAACCATATGCCAAGGAGGTACATAGTACTATGAATTCCATTTTCGCTCCGTACCAATCGTTCTAAAAGCTACTTACTACTTATAACGTGCCAATGAAAATCGGAACCCTTAACCCCGCTAAAAAACAATATTTTAATCGTGGCTACTCGATCTATGGCAACTGGCGAGCCACCGCGCTCCAAGTCGTCCACCTGTGGTCCCGACCATCAACTCCTATGGATCAAATTATCACGCGAGCTGACTATTCCTACAAAGGTGCTCCAACACGTACCCGGTACCCGCGAATGCAGCAATCGTCCACCTAGGGTTTTAGGGTTTATTTGTTAACGTCGCCTTTACGTAACACACATGTGTGCGAGACAGCGAGAGGCCGACTGCGTGCGTGCGCCTCTTCTCTTCGTATATGTACTCCACCGTTTGTCTGATGTCCAAAAAATTATAATAACTACTAGCAATGTGCTAGTGCGTTGCCACACGATCAAAGTAGATTAATACATATTCACCGATTGATAGAAAAAAGTCTAGTTTTGAAATACGTATATCACTAAAATATGTTATGTTTCACTCAAAATATATTCCTTTGGCGGTTTTGATGAGATAAGGGAGGAATGTTGTTGGTTTCAAGATTCGAGAAGTGGTATATGTCTAATTTCTACTCTTGCTAGCAAGATGCCTGTGTCTTGCACGGAACATCAAGATCTTGTGGGAGAAAAGGATGAACGAGGGAAGGCCTTATCTGCAAATGTGGAGAGGAGTGCGGGTAAATTGCCATAGTTTCCTTCTTATCCGTTAGATATAAATCAAACGACCTATATTGCAGCATGGCAGGCCCACCATCATCACCAACTTTGTTTTTTATCCCTACTCTTATAAAAAAGCATAGTCGGTGATGATCGTGTGCCTGCCATCCTGCAATATAGGCCGTCCGATCTATATCTGACGGATAGGAAGGAAACTATGGCAATTTTGCAAAAAGATACCCACACCCCTCTCCACATTTGGAAATAAGGCCTTCCCTCGTTCATCCTTTTCCCCCACAAGATAAACTACTCATACAAATGCATCTTGATGTTCCGTGCAACGCATGGGCATCTTGCTAGTTGTTGCAAAAAGCCCATGTGTGTGTGAGAGAGAGGGAGAGTGTGACAAAGACACAAGGAGTGTGTGTGCGATAGGTATCAGCTTAAAATGAGCCGATAGCGTGTGTGTGTGCACGATCGAGAGGGCGTGTCTCAAGAATGGAAGAAAAAGCTACATAGATACAAGGAGTAGGAGAGAGACATGTATGCGATGGTGGAAGCACGAGTATGCGGGTGTATACACCTATCTAGAGGCTAGCTAGTCGATAAATGTTTGTGAGAGAAATATGAGTCGGGGTGCCAAAGCGAGAGTTTTGTGTGAGAGAGAGAGAGACGGTAGTCGGGAAGGTGAGTGGAAGTAGGAGTTCTGTGTGTCTATCTGAGAGAGAGAGAGAGAGGAGACGGTAGTCGGGGTTGTCTGATCAGTAAACAAATGAATAATGTCAGTCTGGGATGGAGACGAAAAGGACACCGCAACAAATGTTGTGTCTACAGGAGAGAGAGAGAGAGAGAGTAATTTTAGTGGTATGAGTCATACGTAGAGACATATAGGGTGTTTGAGAGAATCCCATAGAGAGAAAGACAAAGTGAAAGACGAGTGGAGACTGTGTGTGTGGCGGTGAAGAGAAAGCTTAGCTACCGAGTGATACCAGAGAACAGTAGAGACGTGAGAGATAATGAAAACCGTGTAATGTATAATAATAGGGAGAGTGTGACACTTCTCAAGGGAGACGTCGAGAGACCATGTTTGCGAGGATAGGAGAAACATGAAGTGAGCGTGCGGGTGAGCTGGAGAAAAGAGAGGGATAGCTACCTGAAGGAGCATGCATGCGAGAGAGATGGGCGTGAAAGGAGTAAACCAAAAAGGGATTCAAATATTTGAATTCGAGATGATGATACATGTAATCCATACTCGAACCAAAATTGATCTATCAAACATGCATACTCATATGAATTCACGCACATCTATGTTATTTAATATGTAGATATTACTGATCCATACATTTTAGTAGAACATAATTTGGTTAAATTTTTCGAATTCAACCTTAAGATTTCGAGATCGTTGTATTTGTAAATCATATTATACATATAAAGGAGCAGAATTCTTTGTTGTGCTTTTGAAAGTATATATAAAAAATGATTTATATAGAATGTAATTCCAATTGAAAATGGATCCCGCCTGAAAAAATAGAATACAAACGGGATTCGAATTGAGTTGGCACGAGCGTAAACGTGCACTGTGCAAAATTTGAATGAAGCGGGGAAAGTCGCAGTAACCGTCCAAAACCAAAATCTGCGAGATGGAAATTACTACTTCCTATCCCTGCCACACAAAGCCTATCTGCTGGATTTCTATAGGTTTAGATAGGGGTAGGTTTGTAATTTCACCCAAATGTGATGTAACCGCCTCTCACCCGGATTCATACACGGTGGGCACCAAAACACAGTGTGTCCTCGGCTGAAATCGACTCCCTCCCCGATTCATATTCATATACACGGTGGGCACCAAAAACAAACTCTCGTCGACAAATATTCGGTGTATGCGAGATTACCATCCTATCCCCAACCGACTAATGTTGCTGTGATGTAGTAGAAATTTGAAACGGGGGCTAAGTTTGTAAATTTCCTTGCATTTGAAGCAAGCGCGCCTTGAATACATGTTTCCCCACTTGCTCTCTACCTCCCTTTTCCCCATTCGTACTCCGTGGGCGCCAAAACACCCTCTCCACGCCACCCTCCTCCGTCCGCCGCCGCCCACCACCCCATCCACCGCCGTCCTCCTCCACCATGCCGGAGCTGATACGCCGCTGTAGCCGTCCATTACAAGAGATCGACCTCTCTCATCCACGGCTTCGGACCGGGATCCTTGCATCTCGTCCTCTCGCTTCATCCCGCCGTCGTCCACCTTGACGGCGCCGCTCCTACGACCGTCTCGTCCACCGCGCCCCACCGCCACCATCTACCCTCCTAGATCTGGTTCCACGCTGCCGACAGCCATCGCTACCGTAGCACCGTCAAATTCTCAGCAGATGCGTACACGGCGCCGCACCAGAGGAGGTACTCTGCTCAACTTATTTATCGCAGCAAGAAAATAGATCGCCACTGCTTTACTCTGATTTCTTATCTTGGTTGCGAAGTTGCCTTTGTCCGGTTTGCACCTTCAGATCTGCCATGGCACGCTCAACACTAGACTCCCAATGCTTATGGTTTTCCCCTTTTATATTCCACACTAGTTAAATCACAGTAGACTAAATTTTTCAGAGCTCGCCGGAGTTCACCGGTGCGAACGAAGGGGCTCGGGTGGTTGTGGGGCCTCGCTGAATGAAGAAAACTCGACACGGGTGGGGGTTGGGGCGGGGGTGGGGGTGGGGGTGGTGGAGGAACACGTGTGGTGGGTGCCGGTGGTCCGGCCGGCGGCCTGTGCAGTGTTCTGTATGGGAAGAATCAGAGACGAGGAAGAAGATGGGTTAGGAGACGTAGGATCTTCATCCAACCGCCTGAAATGGCCGAGAGACAGCTGGGAGTTGCATCCTTAATGCGCTCTGGTTCATCATGTGTGGGCACTGAGCAACCAACATTTTATTATCCAAAATCTGCTTGCTCTTCTTTACCATATTCCTCTTCCGTTCTTATTTAATATGTACTCACTCCATTCCTAAATACAAGTCTTTGTATAGATTCCACCATGGACTACATATGGAGCAAAATGAGTGAATCTACACTCTAAAATGTATCTGGATACATCTGTATGTGATCCATAGTGGAAATCTCTACCAAGACTTATATTTTGGAACGGAGGGAGTTTGATAGTAGTACAGTATGTTCCTTGTACTGAAGATGAGCAGGGACATTTGCAGTGTAGAGGTCTATACGGTCGGTTGTGATGGACACTTTGAGCCTCTTTGATTCGTAGGATCTTGTAAACATAGGAATAGGATTTGTATTGGCCTGCCCACTTGAATCCTATAAGAACAACAAGGAAATGCGGGGAGCTGTGTCGCCTTTGAGAGTTACACTGATATTAACAGTACCGCACCTTCACTTGAAGAGAGCTGGTATCCGAAGCCTTTCTAGCCGTACCGGCAAACTAGCACATATATTCCAGCAAGTTCCACTTTGCTGATTTTACTCTGATGCTTAAGGTTTTCCCGTTATATCTACACTATGATCTGTGTAGCTGCTTTGTGTCGCACTAGTAGCAGTCCACTCTTGAAGCTAAACACTGCAATGACTCACAAAATTGGCACCAAGGCATTGGGTGCCATTCCGGATGCAATGAAACTCATACGCTCCCCACCTGTTGACTCTTGTTCATAATATGATCCTAATGACTCTTTTTCAAAATTGCCACATATAGAGAGACAACATGGAATTGCATTTCTTTGGGCGCTGTGATTCATCATGAGTGGGCAACCAACATTGTATGCAATGAAGCGGAACCTCAAGAATATGCTTCCTCTTCTGTTCGTTAACATGTTCCTCTTTTTTTATTCTGTATTTAGTACGCACAGTATGTTCCTTGTCAGGAAGGGGCGCAGGGACATCTGCAGTCAACAGCTCATAGAGCTGGCCTGTACGTGATCGATAGGCTTTCAATTTGTAGCGGCAATACAACACCGTATTTTCAAGCCAGTTCCACTTTCCCGATTTATATATCGTGGTTATGGTGTACCCCTGTTATGTACACTATGATTTGCCTAGTTGCTGTGTGCTCTTGTTATCATGGTTTGGCAATAAACTCTCTACACAGTATATTATGAACATGTCATCTGCCAGCTATCCTTACTTCTGGAGCCTATTTTTTGTGTACTTGTGCCAGATTATGTAAATGCATGCACCATATTACAGCACACATGAGCTCTCTCATCAGAATCCAGTGATAGCACACAAGTGTTTACAGGGGCGCCCCTATATTAGAATATCATCTGCAATACAAAGATAATCTCACAACTATTTATGTTTTCATGGTTCTCAGATATTATACGCAATTGCAGTGAATATCAGAATCCACACATCAGAAGAATATTGTGGAACATTGCAATGACTTACAAATTTGGCACCAAGGCATTGAGTGCCATTCTGGAAGCAATGAAACTCATACGCTCCCCACTTACTCCAGCAAGTAATGACTATTCTAACCTCGAGGAGTCAAAGGCAGATGGCCTGTCCTGTTCACCCATCAAGGTGCATGTTCTAATTTGGCAAGGTTTTATTGATTGCACGTATCTTGCATATGTTGTCTTGCATTTCTTCTACTTTGTTGCACCGCCATCTGCTTAGTTTACTCATCATATAACTCGAGATGCCATGCCCATCCATTATCAATACATATTCCATCTGTCATCATACAATGTTTTTCCACTCAAATGTTGTTCTTGTGCATCACACATCAAAAAGGAAGAGGGTGATTGCCGAACCCGATGAAGCACCACCAAAGTCCTTGAAAAACGTGGTGGTGCCGGAGTAATCAGACATCGCCCCACTTATCTTGGATGTACAACCAGTGACACAAAACATAGGACTGACTCCAACAGACTATACCCATACTTCACGGGCCACACCACTAGCCCCACCACACAGGACCTGCACTCCAGCAAAAGATATACCGATTTCATTTGCCATAGCACCAACCGTACCATAGAAAAATCCCACTCCAGCAAAAAGTACAGCAAGTCCACCGGCCGAAGATCTATACCAACTGCAGAGACGGCCAATTCCTGCAGATTGGAACACCATTCCATTTATTCCTAGTTTAAAAGACAATGCTTTCAATGTTGTTAGGGACTACGTGCATATATTCCCATTATGGGAAGATCATAGTGAAGACAAACACCATTTTCACATCTTCCTGTCCAACTTACGTGTAAGTGCTATTATTCATGGTTATTATTTTCCTGTTTTCTGCTGATCGAACACATCAACGATTTACATTACATTGTGGTTACTAGGCGAGGGTCAATCTGGATAGTCATGACAAGCAAATCTTGCTTGCGCTTTTCAAGAAAGCATTGCAGCAGTATCGGTGTTACCTGAGGAAATCACACTTTGATGGCAAGCCTATAAACGAATTTTTGGTGAAGTCTCCTATGCTAAATTTAGAAGACATTGAATGGAAAATCCTTGTTATGCACTGGTCTCGTTCCCAGGATGAGGTACTGTCTATGAAATCACATGACAATTTGAACTTCTACTTTTCCGCATGTGCCTTACGGATCTTTTTTGCAGGAAATCTGCTCGAAGAAGAATTCCGGTTTGAAAAGAACGACAGGATATCGCAAATATGTTGCCCACTTCTTTGCTTTTGTTAGTACCTGT
The DNA here is from genome assembly GCF_018294505.1 of Triticum aestivum. Classification (NCBI taxonomy): domain Eukaryota; kingdom Viridiplantae; phylum Streptophyta; class Magnoliopsida; order Poales; family Poaceae; genus Triticum; species Triticum aestivum. The sequence goes on from NC_057807.1 coordinate 630,880,315, forward strand.
TGTCCTGTATCACTGTACTTGCATACATACCTAGTTCATTATGTGACAGCGGTATGCATGATAGCTTGCTTATCAATTGTTCTTTCCAAATTATCTGATCTGTATTAATGGTTACATTAGTGTAGAATATATATAATGCCAATGAATTTTTTTAGCTCTGCATTGTTCTTGTAAGTACATGCTATCCTTTATTAGTGTACTTATATTGACAGGTAGTTGTTCATGTACCATCACTCTACAACTTATTTTCCTTTGCCCTCCATTTTCTACACATTAGATCTATATTTACTCTTACCATAAGGTTGGTACTGAAGAAGTTTAGCTGTGCATTGCTCTTGGCTGTGCCTTTTGCCTGTATCGCTGCACATACATTTACAGCTACTTGGTTATGTAGCATCACTCTTCATCTTATCTTAAATATTCTCCATTTTTCGTATATTATCACATCTATATATATTCTTAACAAAATGTAGAATAAAGGCAATGCTTATGAAGAAGATTCTGTGGTAAACTTCTTGAATTGCCCCCCCCCCATCAGCATGGACAAGCGCTTTATAGAGCCTATCTTCACCAATAATGTAAGTTTGTCCTTCTCAAGCCTTCAAACTTTGTTGTGTATATTTGGTTAGGCATGACTGCAACAGCTGTTTATTTTTGGTGTTTGCATCAAATTGCATGTTTAAAGTTTATTATGTAGTTCATAAACAAAAGTTTGTCCTTCTCAATTTAAGTTTTCAGTTGTACAACCAACTTCCTTCTTCATACCATGTAAATTAAACTATATAGAGCAAGTGATCTTCTTTTGCACTACATGTATGCTTTTGTTCTTCATCCGTAATCCAGTGGTGTGGTGAACCTACCAACTACAGCACAATGTCATATTCTGCAATGTGTTAACTATAAACAATGTCATATCATTCTACTATTATTTAAACCGTATCTTTATTTGCCAATCTGAAATGGGATAAATTGACAACACACTAACCATTGATACTTATGAGTTCTTGATTTGTAATCCAGTGGTGTCGTGAAGCTGCCAACTCCTTCACAATGTCATTTCCTGCCATGTCTTGACCTGGACAATACCATATTGTGTTAATGCATTTTTAAACTGTGTCACTTTTTGGTCAGTAAAAAATGTGATGAATTGTCAGCACTGCTACTTTTATGTGCAAAACCTGTCATCTGTCTCTTGTTTATCTTTTAGAGTGAGGAAGATATAAGTGTTGAACAAGCTTAGTCTAATCATCTTGCTCAGGTGCTTGCGCTGCAGCTCGCCAGCAGGGCTAACCTTTCTTGAACTCTATTGAAGTGCTGTCTGTTTTGTATATTATTTTGTCGGCGTGTTTATTTGCACTGGTGGCGATCTTTGATACCCAGTGTATGTAATCTGCTGTCTGCTTGTGCTTTATTATCATAGTGGCGAACTTTGATGCCTAGTGGATTTAATATGTCGTAATTTATTTATGGTATAGTCTAGGTTTTTTCTTATTCACGATGCTGCAGTTACTTTACTGTATATATATCCTGACTTCACAGTAAAGCGGCCAAACCGTAAACTTACGGTACATAATCGGGCCGCCATGCAATCACGATGTATGATCCGCATCATGGGCCCCGTCAAACTGGCCCACTAGTAGATTCGAGCCTTTAATAGGCCGAGTAACCCCCGACACTCTTTTCGCAAGAAAACTCAATGGGCTTTTAGGAGGCGGAGAAGTAGGTTGGGCCTGAAACGTGCCGAACAGGTCACGGGCCGGCAGCAGCCCGAAATGGACCCCGGCCCATGATTGTGCGAATCAAATCATGGGCTTTTAACAGGCCAAAATTGTCTCGGTCCTTGTTTGGCCCAATCAGATATCGGCTGCGAGCAGGCCGAATGCAAACCGGGCCGTTGTTAGGCCCAACTATATGACGGGCTTTTAACAGTCCGAAACTAATATAGGGCCGAAATGTTAAACGAGCCCTTAACAGGCCAAAACTAATATCAGGCCGAATTACCAAATGGGCCTTTTGCAAGTGGGCCCAAAAGCATCGCGTTCAGTTAACGGGCCGAATCTGATATGGGCCATAATTGAGGCCAAAGCATCTTAAAGGGCCGGACCTGATTTGGGCCGTGATTCGGCCCAGAACGTGGGAGGCTTTTAACAGGCCGGATCTCATATGGGCCATTATTAGGCCCGGAACGTGGTAGGCCATTAATGTCCCGGATCAAATATGGGCTTGCATTTGGCCCAAAACATGGCAGCCAGTTAATGGGTCAGTGTAACACCCACGATGCGGCTATATCTCCCACGTGTCAAAGCACGACTTAGAGGCATAACCGCATTGTGGTTTTGTCGCAAGAAGGGTCATCTTCACACAATCCCATGTAATGAATAAGAATGGGATAAAGAGTTGGCTTACAATCGCCACTTCACACAAAGGACATATAATTCATACATCATTCAGAGTACCACATAGCCCGACTATGGACGAAGCCAAAAGAAAAGAAGATAACCCAACTGCTAGATCCCAGATCGTCCCAACTGGGCTCCACTACTGATCAACAAGAAACAAAACATAACAACAACTAAGATCTTCGTTGAGCTCCCATCTGAGCTCGGTTGCATCGCCTGCACTGGTATCATTGGCACCTGCAACTGTTGTGCTAGTATCTGGTGAGTCACGAGGACTCAGCAATCTCAAAACCCGCGAGATCAAGACTATTTAAGCTTATGGGAAAGGAAGGGGTAAAGTGGTGAGGTTGCAGCAGCGACTAAGCATATATGGTGGCTGACATACACAAATAAGAGCGAGAAGAGAGCAAATGGAACGGTCGTGAAGCTAGCAATGATCAAGAAGTGATCCTGAACTCCTACTTACGTCAAACATAACCCAAAACCGTGTTCACTTCGCGGACTCCGCCGAAAAGAGACCATCACGGCTACACACACGGTTGATGCGTTTTAATTCGGATCTGGTGTCAAGTTATCTACAACCGGACATTAACAAATTCCCATCTGCCTCATAACCGCGGGCACGGCTTTCGAAACATAATATACCCTGCAGGGGTGTCCCAACTTAGCCCATCACAAGATCTCACGGTCAACGAAGGATATACCTTCTCCCGGGAAGACCCGATCAGCCTCGGAATCCCGGTTTGCAAGACATTTCGACAATGGTAAAACAAGACCAGCAAAGCCGCCCGATGTGCCGACAAATCCCGATAGGAGTCGCACGTACCTCGTTCTCAGGGCACACCGGATGAGACATCCTACGAGTAAAACCAGCCCTCAAGTTTCGCCGAGGTGGCCCCGCAGTCTACTCAGTTCGGACCAACACTCGAAGGAGCACTAGCCCGGGGGGGTTAAATAAAAGATGACCCTTGAGTCTGCAGAACCTAAGGGAAAATGGCTTAGGTGGCAAATGGTAAAACCAAGGTTGGGCCTTGCTGGAGGAGTTTTATTCAAAGCGAACTGTCAAGGGGGTCCCATAAATCACCCAACCGTGTAAGGAACGCAAAATCCGGGAACATAACACCGGTATGACGGAAACTAGGGCGACAAGAGTGGAACAAAACACCAGGCATAAGGCCGAGTCTTCCACCCTTTACCAAGTATATAGATGCATTAATTAGATAAGAGATATTGTGATATCCCAAAATAATCCTGTCCATCATGGAGCAATCTTCAACTTCACCTGCAACTAACAATGCTATAAGAGGGGCTGAGCAAAGCGGTAACATAGCCAAGCAAAGGTTTGCTAGGAGGGGTGAAAAAGGTTAGAGGCTGACATGGAAATATGGGAGGCATGGTAAACAAGTGATAGGTAGCGCAGCATAGCGATAGAACGGAGCAACTAGCAAGCAAAGATAGAAGTGATATCGGGGGTAATGGTCATCTTGCCTGAAATCCCGCAAGGAAGAAGAACGAGTTCATGAAGAAGACAAATGAACGTAGTCGAACGAATCCTCACAACTCCGGAACGGAACCGAAGCTAACGAGAGAAGCAAACCGGAAAGAAGCAAACAACGCGGTAAACACACAAGCATAAACATGTCATGATGCACAATCAAGTAAGATGCATGTCTGGTTTAATGAGGCATGGCATGGCAAAGTGCAACAAACAATACTACAAATTAAGTGGAGCTCAATATGCAACGAGTTGCATATTGACAAAACACCACATTCAAATATTTAGTTCTCTCTCCTTTAGGAACACAACAATATTAAATGTTGATTAACATGGCAAGAGGTGAAACATAAGTAAACTAACTAGTTAGGCAAGTTTAAATGAGGCCGGAAACAACAAACAACAATTCCGGAAATCCCCATATGACATTTAGCAATTTAATGCAACAACAATCTTAAACATTTTAATTGTTGTTATCATGATGCGGATGACATATGCAAGTTATATGCAATTTTATGAAAACGTTAACAAGAGCATGTCATGAAGCATTTGTCACCATGGCGGGACGAAAGGGGTGCCACGGCAACGCCAATGGAAATGGTGCCACGGCAACATTTCGATGATCCGGTAACCCGAGTGAGATACCGATGCAAAAGAGAAGTTGGCATGAGCGTGTCATGCAAGGATGGTGGGGTGCTCCCGGATTCCGGGTTCCCACGGGACGGCGGCATGGCAAACGAGGAACGAATTTGCAATGACAATTCGGACACGGTGCAAACATATGGTACATCTCATACAACACTCAAGCATTCATTCACGGGCGGTCGTCAACTCGGGATTATACCTTTGAAGCGTGCGTTTCAGAGCGGTTCGGGTTCGGTACGATGTAGAGGAAGTAGTCGTTCACGGGTCGTCGTGGGAAGTAGTTGTTCACGTGGCGACGGTAGTGGTACATCTCATAGTGGAAGTAGTTGTTCATGTCCCGTGGATGTTCGGGGTCCACGGGGTCTTCGAGGTTCGACGGTAGTCGTTGACGGACGTCGTGGAAGTAGTCGTTCTCGTGATGTAGTGGAAGTAGTCGTACACAGCGATGATAGTTGTACACGGTTCGTAGATGTTCGGGTCGACAGTAGTGGTACATGTTTAGGAGAGGAACTTGACGCCCACGGGGTCGACGGTAGAGGTACTTGATGCATCATGTAGTCGAACTTGGCGCATCCGAAGGGGTACTTGACGAAATCCACCTCGGATGTAGTCATACACGTGTAGTCGGACTTGACAAAAATGCACACCGGCTGTAGTCGTGGTACTTGGTGAATCCCGGAGACGATACTTGACGATCCAGGTGACACCAGGCACACGTCCACGGTAGTCTTCAGACTTGGTTTTTCCGTGCATGACTCCACGGGTCCTGGGGTAACTCGGCGATGGCCAGCAGGAATAGTGATGGGGTCGCAGCACCATGGGGACCGGGAGGAGCTCGGCTCCGCTCGGGCGTTGCAGGCTGATGGTGGAGGAGACGCGCGGGCGAGGTGGCTCCTGGTCACTGTAGAGGAAGCAGAGAACGGCGCGGGTCCGGCGACGACGGAGAACGGCAAGGGCGGCGGAGGCCATCCGGATCTGGACGAGGTTGGAGGAGGACTGCGGTCCCGCGGTTGAAGATGAACGGCAGCGGTGCGGCACTCTAGGAGGCAGCAGGGCGCGGGGACGGCAGGGGCGTGGAGGAGAGGGACGGGCACCAACTCGGGGAGCTCCTGCTCAAGCCCGACCACCGAGGGAGGCACGGGGCTGCAGGCCTCGGGCGGCGAGGAGGCGCCATGGAGGAGGAGAGGAAGGAGGCCGGCTGATGCAGGCGCAGGTGACGGAGGAAGGTGGTGGTCGTGGTCTGGTGGTTGACGGGGAGGCGCGATGGAGATGGGGATCGAGCGAGGAGGGGGTGGCGAGGGGAGGAAGAGAGGCTGCGAGGGAGATGAGGGAGGAGGCCGCAGGGCGGCGCGGTCTGGACTAGCCGACCGGAGGGGCGACGGGGCAACATAGAGCGCTGCGGGGCTCGCGCTCGAAGGAACAAGGGGAGGGGATCGAGCCGAGGAGAGGGAGAGGGGGTCAGGCGCTGGCAGCGCACAATGGGGAACGAGGGAAAGGGGGGATCGAGCGATGCTCTCCCTGCGGCTAGGGTTAGAGGGGGCGGCTGGGCCTCCAGGGGCAAATGGGCCGGTCTGGATGGCCGGGCCTAAGTGGCCGGCTGGGCTGCAAGGCTGCTGGGCTCTCTCTCACTACTAAAAGAAGGGGAAAACAGAGATTAAGAAAGAAAAGAAAGAGGGGTTAGGGGAAGAAGTTGGACACGCAGATAGTTTTCCCGAACTCACAAAAATGTGCTTGTTCCGAGAAAGTTAGAAAGGCCATGATTGCAAGATTTAAATTCAAACTCATTTGAATTTAATTCAAATGGGTTTGACCTAGGACTTAATAAAAGGAAGGTCCAAAATGTTCGGATTTTAGGTGGAGCTCCGGAAAATGATGAAAGAAATTATGGGCAAGGTTGGAGACCAAGAGTTGAGATAACAACGACATGGGATATTTTGCAAGTGTGTTTATGGGTGATTCCGAATTAGTGGAATATTTAATATAGCTCCCTAACAATAGTAGGAGACTTTGAATATGTTTTAAAGAGAAATCACCATGTGAATCCCTCGATATAAATAGATCAAAAGATCTATGCAATTTATTTAGTTGAGTTTTAAAAATTAAATGGCATGATGGCATGATGACATGATGCAATGCAAAAAACAAAAGAGCAAGCACAAATGAAACAGACGGTGATCACAAAAATATGGAAGTCTTCTGGAGCATCGGTCTTGGGGCGTTACAGCCGGCCTATTAGGGTCCTCAAAATCTTGTGGGCATACAGATGGGCCGGCCCATTAGTTTCTGCAAAATCTCGTGGGCCTTTAGCCGAGCCAACCCATTATGATCCGCAGGAATATTATGGGCCTTTACCTGGGCCAGCCCATTATGGCACACAAAAATCTTGTGGGCCTTTAGCTGGGCCGGCCCATTATGGCCCGCGAAATCTTGTGGGCCTTTAGCTGGGCCAGCCCATTATGGTCCGCAAAATCTTGTGGGCCTTTAGTTGGGCCGTCCCATTTAAACATGATGGGTTGTGCCACGTGTCGACGTATCATAGGCGCCTTCTGTCCAATGAGTGGATGACATCTGTCCCAACGATGAGCCGACACGTGTTTCCTCCAGCCAATGATGATTTTACACGTGGAAAATCCGCATTGGTCGGGGCTGTTAACGGGTTATCGGATCCAAAACCCGACCCGATAGCTTAACGGCGTTCCGTTATGGTGGATGCCATGTGTCGGTCACCCTTGACGAAAGCACTTCTGTGACGCACGATTTACCGTCATGGAAGTGGACACTTCCATGATGATAATTTTGGTAATGTCATGAAACACTTCTACGACAGCACAAGTATGACTATCTTAATTTCGTCATAAATTTGTCATGGATGTACATGCATGAGAAAAAACGCGACCTACTGTGACAAACACGTATCATCACGGAAGTGTATTTTTTTGTAGTGATTATATAAAGCCATACTCAAAAGATATAAGTGAAGTGCAATGAGAGTTTTATAAATCAACCTTGGACTATCTCATACCAGCATGGTGCATAAAAGAAAAGTGAAAACTAAATGCAAAAGGCGCTCCAAGATTTGCACATATCGCCTGAACGAAATGAATCCGAAAACATACCGATACTTGTTGAAGAAAGAGGGGATGCCTTCCGGGACATCCCCAAGCTTGAGCTCTTACCTCTCCTCCTTTTCCTCATATCGAGACCTCCTCGATCTTCGAACACTTCATCCACACAAAACTTCAATAGCAAACTCGGTAAGATCCGTTAGTATAATAAAGCAAATCACTACTCTAAGTACTGTTGCAAACCAATTCATATTTTGTTTTTGCATTGTAGCTAATGTAATATAATTTTTCCATGGCTTAATCCACTAATAGAAATTGATAGTTCCATCAAAACAAGCAAACTATTTATCTAAAATAGAATCTGTCTTAAACAGGACAGTCTGTAGTAATCTTAATATTCACCATACTTCTGGTACTCCAACCATTCTACCAAAATTAGGAACAATAAACAATTTGTATAGAAAGACAATTGAAAAAGTTTCAGAACCGTTTGATGTTCCAGTAAAGTATGTAAAATCATGCACTACAGCCAAAGTTTCTATCCTGCATCGTACAAACCAACAAGCATTGTAAACATCCTAAAGGCAAACCTTGGCACATTATTTTTATAATACAATGGATTTTTACAAGGGGATAATTATTTTTGATGAAAAGTTTCTGTAATTAAGATTCACAAAGTTTCTGTGAGCATGAACAAAGTTCAAGGAGCTCTCCCACTTCAACAATGCTTGTCTCTCTCACTTTCACTTTCCTTTTTGAAAAGTTTTGGGTTCCCCTCTTTATTTTGTTTTGTTTTTAAACTATATAGAAGCACTCAATAGAAATAAATGACTCTCTAAAACTTCCGGGTTGCCTCCTTGGTAGCACTTTCTTTAAATCCATTAAGCTAGGCATATAATGCTCAAGTAATGGATCCACCCGGATCCCAAGGTATATGATGACCCGCAAGTATATGAGATAATTGTAGCCTCTTTCGATAAGTAAGAGTGTCGAACCCAACGAGGAGATAAAGGTAGAACAAATATTCTCTCAAATCCTATCTGCCACTGATATGACTCTACATACGCTTAGTGTTCGCTTTACCTAGAACAAGTATGAAACTAGAAGTACTTTGTAGGTGTGATAGGATAGGTTTGCAAGATAATAAAGAACACGTAAATAAAAAGTAGGGGCTGTTTAGATAAGGAAGCAATAAAGTAAATATAGCGAGTGTGGAAAAGTGGTTGTAGGAGTTGTGAAATTGTCCCTAAGCAATTGACTACGTTACTAGACCGGTAATCACTATTGCAATTTTATTTGAGGGAGAGGCATAAGCTAACATACTTTCTCTTCTTCGATCATACGCACTTATGATTGGAACTCTAGCAAGCATCCGCAACTACTAAAGATCATTAAGATAAAACCCAATCATAGCATTAAAGTATCAAGTCCCCTTTATCCCATACGCAAACAACCTACTTACTCGGGTCTGTGCTTCTGTCACTCACGCCACCCACCATAAGCAAATCATGAACATATTGCAAACCCTATAGCCGGAATCCCTCATGCTTGCGCGACATGGAGAGCACCATAGGACAGCACCAATAATAAAACATGCAACTCAAACCAATCATAGAAATTCATCAATCACCGGTAGGACAACGAAAATCTACTCAGACATCATAGGATGGCAACACATCATTGGGTAATAATATGAAGTATAAAGCACCATGTTCAAGTAGAGGGTACAGCGGGTTGCGGGAGAGTGTACCGCTGGATATAGATGGGGGAAGGTGATGGAGATGTTGGTGAAGATGGCGGAGGTGTTGGTGAAGATCGCGGTGATGATGATGGCCCCCGACGGCGTTCTGGCGCCACCGGAAGCATGGGGGAGAGAGCCCCCCTTCTTCTTCTTCTTCTTGTTCTTCTTCCTTCATCTCCTCCCTAGATGGGAGAAGGGTTTCCCCTCTGGTCCTTGGCTCCCATGGCGTGGGAGGGGCAAGAGCCCCTCTGAGATTGGATCTGTCTCTCTGTCTCTCTCTGTTTTTGCGTTCCCAGATTCTGCCCCTTCAACGTTTCTTTTATATCCGGAGATCCGTAAATCCGATTGGGGTGAATCTTTCGCCCAGATTTTTCTCATAAAATTAGCTTTCTTGCGGCAAAAGAAGAGTGTCAACCACTTTACGGGGGGGGGGGGCGAGGAGAGTCCAGGGCACGCCTGCCTCCCTAGGGCGCGCCCCCGTGTCTCCTGGCCCCTCGGGCACCGTCTCGTGTTGATTCTTCCTCCCAAAAATCACAAATATTCCATAATAACTCTTTGTCTATTTTTATCCCGTTTGGACTCCGTTTGATATTGGGTTTCTGCGAAACATAAAACAAGCAACAAACAGGAACTGACACTGGGCACTGGATCGATATGTTAGTCCTGAAAATAGTATAAAAAGTCGCCAAAAGTATATAAAAGTTGAATAATATTGGCATGGAACAATCAAAAATTATAGATACGACGGAGACGTATCAGCATCCCCAAGCTTAATTCCTGCTCGTCCTCGAGTAGGTAAATGATAAAGAGACAATTTTTGATGTGGAATGCTACCTAGCATAATCTTGATCATATGCCTAATCATGGCATGGATATTAAGACACAAGTGATTCAAGGCAATAGTCTATCATTTGACATAAAAACAATAATACTTAGGGCATCCCAACAAGCAATCATGTCTTTCAAAATATCAGTGCTTCAGAACATTATCCCTACAAAATCATATAGTCTTGTATGCTCCCTTTTCTTAACACAAGGTACCCCTCATGCCTATCCCGGTGTCAGCCAAGCAATTGTTTCATACTTTAGTATTCTCAAACTTTTTCAACCTTCACGCAATACATGAGCGTGAGCCATGGATATAGCACTATGGGTGGAATAGAATATGATGGTGGAGGTTATGTGGAGAATACAAAAAGGGAGAAAGTCTCACATCGACGCGGCTAATCAACGGGCTATGGAGGTTCCCATCAATTTATGTCAATGCGAGGAGTAGGGATTGCCATGCAACGGATGCACTAAGAGCTATAAGTGTATGAAAGCTCAACAAAAAACTAAGTGGGTGTGCATCCAACTTGCTTGCTCATGAAGACCTAGGGCATTTGAGGAAGCCCATCATTGGAATATACAAGCCAAGTTCTATAATGAAAATTCCCACTAGTATATGAAAGTGACAACATAGGAGACTCTCTATATGAAGAACATGGTGCTACTGTGAAGCACAAGTGTAGTAAAAGGATAGTAACATTGCCCCTTTTTTTATTTTTTTTATTTTTTTGGGTGGGCTTCTTTGGCCCCCTTTTTTATTTAGGCTTCTTTGGCCTATCATTTTTTTCCTTTTTTTCCTTTTATTCATGGGGCAATGCTCTATAATGATGATCATCACACTTTTATTTACTTACAACTCAATATTACAACTCGATACTAGAACAAAGATATGACTCTATATGAATGCTTCCGGCGGTGTACGGGGATGTGCAATGATCTAGCGTAGTAATGACATCAAAAAATGGACAAGCCATGAAAACATCATGCTAGCTATCTTATGATCATGCAAAGCAATATGACAATGCATGCTCAAGTCATGTATATGATGATGATGGAAGTTGCATGGCAATATATCTCGGAATGGCTATGGAAATGGCATGATAGGTAGGTATGGTGGCTGTTTTGAGGAAGATATAAGGAGGTTTAGGTGTGATAGAGCGTATCGTATCACGGGGTTTGGATGCACCAGCGAAGTTTGCACCAACTCTCAAGGTGAGAAAGGGCAATGCACGGTACCGAATAGGCTAGCAATGATGGACGAGTGAGAGTGCGTATAATCCATGGACTCAACATTAGTCATAAAGAACTCAAATACTTATTGAAAAAATTTATTAGCCCTTGAAACAAAGTACTAAGCGCATGCTCCTAGGGGGGAGGTTGGTAGGAGTTAACCATCGCGCGCCCCCGACCTTAACACAAAGATAAACAATCAAAATACAATGCGTGCCAATTTGGTTACATAGTTAGTAGACCATACGTGCATCCTTCAGGAATCACAAACCTTAACACCAACATCCTTACGAAACACAACCATCTACTAGTACCTCGCACATATTATCACCTCTATATCGCAAAACTATTGCAAGGAATCAAACATATCACATTCAGTGATCCACAAGTTTATGTAGGATTTTATGACTAACCATGTGAATGACCAATTCCTGTCATCTCTCTAAATAGTTATAAGTGAAGCAAGAGAGTTTAATTATTTCTACAAAAGGTATGCCCACGCTCTAACAAATATAAGTGAAGCAAAAGAGCATTACAAATGGAGATTTACTAAGTAAAGAGAAACAGGCAATCCAAACTTCAAATGATATAAGTGAAGCACATGAAGCATTCTATAAAGCCATACTCAAAAGATATAAGTGAAGTGCAATGAGCATTCTATAAATCAACCAAGGACTATCTAATACCAGCATGGTGCATAAAATAAAAATGAAAACTAAATGCAAAAGACACTCCAAGACTTGCACATATCGCGCATGAACGAAACGAATACGAAAACATACCGATACTTGTTGAAGAAAGAGGGGATGCCTTTTGGAGCATCCCCAAGCTTAGACGCTTGAGTCTCCTTGAATATTTACTTGGGGTGTCTTGTGAATCACCAATCTTGAGCTCTTGCCTCTCTTCCTTTTGCTCATATCGAGGCCTTCTCGATTAGACACTTCATCCACACAAAACTTCAACAAAAAACTCGGTAAGATCCGTTAGTATAATAAAGCAAATTACTACTCTAAGTACTTTTGGAAACAAATTCTTATTTTGTTTTTTCATTGTGTCTACTGTAATATAGCTTTTCCATGGCTTAATCCACTGATATAATTGATAGATTCATCAAAACAAGCAAACTATGCATCAAAAACAGAATGTGTCAAAAACAGAACAGTGTGTAGAAATCTGAACATTCACCATACTTATAGTACCCCAAAAATTCTACCAAAATTAGGAAACATAAAAAATTTGTACAGAAAGACAGTGCAAAAAGGATCAGAACCGTTTGACTTGCCAGTTAAAAATGTAAAATGTTGCACTACAGCCAAAGTTTCTATCCTGCACCGTACAAACCAACAAGCATTGTAAACATCCTAAAGGCAAACCTTGGCACATTATTTTTATAATACAATGGAATTGTACAAGGGGATAATAATTTTTGCTGAAAATTTTCTCTAATCAAGATTCACAAAGTTTCCGTGTGCATGAAACAAGTTCAAGGCTAGCTCCTACTTCAACAATGCTTGTCTTTCTCACTTTCACTTTCCTTTTTGAAAATTTTTAGGTTCCCCTCTTTATTTTTTTTGTTTTTAGACTATATAAAAGCACTCAACAGAAATAAATGACTCTCTAAAACTTCCGGGTTGTCTCCCTGGCAGCGCTTTCTTTAAAGCCATTAAGCTAGGCATATAGTGCTCAAGTAATGGATCCACCTGGATCCCAAGGTATATCAAAGCCAATTTTAATTAACAATGATTTGTAATTAAGTAGTGAGCACAAAGTAACATATATCATGCAGCAACAAAGTCTAATTCTCTTCCTATGCATCGGCATGTCATAAAAGAACAATTCATGCACACAAAGTAAAGGCCAATGCATAGTATAAGAAGTTTCTTGCAATTCTATCGTGTTGGAAACATAAAGAGGCGGAGATATAGTTCCTCTCTCGTAATAATTGCAAGTAGGAGCAGGAAGCACATGCATATTATATTCATCAAAATCATCATGTGCAACGGTAAAAGGTAACCCATCAATATAATCCTTAGTAAGCACAAACTTCTCCGATATAGTGTAGTTGGGAGAATTCAAAAAGATAATAGAACTATCATGTGTGCGGGCAATACCAACAATTTCATGTTTAACATAAGGAAGTACATCAATTTCATCGCCATAAGCATAATTCATATTGGCATCTTGGCCACAAGCATAGCAAGCATCATCAAAAAGGGGTAATTCAAGAGAATCAATGAGATCATAACAATCATCATAGCAATCATCCTTCGGTAAGCACGAAGGGAAATTAAACAATGTATGAGTTGAAGAGTTACTCTCATTAGAAGGTGGGCATGGGTAGCTAATCCGCTCTCCCTCCTTTTGTTCTTCGCTCTCCTCATCATATTTTTCATCCAATGAGCTCACAATTTCATCAATTTCTTCTTCCATAGGCTCCTGCAAAATATTAGTCTCTTCTTGGACAGCGGACCTCAATAAATGCATCAATATTGGCATTACATTCATAATTCTCATAGCAATATCTAAGTATAGCAAAATTTTCAGGTCTATAAACTGAATCATAAAAATCTTCAAACTCTTTAAACATAGATTCAATCTCATAAGCACCCATAAAAGAAACAAATTCTTCTATTTGTTCCACATCATAGTAATCATATATACCATTAGCATAAGAAGCTAAGGTTTTATCATCATTAAATTGGCATGAAAAGGGAAGGTGTGGAGCCTTCATCCTAGAGCAACAAGTATAATCATGTCTCAAGCATAGGTCCCAAGCATACCAACACAACATATTAATTTGATCCCATAATAGTTTCCCTTTTTGCGTCAAGCGATAATCCCTAAAGTATTCACGGTGATCCAACATGTCTCCCATAACAAAATTGAATGGGGTTTTCTTAGGATTATCAAAGTAGTACATAATTTCTTTCACATAACGAGCATTGAGGGTTTTAGGAGGTTCCCCATCTCCATGAGTAGCAAGTACACCTAATTGTTTTTGGTATTTCGTGTTCCATATCCATAACTAAAGATAGAGAACAACTTAGAACAACAAATAAAAATCACTTAGTGATAAAGAAAACAAGCACACACACGAGAATATTCACCCCACGCTATGACTCCTCGGCAACGGCGCCAGAAAAAGGTCTTGATGACCTACAAGTATACGGGATAATTGCAGCCTCTTTCGATAAGTAATAGTGTCAAATCCAATGAGGAGCTAAAAGGTAGAACAAATATTCTCTCAAGTCCTATCTGCCACTGATACGACTCTACGTACGCTTTGTGTATATTTGGTTAGGCATGACTCCAACATCTGTTTATTTTTGGTGTTTGCATCAAATTGCATGTTTAAAGGTTATTATGTAGTTCATAAACAAAAGTTTGTCCTTCTCAATTTAACTTTTCAGTTGTACAACCAAGTTCCTTCTTCATACCATGTAAATTAAACTATACAGAGCAAGTGATCTTCTTTTGCACTACATGTATGCTTCTGTTCTTCATCCGTAATCCAGTGGTGTGGTGAACCTACCCACTACAGCACAATGTCATATTCTGCAATGTGTTAACTATAAACAATGTCATATCATTCTACTATTATTTAAACCGTATCTTTATTTGCCAATCTAAAATGGGATAAATTGACAGCACACTAACCATTGATACTTATGAGTTCTTGATCTGTAATCCAGTGGTGTCGTGAAGCTGCCAACTCCTTCACAATGTCATTTCCTGCCATGTCTTGACCTGGACAATACCATATTGTGTTAATGCATTTTTAAACTGTGTCACTTTATTGGTCAGTAAAAAATGTGATGAATTGTCAGCACTGCTACTTTTATGTGCAAAACCTGTCATCTGTCTGCTTGTTTATCTTTTAGAGTGAGGAAGATATAAGTGTTGAACAAGAGTAGTCTAATTATCTTGCTCAGGTGCTTGCGCTGCAGCTCGCCAGCAGGGCTAACCTTTCTTGAACTCTAAGTGCTGTCTGTTTTGTATATTATTTTGTCGGCGTGTTTATTTGCACTGGTGGCGATCTTTGATACCCAGTGTATGTAATCTGCTGTCTGCTTGTGCTTTATTATCATAGTGGCGAACTTTGATGCCGAGTGGATTTAATATGCCGTAATTTATTTATGGTATAGTCTAGGTTTTTTCTTATTCACGATGCTGTAGTTATTTTACTGTATATAGATCCTGTCTTCGCAGTAAAGCGGCCAAACCGTAAAATTACGGTACATAATCAGGCCGCCATGCAATCACGATGTATGATCCGCATCATGGGCCCCATCAAACTGGCCCACTAGTAGATTCGGGCCTTTAATAGGCCGAGTAACCCCCGACCCTCTTTTCGCAAGAAAACTCAATGGGCTTTTAGGAGGCGGAGAAGTAGGTTGGGCCTAAAACGTGCCGAACAGGTCACGGGCCGGCAGCAGCCCGAAATGGACCCCGGCCCATGATTGTGCGAATCAAATCACGGGCTTTTAACAGGCCAAAATTGTCTCGGTCCTTGTTTGGCCCAATCAGATATCGGCTGCAAGCAGGCCGAATGCAAACCGGGCCGTTGTTAGGCCCAACTATATGACGGGCTTTTAACAGGCTGAAACTAATATAGGGCCGAAATGTCAAACGAGCCCTTAACAGGCCAAAACTAATATCAGGCCGAATTACTAAATGGGCCTTTTGCAAGTGGGCCCAAAAGCATCGCGTTCAGTTAACGGGCCGAATCTGATATGGGCCATAATTGAGGCCAAAGCATCTTAAAGGGCCGGACCTGATTTGGGCCGTGATTCGGCCCAGAACGTGGGAGGCTTTTAACGGGCCGGATCACATATTGTTGGTGTACTAGAGTAGGGGTACCCTAGTATACCGAACTTGTGCACGGGCAGTTGCAGCGCCCGCGGCGAGGCTTGCCGGACGACCGCCAGGGTCCTCCGTAGGTTCCTTTGGAGCCATTCAAGAACAAAGTATTCAAGATGAAGAGACAAGGCCCCGGCAAGAGGAGCTTACCGGGAAGAGACAAGGCCCTGGCAAGAGGAGCTTGCCGGGAAGGCCAACCACGGCACCTCAAGAAACTTGTCGCGATGCACCGCGCGTCCCGGAAAGGTCCGGCGAGCGACAAGCTTCCGGACGCGACAAGACGACGACCCCGACAAGGTACTTGTCGGGGGCCCGCTGCCACTCTATACCCGCGCTCCTGCGCACCCACCCGCGTGTCACCATGAGACTTTCTCAGGGGCGCGTGGCGGGAGCCTGTGCAGCCAGGGGTACGCGGTGGCAAGCGGAGATGAAGAGGAGGCCATCGTGGCAAACGGTGGCGCTCCTAACGGTCACTTTTTGCACTGTTTAGGCAACTCAGACGGGCATTCAATGACCTTGTCCCCTGCCGTCAGAGTTAGGTAGGATACACTGTGTCCACAGTAGCGGTAGCTGCACCTACCGCATTCTTTTCCATTTTTACCCTTCTAGTCTATGTTGCCACCTGTCGGTGACCCCTTGAGAGTATAAAAGGAGGCCCATGCGCAACGTAGAGAGGGTTCGGTTCAGCTCATTCGAAACACCAAGAACATTCTCACGCTCGGTCTGGTAGCATTCATCGCTCCTGAGCAAGAACTCAATACAATCAAGCAAGCAGGAGTAGGGTTTTACGCATCCGTGCGGCCCGAACCTGGGTAAACTGCTCGTGTGCACTGCCTCGATCCGCTCTTTGTGCGACCTCCGCCCCCCTCCGAACCGAAAGGGGCTCGGTCCGCTGGTCCCCATAGGTGTTCGTGGATCAGTTTCCCCGACATCTTTGGCGCGCCAGGTAGGGGGCGTCGAGATTGCGTGAACCCGATCCGGCGTGCACGCGAGCTAAATCTTCATCGTCTTCATCGACATGCCACCGAAGAAGAAGGCTTCGGAGGCAGCTGTTCCGTCTACGTCACTTTCACCTCCTCCGGAGCAAACGGGTGGTGGAGTGGACGCCGGCGGAAGAATGGGCGTCGACGAGGGAGCTCTCAGTGCGGCCAAGTCCAAGGACAAGGCGGCACAGACCTCGGCGTCCATGCGTGTACCGCGCCCGTCTCAGGAAGCGCGGGACCAGCAGCGTCATGGCGTTCGGAGCGCCATACGTCCACTGGGCCAAGATCAAGCTGGTGGTTCTCGTGGCGTCCAAGACCAGCATGCACGTCAACATGCTGGCTCGAGCGAAGTACGGTCGCCTGGACGGGACATTGCTCCTTCTAACGTGGTTAGGAGTCCGAGCATGCCCCGCTCCTCGCACCGTTCACCTCTGCCGCCCACCACTCCAGCAGAAGCCTTGGCGCGAGCTCAACTGCTCCTAGATTACCCTCCGACGGCGGACAAGACCGACGAGTGGAGGACCACTATACAGAGCCTCATCGGCTTCGCCAACGGCGACACTGCGCGGCAACCAAGCACCTCGCTGCCGCGGCAGGACAGCCGTACGCGAGCCGATGGCAACAAGACCGGGGGAGGTGCGACTTCCATGCACTCTCCACTACAAAGGCCAAAATCGCCGACTCACCGGGTCCACCCCGACAGCGGCTCCACCGCGTCGTCGGACCCACGAGCTCGTCGCGACCAGTGCCAAGTTCTCCACGAACGGCAACGAGAGGATGCTCGTACTCGCATCGAGCGCCGAAGAGAAGCGCGGCGTCAATCTGACCAGCGCGCTGGGCCCTCTGTCGACATGCACGCGCCGGGGGAGCCAGGCAACTTGCCGTACGCTGTAGGTTGCCCTGCATTCACCCATGAGCTGCGGCAGGTCCAGTGGCCCAACAAGAAAAACTTCAAACCAGGCGTACCAGAGAAGTACAACGGCAAGTCGCATCCGTCGGAGTTCCTCAGCATCTACACCATCGTGGTGCAGGCTGCCGGGGGACGGGACGACAAGATCCTTGCCAACTACTTCCCGCTGGTTCTCAAGCCCAACGTCAGGTCCTGGCTCATGCACTTGCCGGACAACTCCATCTCCTCTTGGGCAGATCTATGCCATCAGTTTGTCGGCGCCTTCACAGGCGGCCACAAGCCACATGGCCAAGAGAGCGATCTTCATCTGCTTGCCCAAAAGGAAGGAGAGCCACTGCGCAAGTACATTCAAAGATTCAGCCGTGTACAGCAGAACATCCCAGACGTCCACCCTGCCGCGATAATCAGCGCGTTCCATCAGAATGTGCGGAACCGCAGGATGAGGGAGGAAATGGCGATGTGTAAGATCAGGGACGTCAACAAGCTTTACGCTCTGGCCGACAAGTGTGTGCGCGCTGAAGAGGGGAGGAGGCTCCCCGGAGAAAATACAGGAGCAGGAGGATCCGACAGTGAGGATGTCGCCCCGGCAAGGAAAGGCCGGCGGCGGAACAACAGAAGGAAGAAGGGCAAGGAAGTGCTAGCTGTCGAGAAGACCGGCAACGGAGGTGGCGCCAAGGAAGCTAAAACTGGTGGCTCCGGCAAGGAGGCCTAGCCTGTGGCGGCCGCCGACAAGCAGGATAGCTCCGGCAAGCAGTATTGCAAGATCCACTGCACCAAGGGTCACGATCTCCAGAGCTGCAAGAAGGTAGAGCAGCTTGTTGAGCTGCAAAAAGCTGAGTACGAGCAATGCGACAAGGAGAAGGCCCAGGAAGGTGCTGGAGGAGCCGGCAAGAAACGCCCCGGCCGGGGAGGACGCCGCGGCAAGGCCAAACAACGGCAAGGAGACAGACCTCCCCGCGGCCGCGACAAGGATGAGGACGACGACGACGACGAAGACATGGATGATGACGAGGCCGACGAGCAGGAATTTCAGAAAGCCACAGAGGTCCTGTGCGTTGACGGTGGCGCCTCTCTGCATACTTTGCACCGCCAACTCAAGCAATGGATGCGGGAAGTAAATGCAGCAGAGCCATCTGTAGAGTCACGCAAGCCCCTGAAATGGTCCAGCATGCCTATCATCTTCGATATTGAGGACCACCCTGATCGCGTAACTGCGGTCGGGTGCTTGCCGATGTTGGTTTCTCCAACTATCCGCAACCTCAAGGTCACGAAGATGCTAGTTGACGGCGGGGCCGGCTTGAACCTGATATCCTCCGCGGTCCTCCAGAAACTCCAGATCCCTGACAGCGAGCTCGAAGAGACCGGCACGTTCCAAGGAATTAGCCCAGGAAGGAGCAAGCCGAAGGGAAAGATCACGCTGCCGGTCACATTTGGCAGCGAGCTGAACTTTAGAACTGAGAGGGTCATTTTTGACGTTGCCGACTTTCCATTACCCTACAATGGGATCCTTGGCCGTCCAGCGCTGGCCAAGTTCATGGCAGCCTCTCACCAAGCCCGATAAGTGTCATCTCTGTCCCTAGCGACAAGAAAGATGCCCTTATCTGCGCCGACAAGATTTAACAGGAGGCAGCAGCCGCAGCTGATCGCAAATCACTTGCCGCTGAAGCTCCCGGGGGGAAGAAGAAGACGCAGTCCGGCAAAAGTTCTGATGCCCACTCCGGCAAGCGCACCTCTTTGGAGTGCTGCGCTACCGTCGAGGACGCACCATCGAGCTCCACCGGCAAGTTTAAGAAGACGATGGCAGCTCCACCAGAGACCAAGAAGGTGTCCGCCAAGGAGGACGGCACCGGTGGTACCTTCACCATCAGTGCCACTCTCGACCCCAAATAGGAAAGCGCGCTCGTTGCTTTCCTGCGGGCAAATGTCGACGTGTTTGCATGGCAACCGTCTGACATCCCCGGTGTTCCCAGGAAACTGATTGAGTACCACCTAGCCGTTTGTCGTCATGCGCGGCCCGTCAAGCAGAGAGTCAGGAAGCAAGCAGTGGAGCACCAAGAGTTTATTGCAGAAGAAATCAAGAAGCTCGAAGCAGCAGGCCTTGTCAGAGGAGTGCTCCATCCCACGTGGTTGGCCAATCCTGTAGTCGTGCGCAAGGCCAACGGGAAATGGAGGCTTTGTATAGACTTCACTGATGTCAATAAAGCTTGTCCCAAAGACCCATTTCCCTTGCCGCGCATTGACCAGATTGTTGACTCCACAGCCGGATGTGATTTGCTTTCATTTCTTGATGCATACTCAGGATACCATCAAATTTTCATGGCAGTGGAAGATGAGGATAAAACCGCATTCATCACCCCATGTGGCACATACTGTTTCGTACGGATGCCCTTCGGGTTGAAGAATGCTGGATCAACATTTGCAAGGGTAGTCCACGTCGCTTTTGAGCCCCAGATACACAGAAATGTGGAAGCCTACATGGATGATATAGTGGTCAAGAGCAAGGACAAGGCTACTCTGATTCCAGATCTAGATGAAACTTTTGCAAATCTGCGCAAGATCAACCTCAAGCTCAATCCCGAGAAGTGCATGTTTGGAGTCCCTTCCGGCAAGCTTCTCGGTTTCTTTGTGTCACAGCGGGGGATTGAAGCCAATCCCGACAAGATCAAAGCCATCGAGCAGATCGAAGCACCAAAGTGCGTCAAGGATGTACGAAGGCTTGCCGGTTAAGTGGCTGCTCTCAGCAGGTTTATCTCTAAGTCCGCAGAGTGCGCCTTGCTGTTTTTCAAAATATTGAAAAAGGCAGGTCCGATGAAATGGACTCCGGAAGCGGAGGCTGCGCTGCAGGACTTGAAGAGGTACCTGTCCTCTACTCCAATACTTGTCGCACCTAAGCCACAAGAGAAGTTACTGCTGTATCTAGCAGCAACCAATCAAGTGGTTAGTGCTGCGTTGGTAGCGGAGAGGGAGGCGGACGATGAACTAGTAACCGCGGCAAGTGAATCCAGCGACAAGCAGGGGGCTTCTCCGACAAGGTCTGGCCCCGACAAAGATGGATCTGCGCAGGCATGCAAGGAGGTGCAGAAGAAAATGGTGCAGCGCCCAGTTTACTTTGTCAGTTCCCTTCTGCAGGGGGCTAGGTCAAGGTACTCTGGCGTGCAGAAATTGCTTTTCGGCCTTCTCATGGCCTCGAGAAAAGCTGCGCCATTACTTCCAGGCACATGAGATAACAGTTGTCACTCGCTTCCCGTTGAAGAGGATACTGCCAAATCCAGAAGCAACAGGCAGGATTGTCGAGTGGGCACTGGAACTGTCAAGCTTTGGCCTCAAGTTTGAGAGCACTTCAACTATATAGAGCAGAGCATTGGCAGAATTCATAGCGGAGTGGACGCCAACACCAGATGAAGAAACTCCAAAAACAAGCATCCCCGTCAAAGAGGCAAGCAAAGAATGGTTGATGTACTTTGATGGTGCCTTCTCGCTGCAAGGCGCCGGTGCTGGCGTGCTGCTTATCGCACCCACCGGAGAGCACCTCAAGTACGTAGTTCAGATGCACTTTCCCAAGGAGCAAGCAACGAACAATACCGCAGAGTATGAGGGTTTGCTTGCCGGCCTCAGAATTGCAGCAGACCTTGGGATCGACAAGCTCATTGTCAGGGGTGACTCGCAGTTGGTCGTCCGCCAAGTAAACAAAAGCTATCAGAGTCCATTGATGGAAGCCTATGTTGATGAAGTGAGGAAGCTAGAAGAACACTTTGACGGCCTGCAAATGGAGCACGTTCTACGAGCTCAGAACAATATTGCTGATGGCCTGTCAAAGTGCGCAGCGCTAAAGTTACCTGTGGAACCAGGGATCTTTGTGCTCAAGCTGACTCAACCATCCGTAACACCATCGACTGGACAGAGTAAGAAGAGGAAGTTGGTTTCTGGTGACTACTTTCCGGCAGAGCTTCCGGAAGCCGCCGCTAAGGAGGTCCCCAAGATCGACGCCAAGAGTGCTGAGGAGCAGTCTGCTCCGGCGAACCTCTTGGTTTGTTCCGTTGAAGCAGACACTCCCGACAAGTTTTGCTCCGGCAAGCTTGCCGGGGAACATCACGCTCCGGCCGAACCGCAGGTTCTTGCCGTAGAAGCGGATGTTTCCACAGCAACAGATATGCCTTTAGTCCTTGTTGTCGAGCCGCAAGCTCCAGCATGGGCGCAGTAGATTGTCCGTTTCCTTCAGACAAGAGAGCTTCCCAAAAAGCAAGAAGAAGCGGAAAGAGTAGCCCGGCAGTCAAGTATGTACAAGTTTGTCAACAACACTCTGTACAGAATAAGACTCAACGGTGTGAAATTGAAGTGCATTCGCTGGGAAGATGGACAACAACTATTGGCAGAGATACATGGAGGCATATGTGGTCACCACATTGGCGCAAGAGCACTTGCCGGCAAGGCGTTCCGGCAAGGTTTCTTCTGGCCGACAGCCCTCCAGGATGCGACTGCACAAGTAACCAAGTGTGAAGCGTGCCAGTTCCATTCCAAACAGATACACCAGCCAGCTCAAGCTCTCCAGACGATCCCTTTATCCTTGCCATTTTCGGTCTGGGGGCTCGACAACCTCGGCCCCTTTCCCCGAGCTGTCGGGGGCTTTGAGTTCTTGTACGTCGCCATCGACAAGTTCACAAAGTGGCCGGAAGTGGAACCAGTGAGGAAGGTGACAGCACAGTCAGCAGTCAAGTTCTTCAGGTCGATTGTTTGCCGTTTCGGGATCCCTAACAGGATCATCACCAACAACGGCACGCAATTTACGAGCCGCACCTTCATGCAGTATGTCCAAGATCTTGGTGCCAAGGTCTGCTTCGCTTCTGTTGCTCACCCGAGAAGCAACGGTCAAGCGAAGAGGGCAAATGCTGAAGTGCTGCGAGGCCTCAAGACCAGAACTTTCGACAGGCTGCGCAAGTGCGGAAGAAACTGGATCGAGCAGCTGCCGGTGGTTCTTTGGTCGATCAGGACGACGCCAAATCGAGCCACTGGCCAGACACCTTTCGCTCTAGTCTACGGAGCAGAGGCAGTTCTCCCCACGGAACTGGTTTACGGGTCACCTCGAGTGCTCGCTTATGATGAGCTCGAGCAAGAGCAGCTACGACAAGATGACACGCTGCTCCTTGAGGAAGACCGTCTTGAGGCTGCTGTGCGAGCCGCTCGCTACCAGCAAGCTTTGCGTCGCTACCATAGCCGCAAAGTTAGAGCCAGAAGCTTCGAGGAAGGCGACCTTGTTCTTCGGCGTGTTCAGTCCGCCAAGAATTCCAACAAGTTGACGCCGAAGTGGGAAGGCCCTTATCGGGTGAAACGAGTCACTAGGCCCGGCGCTGTCCGCCTTGAGACCGAAGATGGCATTCCGGTGAGCAACTCCTGGAACATTGAACATCTTCGTAAGTTTTACCCGTAGGGCGCGGTTGCCGGAAGCTTTTCTGGCAACCACCTTTTGTACAAGTCTTGCCGTTGTTGCATGTAATCCTTTGTACAAAGCCGGGCGCAGACCCCGTGCACAAGTAAAGTTCATGTGCCCCGCACATCTTGTCAGTTTCATGCTGTAATCCTTTTTTGCATATGTTATCTGACACTTTGTGCAGCACCAGACCCCGGTAAGCAATAACGAGACGTAAGGCTCCATATCATTACTTTCTTTCTCTGTCTCTTTCTCAAAAGAAGGAAGGTTCCCTCGCCCACAAGGTTTGCCGGGGGGGAGGAGAAGATAATGGTGTGGACCGGGCCGTTCAAGAGAGTTTCTCCTTGCCGGGAAGCAGACGACAGAAAAGCTAAGTTGCAAAAGTTTGAGCAATCAGTTTTTAAGTTTTTGAGTTATTTTCCTTGAACGACCGTGCTTTGTATGGAAAACCTGTGCGCGGAGGAACCAACTCGTAGCTAGCTGCGCCCTTACTTTGTTTCGAGTCCGCTCAACAACTTAAGTGAGCTGTAACTAGTTGCGACAAGGTTGCTTGTCGGTAGCGACCCCGCCAGCAGGCTGCTGAAGTTCCGCACTCGGCGCTCGCGGCAAGGGTACCTGCACCGGCAAGTTTCCCTAGAAAGCGTAGGGCAGAACCATACAAAGCCAAGAGTCGAGTAAAGGAAGTAACACAACATTTTTTTGCCTAAGATAGAGTTATATTACAAAAATAACTTGTCGCGCCTCTAATAAAATGTTCCCATGACATGACTGGCAGCGACAAGAAAAGAAGAAAACGCACGGCCTAATCTACGCGACCGCCGTCAACCCTTTTGACCTCATTGACCCTGTCCACAATGGGTGCGACGAGGGCCTTAAGTGCGTCAAGATCAGCGTCCGCTGGCAGCCTCTTGAGGACGTTGGTGAGGTTGAGGCCCGGATTGCGGAAGGCCACCTTCACCAGCACTTTCTCCAGAACTCCGGCACAAATCGAGCGCGACTCGTCGGCCAGCTGCTTTGGGATCCGTTCCCGGAGTTGCTAGAGGGCCGTCGCCACGCCCTTGAAGAACAGAGTGAGCTTGTCGCTAGGTTGGAGGTTCTCGTAGGAGGAGTACCCGAGGCCCTCCACCCCCAATTGCACCAGCTCCTCTTCGATGACTACAGCAATGTTCACGAGGCCGTCCGTCCAGAGCGCCACAGTATCTCTGAGGAGATTCTGGGTTTCGGCGGCCCTCGCCAGTAGCGCCTCGTTGGCCTTGATATCCTTCTTCAAGTCCGCCTCCCGTTTCTTGGCGCCGTCCAAAGTCTCCGTCAAGGTGGCCAGCTTCAGCTTCAGATCAGCGTTGGAATCCTTGGCGGCGCGCAGCTCTTTGCCCTTCTCGGTGAGTTGGCCCTGCAGCTCACCGTGGGCAAGAGCGTCCTTCTCGCGCTCCCGCTTGAGTGCGGCAAGCTCTTCGCCACCCACCTTCAGATCAGCCTCCAGCTGCGCCACCTTTACCTCAAATTCCTTCTTGGCGGTCTCGGCAGCCGCAGCCGCATCCTTTGCTTCTTGGAGCGTCCCGCCAAGTGCCTGTTCGCGCGCGGCAAGCTCCTCCTCGTGGCTGTCGAGGTTCACTTTCCGTTGAGCCAGCTCGCCTTCTTGCGCGCACAGCTTCTCGCCGGTGAGCCGCTGCTGCTCTTCAGCTTCGGCCTTCTCGAGGAGGAAGGCCTTCCGCTCCTCAGCAAGCTGCTCCCGCTCCTCCGCCAAAGCCCGCAGAGCTTCCTGGCGAAGACCCCGGAGCTTCTCCGTGCGCTTCTCTATATCCACGCTCGCCTTCGCGACGAGCGCGTCCCGAGACTCCAACTTGACTTGGCGGGCGCGATAGAGCGCCAGCAGCCTCCGTAGCAGCCGCTCCTCCTCGGGCTCGTCACTGCTGCTTCCCGGCGCGTCGGCGATCGCCAACCCGGCGGAGGCGAGCACCTCCCCATCCAAAGCTTCTCCTTCCACTGGCGCCCTGGAGCTTGATGCCCAGGGGAGCTTGATGAAGATGCCCTCGCCGGCCTTCAGATAGGCGCCGGGCTGGGACTCCTCGGAGCCTGGCACTGCGGCAGCGGCGGAGGGATCGGCGGTCGGTGCAGCGCCTGGCGCTCCTGCGGCCTCAGGGCCGTCAGTGCGATCGCCAGATCCCCCGCCAGCTTCCTCGGCGGCAGCCTTGGCGGCCTCTTCGCCGGCGGGCACATCAGCACCGGCTCCTTCTTCGGTGGCCACGGCATCATCAGTGTTGTCGCGCGCGTCTTCCTCGCTGCCCGCCTCGGTCTCCATCGGATCCGCGGAGGGTGGATCTGATGACCGGAGAAGAATGAGGAATTAAACAAGCACTCGAGAAGAAAAATCAGCAGAAGAATACAAGGAAAGTTTCGGGCAAGAAGGACTACCTGTGCTGGGATCCGCTGTCATGAGCTCCACCACCGGGGGCTCATTGGCGCTGTCCCTTGCCGGAGACTCCTCCCTTGCCGGAGACTCCTCCCTTGCCGGAGATTTCTCCCTTCCCGGAGAACGCTCCCTTGCCGAGGAGTCCGCCCTTGGCGGCGTAGTCGAAGCAGCCGATGAGTCGGAGGTGATCACCACGCCCTCCTGATGAAGCTGTTCTGCTCCTGCACATACAAACTAGCGATCAGATGTCAACAAAGGAAAAGAGCAACCACGCGCGCCCAGAAGCAGAAAGTAAACCATATACTTACGCTGGGGGCTGCGCTGGGGGCTGCTCTGCGAAGTAATGGCCGGATCCGGCAAGGTGGTCTCGGGTGCACCTCCTGCCGTCGCAGTGGGCTCGTCATCAATGATAACCACCGGAGCCTTGGCCCTCTTCGCCGCCCTTTGGGCCAGAGTCCTGAAAAGGGAGAGTCCAGGGTGGATCAGATCAGATGCAAGACAAGAATAGCAAGTTGAAGAACTACAAGAACAACAAGGGAATCTTACTCATCTTCTTCCTCCTCGTCGGAGCTGAGCACGGAGAGGTTGAAGTTCGGCCCACCTCCGGCGTGACGAGGTGGAGGGGTGGGATCCCTTGGCCGCTTGGCGGGGACTGCAGCGCCAGCCCGAGACGACCCCGCTCCAGTTGTCACCATAGCAGGAGGCGCTCCCCCGGCAACCGTACTTGCCGCGGCGGGGCGCGTCGCGCGGCGCTGTGGCTGTTGGCCCACTTGCCGCCCTGCTGCGTCCCCGGCCTTGCGGAGGTGCCTTCTTGTCTGCGCTGGGGGCTGCGCTGCGGGCCCTGCTCGTGCCAAGCTCCTCGAAGATGGCGGGCCGCTCGCACCCTCGGCGGGCTCGCTCGACTCGGCGTCGGACGCGGCGAGCTCTTCTTCGTCTTCGGGCCACTCCCGTTCGGCAAGACTCGTCGCCGATGCCGCGTCCGCTTCCTCCACTGTGAACCCGAATTCACCCGCGGCTGCGCCTGCCGCCGCCCCTTCCGCCCTGGTGGCGATGCATTCCATCTCTTGATCGGTGGTGTCGTGGGTGAGGAGCTTCTTTTCGTCAGCATTGACCGCCACTTCCACTAGGCTGTCGAAGAACTGCTGCACGACGTCACCGGCAGGCTCTTGCCAAGTTGGAGCGATCCCGTGCGAATCACACAATGGCATCATGGCGCAGATGCGGTCGCGCGAGGGGTGGTTGCACAGAGGAACGACGCCTGCCGGCAACCTGAACCATTCGGGATGCTGTGGCTCATGCTTGAGTATCTCCTTGAGTATCCCGTCAAACTCTATGACGGTGAAATTGAAGTTGAGGCCTGGGCGCAACCTCATGATATCTGCCGGGCCTCCAAATTCCCAGGCGGGTCTCCCCCTCGCCTGTAGAGGGGCGATGCGGCGGCGAAGGAAATCTGCGCCGACAGCTCCTACAGTCAGCCCGGCAAGCCTGAGACGCAAGATCCGGGTGGTGGCAATCTTCAGCTTGACGTCATCCACGGACAGGGCGCTCCAATCATTGCCACGCACTGCTGGGGTTTGGCGCAGGGCGGTGAACGGCTGTGGGTTCTCCTCTACAACCCAGCACCAATCTGCTCTCCACTCATCCCACTTGCTGCGGAGCTCCCCCTCCAGATAGGTCTCCTTCTTTCCGGCTTGCGAGATCCAGGCGATCCAACCGGCAAGAGTTTCCCCTCTCTCGACACGAGGCATAAAGAAGTGGCAGAAGAGGGCTACGTTGGTGTGGACTCCGACAAAGTTTTCGCATAAATGGGCGAAAACTTCCATGGTCAGAACGGCGTTGGGGGTGAAATCAAGGAGGTGGAACCCATAGGTGTTCATGATGTCACTGAAGAAATCAGAGAATGACGGGCAGAGCCCGCAGTAGAAGAACACAACGAAGAAAGGGTACCCGCTAACTGGAGCTCCTTGCGAGGCGACGGCGGAGAATACCTTCGTGCGCGGATGTGCCCGCGTCTCCGTCGACCAGAAGAGATAGTACCACTCCCTCAGCTCCTTCGCGGAGAGCTCGGGGGGAAAGTGGCCCGCTCCTTCCGCAGCGCCTCAAGCCGCTGCGCTTCGGTCGACTTCATAGCTTTCGCGGCCGCAGTCTTCGCGGCCTTCCCCTTCCCGGCCTTCGGAGCCATGGCGGAGGCGGTGAGGGAGATCGACGGCGCTGGTGGTGGCGGCAGCGACGGGGGCGGAGCGCTGCTCTCTTTCGACTTTGGAAGCGGAGGAGGGTGGCGGAGATTTCTGAGATGGCAGCAGCGAATGGCGAAGGTGCGGGAAATGCCCCTGTTTCCCCTGCTTATAAGGAGGAGGGGGCGAATGTTGCGCTCTTTCCGAATAAAGAACCACCCACGATCTCTCCCACGACGCCGCGATTGACGCGTGCCGTTATGGGGGGCGCGGTGGATACGGAGTTAGATTCGGCATAACCCAGGCCCGCGCGTGCCCGTGCCCTGTTTTGGGCTTGGCCCAACAGTGCTCGGCACCGTGTGTGGCCCAGGCCCGGGGGCTCCTGTCGGTGTACTAGAGTAGGGGTACCCTAGTATCCCGAACTTGTGCACGGGCAGTTGCAGCGCCCCGCAGCGAGGCTTGCCGGACGACCGCCAGGGTCCTCCGTAGGTTCCTTTGGAGCCATTCAAGAACAAAGTATTCAAGATGAAGAGACAAGGCCCCGGCAAGAGGAGCTTGCCGGGAAGGCCAACGACGGCACCTCAAGAAACTTTCCGCGACGCACCGCGTGTCCCGGCAAGGTCCGGCGAGCGACAAGCTTCCGGACGCGACAAGACGACGACCCCGACAAGGTACTTGCCGGGGGCCCGCTGCCACTCTATACCCGCGCTCCAGCGCACCCACCCGCGTGTCACCATGAGACTTTATCAGGGGCGCATGGCGGGAGCCTGTGCAGCCAGGGGTACGCGGTGGCAAGCGGAGATGAAGAGGAGGCCATCGTGGCAGACGGTGGCGCTCCTAACGGTCACTTTTTGCGCTCGGTCTGGTAGCGTTCATCGCTCCTGAGCAAGAACTCAATACAATCAAGCAAGCAGGAGTAGGGTTTTACGCATCCGTGCGGCCCGAACCTGGGTAAACTGCTCGTGTGCACTGCCTCGATCCGCTCTTCGTGCAACATCCGCCCCCCTCCGAACTGAAAGGGGCTCGGTCCGCCGGTCCCCATAGGTGTTCGTGGATCAGTTTCCCCGACACATATGGGCCATTATTAGGCCCGGAACATGGTAGGCCATTAATGGACCGGATCAAATATGGGCTGGCATTTGGCCCAAAACATGGCAGCCAGTTAATGGGCCGGTGTAACACCCACGAGGCGGCTATATCTCCCACGTGTCGAAGCACGACTTAGAGGCATAACCGCATTGTGGTTTTGTCGCAAGAAGGGTCATCTTCACACAATCCCATGTAATGAATAAGAATGGGATAAAGAGTTGGCTTACAATCGCCACTTCACACAAAGGACATATAATTCATACATCATTCAACATACCACATAGCCCGACTACGGACGAAGCCAAAAGAAAAGCAGATAACCCAACTGCTAGATCCCAGATCGTCCCAACTGGGCTCCACTACTGATCAATAAGAAACAAAACATAACAACAACTAAGATCTTCGTTGAGCTCCCATCTGAGCTCGGTTGCATCACCTGCACTGGTATCATCGGCACCTGCAACTACTGTGATAGTATCTGGTGAGTCACGAGGACTCAGGAATCTCAAAACCCGTGAGATCAAGACTATTTAAGCTTATGGGAAAGGAAGGGGTAATGTGGTGAGGTTGCAGCAGTGACTAAGCATATATGGTGGCTGACATACGCAAATAAGAGCGAGAAGAGAGCAAATGGAACGGTCATGAAGCTAGCAATGATCAAGAAGTGATCCTGAACTCCTACTTACGTCAAACATAACCCAAAGCCGTGTTCACTTCCTGGACTCCGCCAAAAAGAGACCATCACGGCTACACACGCGATTGATGCGTTTTAATTCGGATCTGGTGTCAAGTTATCTACAACCGGACATTAACAAATTCCCATCTGCCTCATAACCGCGAGAACGGCTTTCGAAAGATAATATACCCTGCAAGGGTGTCCCAACTTAGCCCATCACAAGCTCTCACGGTCAATGAAGGATATACCTTCTGCCGGGAAGACCCGATCAGCCTCGGAATCCCGGTTCGCAAGACATTTCGATAATGGTAAAACAAGACCAGCAAAGCCGCCCAATGTGCTGACAAATCCCGATAGGAGTCGCACGTACCTCGTTCTCAGGGCACACCGGATGAGACATCCTACGAGTAAAACTAGCCCTCAAGTTTCCCCGAGGTGGCCCCGCAGTCTACTCAGTTCGGACCAACACTCGAAGGAGCACTGGCCTGAGGGGGTTAAAATAAAGATGACCCTTGAGTCTGCAGAACCCAAGGGGAAAAGGCTTAGGTGGCAAATGGTAAAACCAATGTTGGGCCTTGCTGGAGGAGTTTTATTCAAAGCGAACAGTTAAGGGGGTCCCATAAATCACCCAACCGCGTAAGGAACGCAAAATCCGGGAACATAACACCGGTATGACGGAAACTAGGGCAGCAAGAGTGGAACAAAACACCAGGCATAAGGCCGAGTCTTCCACCCTTTACCAAGTATATAGATGCATTAATTAAATAAGAGATATTGTGATATCCCAAAATAATCCTGTCCATCATGGAGCAATCTTCAACTTCACCTGCAACTAACAATGCTATAAGAGGGGCTGAGCAAAGCGGTAACATAGCCAAGCAACGGTTTGCTAGGAGGGGTGAAAAAGGTTAGAGGCTAACATGGCAATATGGGAGGCATGGTAAACAAGTGATAGGTAGCGCAGCATAGCGATAGAACGGAGCAACTAGCAAGCAAAGATAGAAGTGATATCGGGGGTAATGGTCATCTTGCCTGAACTCCCACAAGCAAGAAGAATGAGTCCATGAAGAAGACAAACGAACGTAGTCGAACGAATCCTCACAACTCCAGAACGGAACCGAAGCTAACGAGAGAAGCAAACCGGAAAGAAGCAAACAACGCGGTAAACACACAAGCATAAACATGTCATGATGCACAATCAAGTAAGATGCATGTCTGGTTTAATGAGGCATGGCATGGCAAAGTGCAGCAAACAATACTACAAATTAAGTGGAGCTCAATATGCAACGAGTTGCATATTGACAAAACACCACATTCAAATATTTAGTTCTCTCTCGTTTAGGAACACAACAATATTAAATGTTGATTAACATGGCAAGAGGTGAAACATAAGTAAACTAAATAGTTAGGCAAGTTTAAATGAGGCCGGAAACAACAAACAACAATTCCGGAAATCCCCATATGACATTTAGCAATTTAATGCAACAACAATTTTAAACATTTTAATTGTTGTTATCATGATGCGGATGACATATGCAAGTTATATGCAATTTTATGAAAACGTTAACAAGAGCATGTCATGAAGCATTTGTCACCATGGCGGGACGAAAGGGGTGCCACGGCAACGACAACGGAAATGGTGCCACGGCAACATTTCGATGATCCGATAACTCGAGTGAGATACCGATGCAAAAGAGAAGTTGGCGTGAGCGTGTCATGCAAGGATGGTGGGGTGCTCCTGGATTCCGGGTTCCCACGGGACGGCGGCATGGCAAACAAGGAACGAATTTGCAATGACAATTCGGACACGGTGCAAACATATGGTACATCTCATACAACACTCAAGCATTCGTTCACGGGCGGTAGTCAACTCGGGATTATACCTTTGAAGCGTGCGTTTCGGAGCGGTTCGGGTTCAGTACGATGTAGAGGAAGTAGTCGTTCACGGGTCGTCGTGGGAAGTAGTTGTTCACGTGGCGATGGTAGTGGTACATCTCATAGTGGAAGTAGTTGTTCATGTCCCGTGGATGTTCGGGGTCCACGGGGTCTTCGAGGGTCGACGGTAGTGGTTCACGGACGTCGTGGAAGTAGTCGTTCTCGTGATGTAGTGGAAGTAGTCGTACACGGCGATGATAGTTGTACACGGTTCGTAGATGTTCGGGTCGACAGTAGTGGTACACGTTTCGGAGAGGAACTTGACGCCCACGGGGTCGACGGTAGAGGTACTTGACGCATCATGTAGTCGAACTTGGCGCATCCGAAGGGGTACTTGACGAAATCCACCTCGGATGTAGTCGTACACGTGTAGTCGGACTTGACAAAAATGCACACCGGCTGCAGCCGTGGTAATTGGTGAATCCCGGAGATGGTACTTGACGATCGAGGTGACACCAGGCACACGTCCACGGTAGTCTTCAGACTTGGTTTTTCTGTGCATGACTCCATGGGTCCTGGGGTAACTCGGCGATGGCCAGCAGGAATAGTGATGGGGTCGCAGCACCATGGGGACCGGGAGGAGCTCGGCTCTGCTCGGGCGTTGCAGGCTGATGGTGGAGGAGACGCGCGGGCGAGGTGGCTCCTGGTCACCGTAGAGGAAGCAGAGGACGGCGCGGGTCCGGCGACGACGGAGAACGGCAAGGGCGGCGGAGGCCATCCGGATCTGGACGACGTTGGAGGAGGACTGCGGTCCCGCGGTTGAAGACGAACGGCGACGGTGCGGCACTCTAGGAGGCAGCAGGGCGCGGGGACGGCAGGGGCGTGGAGGAGAGGGACGGGCACCAACTCGGGGAGCTCCTGCTCAAGCCCGACCACGGAGGGAGACACGGGGCTGCAGGCCTCGGGTGGCGAGGAGGCGCCATGGAGGAGGAGAGGAAGGAGGCCGGCTGATGCGGGCGCAGGTGACGGAGGAAGGTGGTGGTCGCAGTCTAGTGGTCGATGGGGAGGCGCGAGGGAGATGGGGATCGAGCGAGGAGGGGTGGCGAGGGGAGGAAGTGAGGCTGCGAGGGAGATGAGGGAGGAGGCCGCTGGGCGGCGCGGTCTGGACTAGCCGACCAGAGGGGCGACGGGGCAACATAGAGTGCTACGGGGCTCGCGCTCGAAGGAACAAGGGGAGGGGATCGAGCCGAGGAGAGGGAGAGGGGGTCGGGCGCTGGCGGCGCACGATGGGGAACGAGGGAAAGGGGGGATCGAGCGATGATCTCCCTGCGGCTAGGGTTAGAGGGGGCGGCTGGGCCTCCAGGGGCAAATGGGCCGGTCTGGATGGCCGGGCCTAAGTGGCCAGCTGGGCTGCAAGACTGCTGGGCTCTCTCTCACTACTAAAAGAAGGGGGAAAACAGAGATTAAGAAAGAAAAGAAAGAGGGGTTAGGGGAAGAAGTTGGACACGCAGATAGTTTTCCCGAACTCACAAAAATGTGCTTGTTCCTAGAAAAATAGAAAGGCCATGATTGAACGATTTAAATTCAAACTCATTTGAATTTAATTCAAATGGGTTTGAACTAGGACTTAATAAAAGGAAGGTCCCAAATGTTCGGATTTTAGGTGGAGCTCCGGAAAATGATGAAAGAAATTATGGGCAAGGTTGGAGACCAAGAGTTGAGATAACAACGGCATGGGATATTTTGCAAGTGTGTTTATGGGTGATTCCGAATTAGTGGAATATTTAATATAGCTCCCTAACAATAGTAGGAGACTTTGAATATGTTTTAAAGAGAAATCACCATGTGAATCCCTTGATTTAAATAGATCAAAAGACCTATGCAATTTATTTAGTTGAGTTTTAAAAATTAAATGGCATGATGGCATGATGACATGATGCAATGCAAAAAATAAAAGAGCAAGCACAAAAGAAACAGACGGTGATCACGAAAATATGGAAGTCTTCTGGAGCGTCGGTCTTGGGGCGTTACAGCCGGCCTACTAGGGGCCTCAAAATCTTGTGGGCATACAGATGAGCCGGCCCATTTGTGTCGGCGAAATCTCGTGGGCCTTTAGCCGAGCCAGCCCATTATGATCCGCAGGAATGTTATGGGCCTTTACCTGGGCCAGCCCATTATGGCACACAAAAATCTTGTGGGCCTTTACCTGGGCCGGCCCATTATGGCCCGCGAAATCTTGTGGGCCTTTAGCTGGGCCAGCCCATTATGGTCCACAAAATCTTGTGGGCCTTTAGCTGGGCCGGCCCATTATGGTCCGCAAAATCTTGTGGGCCTTTAGTTGGGCCGTCCCATTTAAACATGATGGGTTGTGCCACGTGTCGACGTATCGTAGGCGCCTTCTGTCCAATGAGTGGATGACATCTGTCCCAACGATGAGCCGACACGTGTTTCCTCCAGCCAATGATGATTTTACACGTGGAAAATCCGCATTGGTCGGGGCTGTTAACGGGTTATCGGATCCAAAACCCGACTCGATAGCTTAACGGTGTTCTGTTATGGTGGATGCCACGTGTCGGTCACCCTTGACGAAAGCACTTCTGTGACACACAATTTACCGTCATGGAAGTGGACACTTCCATGATGATAATTTTGGTAATGTCATGAAACACTTCTACGACAGCACAAGTATGACTATCTTAATTTTGTCATAAATTTGTCATGGATGTACATGCATGAGAAAAAACGCGACCTACTGTGACAAACACGTATCATCACGGAAGTGTATTTTTTTGTAGTGATTATATAAAGCCATACTCAAAAGATATAAGTGAAGTGCAATGAGAGTTTTATAAATCAACCTTGGACTATCTCATACCAGCATGGTGCATAAAAGAAAAGTGAAAACTAAATGCAAAAGGCGTTCCAAGATTTGCACATATCGCCTGAACGAAACGAATCCGAAAACATACCGATACTTGTTCAAGAAAGAGGGGATGCCTTCCGGGACATCCCCAAGCTTGAGCTCTTGCCTCTCCTCCTTTTCCTCATATCGAGACCTCCTCGATCTTCGAACACTTCATCCACACAAAACTTCAATAGCAAACTCGGTAAGATCCGTTTGTATAATAAAGCAAATCACTACTCTAAGTACTGTTGCAAACCAATTCATATTTTGTTTTTGCATTGTAGCTACTGTAATATAATTTTTCCATGGCTTAATCCACTAATAGAAATTGATAGTTCCATCAAAACAAGCAAACTATTTATCTAAAATAGAATCTGTCTTAAACAGGACAGTCTGTAGTAATCTTAATATTCACCATACTTCTGGTACTCCAACCATTCTACCAAAAGTAGGAACAATAAACAATTTGTATAGAAAGACAATTGAAAAAATTTAGAACCGTTTGATGTTCCAGTAAAGAATGTAAAATCATGCACTACAGCCAAAGTTTCTATCCTGCACCGTACAAACCAACAGGCATTGTAAACATCCTAAAGGCAAACCTTGGCACATTATTTTTATAATACAATGGATTTTTACAAGGGGATAATTATTTTTGATGAAAAGTTTTTGTAATTAAGATTCACAAAGTTTCTATGAGCATGAACAAAGTTCAAGGAGCTCTCCCACTTCAACAATGCTTGTCTCTCTCACTTTCACTTTCCTTTTTGAAAAGTTTTGGGTTCCCCTCTTTATTTTGTTTTGTTTTTAAACTATATAAAAGCACTCAATAGAAATAAATGACTCTCTAAAACTTCCAGGTTGCCTCCCTGGCAGCGCTTTCTTTAAAGCCATTAAGCTAGGCATATAGTGCTCAAGTAAGGGATCCACCCGGATCCCAAGGTATATGATGACCCGCAAGTATATGAGATAATTGTAGCCTCTTTCGATAAGTAAGAGTGTCGAACCCAACGAGGAGATAAAGGTAGAACAAATATTCTCTCAAATCCTATCTGCCACTAATATGACTCTACGTACGCTTAGTGTTCGCTTTACCTAGAACAAGTATGAAACTAGAAGTACTTTGTAGGTGTGATAGGATAGGTTTGCAAGATAATAAAGAACACGTAAATAAAAAGTAGGGGCTGTTTAGATAAGGAAGCAATAAAGTAAATATAGCGAGTGTGGAAAAGTGGTTGTAGGAGTTGTGAAATTGTCCCTAAGCAATTGACTACGTTACTAGACCGGTAATCACTATTGCAATTTTATTTGAGGGAGAGGCATAATCTAACATACTTTCTCTTCTTCGATCATACGCACTTATGATTGGAACTCTAGCAAGCATCCGCAACTACTAAAGATCATTAAGATAAAACCCAATCATAGCATTAAAGTGTCAAGTCCCCTTTATCCCATACGCAAACAACCTACTTACTCAGGTCTGTGCTTCTGTCACTCACGCCACCCACCATAAGCAAATCATGAACATATTGCAAACCCTACATCCGGAATCCCTCACGCTTGCGCGACATGGAGAGCACCATAGGACAGCACCAATAATAAAACATGCAACTCAAACCAATCATAGAAATTCATCAATCACCGGTAGGACAACGAAAATCTACTCAGACATCATAGGATGGCAACACATCATTGGGTAATAATATGAAGTATAAAGCACCATGTTCAAGTAGAGGGTACAGCGGGTTGCGGGAGAGTGTACCGCTAGATATAGATGGGGGAAGGTGATGGAGATGTTGGTGAAGATGGCGGAGGTGTTGGTGAAGATCGCGGTGATGATGATGGCCCCCGACGGCGTTCTGGCGCCACCGGAAGCATGGAGGAGAGAGCCCCCCTTCTTCTTCTTCTTCTTCTTCTTCTTCTGCCTTCATCTCCTCCCTAGATGGGAGAAGGGTTTCCCCTCTGGTCCTTGGCTCCCATGGAGTGGGAGGGGCAAGAGCCCCTCCGAGATTGGATCTGTCTCTCTGTCTCTCTCTGTTTTTGCGTTCCCAGATTCTGCCCCTTCACCTTTTCTTTTATATCCGGAGATCCGTAAATCCGATTGGGGTGAATCTTTCGCCCAGATTTTCTCACAAAATTAGCTTTCTTGCGGCAAAAGAAGAGTGTCAACCACTTTACGGGGGGGCAAGGAGAGTCCAGGGCGCGCCTGCCTCCCTAGGGCGCGCCCCCGTGTCTCCTGGCCCCTTGGGCACCGTCTCGCGTTGATTCTTCCTCCCAAAAATCACAAATATTCCAGAATAACTCTTTGTCTGTTTTTATCCCGTTTGGACTCCGTTTGATATTGGGTTTCTGCGAAACATAAAACATGCAACAAACAGGAACTGGCACTGGGAACTGGATCAATATGTTAGTCCCGAAAATAGTATAAAAAGTTGCCAACAGTATATAAAAGTTGAATAATATTGGCATGGAACAATCAAAAATTATAGATACGACGGAGACGTATCAGCATCCCCAAGCTTAATTCATGCTCGTCCTCGAGTAGGTAAATGATAAAGAGATAATTTTTGATGTGGAATGCTACCTAGCATAATCTTGATCATATGCCTAATCATGGCATGGATATTAAGACACGAGTGATTCAAGGCAATAGTCTATCATTTGACATAAAAACAATAATACTTAGGGCATCCCAACAAACAATCATGTCTTTCAAAATATCAGTGCTTCAGAACATTATCCCTACAAAATCATATAGTCTTGTATGCTCCCTTTTCTTAACACAAGGTACCCCTCATGCCTATCCTGGTGTAAGCCAAGCAATTGTTTCATACTTTAGTATTCTCAAACTTTTTCAACCTTCACGCAATACATGAGCGTGAGCCATGGATATAGCACTATGGGTGGAATAGAATATGATGGTGGAGGTTATGTGGAGAATACAAAAAGGGAGAAAGTCTCACATCGACGCGGCTAATCAACGGGCTATGGAGATTCCCATCAATTTATGTCAATGCGAGGAGTAGGGATTGCCATGCAACGGATGCACTAAGAGCTATAAGTGTATGAAAGCTCAACAAAAAAACTAAGTGGGTGTGCATCCAACTTGCTTGCTCATGAGGACCTAGGGC
Organism: Triticum aestivum; assembly: GCF_018294505.1. Lineage (NCBI taxonomy): Eukaryota > Viridiplantae > Streptophyta > Magnoliopsida > Poales > Poaceae > Triticum > Triticum aestivum. The sequence continues at coordinate 630,918,156 of NC_057807.1, forward strand.
ATTTGAGGAAGCCCATCATTGGAATATACAAGCCAAGTTCTATAATGAAAATTCCCACTAGTATATGAAAGTGACAACATAGGAGACTCTCTATATGAAGAACATGGTGCTACTCTGAAGCACAAGTGTAGTAAAAGGATAGTAACATTGCCCCTTTTTTTTTCTTCTTTTTTCTTTTTTTGGGTGGGCTTCTTTGGCCCCCTTTTTTATTTAGGCTTCTTTGGCCTATCATTTTTTTCCTTTTTTTCCTTTTATCCATGGGGCAATGCTCTATAATGATGATCATCACACTTTTATTTACTTACAACTCAATATTACAACTCGATACTAGAACAAAGATATGACTCTATATGAATGCTTCCGGCGGTGTACGGGGATGTGCAATGATCTAGCATAGCAATGGCATCAAAAAATGGACAAGCCATGAAAACAATATATATGATCATGCAAAGCAATATGACAATGCATGCTCAAGTCATGTATATGATGATGATGGAAGTTGCATGGCAATATATCTCGGAATGGCTATGGAAATGGCATGATAGGTAGGTATGGTGGCTGTTTTGAGGAAGATATAAAGAGGTTTAGGTGTGATAGAGCGTATCGTATCACGGGGTTTGGATGCACCAGCGAAGTTTGCACCAACTCTCAAGGTGAGAAAGGGCAATGCACGGTACCGAATAGGCTAGCAATGATGGACGAGTGAGAGTGCGTATAATCCATGGACTCAACATTAGTCATAAAGAACTCAAATACTTATTGAAAAAAATTATTAGCCCTTGAAACAAAGTACTACGCGCATGCTCCTAGGGGGGAGGTTGGTAGGAGTTAACCATCGCACGCCCCCGACCTTAACACAAAGATAAACAATCAAAATACAATGCGTGCCAATTTGGTTACATAGTTAGTAGACCATACGTGCATGCTTCAGGAATCACAAACCTTAACACCAACATCCTTACGAAACACAACCATCTACTAGTACCTCCCACATATTATCACCTCTATATCGCAAAACTATTGCAAGGAATCAAACATATCACATTCAGTGATCCACAAGTTTATGTAGGATTTTATGACTAACCATGTGAATGACCAATTCCTGTCATCTCTCTAAATAGTTATAAGTGAAGCAAGATAGTTTAATTATTTCTACAAAAGGTATGCCCATGCTCTAACAAATATAAGTGAAGCAAAAGAGCATTACAAATGGAGGTTTACTAAGTAAAGAGAAACAGGCAATCCAAACATCAAATGATATAAGTGAAGCACATGAAGCATTCTATAAAGCCATACTCAAAAGATATAAGTGAAGTGCAATGAGCATTCTATAAATCAACCAAGGACTATCTAATACCAGCATGGTGCATAAAATAAAAATGAAAACTAAATGCAAAAGACGCTCCAAGACTTGCACATATCGCGCATGAACGAAACGAATATGAAAACATACCGATACTTGTTGAAGAAAGAGGGGATGCCTTGCGGAGCATCCCCAAGCTTACACGCTTGAGTCTCCTTGAATATTTACTTGGGGTGCCATGGGAATCACCAATCTTGAGCTCTTGCCTCTCTTCCTTTTCCTCATATCGAGACCTTCTCGATTAGACACTTCATCCACGCAAAACTTCAACAGAAAACTCGGTAAGATCCGTTAATATAATAAAGCAAATTACTACTCTAAGTACTGTTGGAAACAAATTCGTATTTTGTTTTTTCCTTGTGTCTACTGTAATATAGCTTTTCCATGGCTTAATCCACTGATATAATTGATAGATTCATCAAAACAAGCAAACTATGCATCAAAAACAGAATGTGTCAAAAACAGAACAGTCTGTAGCAATCTGAACATTCACCATACTTATAGTACCCCAAAAATTCTACCAAAATTGGGAAACATAGAAAATTTGTACAGAAAGACATTGCAAAAAGAATCAGAACCGTTTGACATTCTAGTTAAAAATGTAAAATCGTGCACTACAGCCAAAGTTTCTATCCTGCACCGTACAAACCAACAAGCATTGTAAACATCCTAAAGGCAAACCTTGGCACATTATTTTTATAATACAATGGAATTGTACAAGGGCATAATAATTTTTGCTGAAAATTTTCTGTAATCAAGATTCACAAAGTTTCCGTGTGCATGAACCAAGTCCAAGGCTAGCTCCCACTTCAACAATGCTTGTCTTTCTCACTTTCACTTTCCTTTTTGAAAATTTTTAGGTTCCCCTCTTTATTTATTTTTTTGTTTTTAGACTATATAAAAGCACTCAACAGAAATAAATGACTCTCTAAAACTTCCGGGTTGTCTCCCTGGCAGCGCTTTCTTTAAAGCCATTAAGCTAGGCTTATAGTGCTCAAGTAATGGATACACCTGGATCCCAAGGTATATCAAAGCCAATTTTAATTAACAATGATTTGTAATTAAGTAGTGAGCACAAAGTAACATATATCATGCAGCAACAAAGTCTAAATCTCTTCCTATGCATTGGCATGTCATAAAAGAACAATTCATGCACACAAAGTAAAGGCCAATGCATAGTATAAGAAGTTTCTTGCAATTCTATCGTGTTGGAAACATAAAGAGGCGGAGATATAGTTCCTCTCTCATAATAATTGCAAGTAGGAGCAGGAAGCACATGCATATTATATTCATCAAAATCATCATGTGCAACGGTAAAAGGCAACCCATCAATATAATCCTTAGTAAGCATAAACTTCTCCGATATAGTGTAGTTGGGAGAATTCAAAAAGATAATAGAACTATCATGCGTGCGGGCAATACCAACAATTTCATGTTTAACATAAGGAAGTACATCAATTTCATCTCCATAAGCATAATTCATATTGGCAACTTGGTCACAAGCATAGCAAGCATCATCAAAAAGGGGTAATTCAAGAGAATCAACGAGATCATAACAATCATCATAGCAATCATCCTTCGGTAAGCACGAAGGGAAATTAAACAATGTATGAGTTGAAGAGTTACTCTCATTAGAAGGTGGGCATGGGTAGCTAATCCGCTCTCCCTCCTTTTGTTCTTCGCTCTCCTCATCATATTTTTCATCCAATGAGCTCACAATTTCATCAATTTCTTCTTCCATAGGCTCCTGCAAAATATTAGTCTCTTCTTGGACAGCGGAGACTTCCTCAATAAATGCATCAATATTGGCATTATATTCATAATTCTCATAGCAATATCTAGGTATAGCAAAATTTTCAGGTCTATAAACTGAATCATAAAAATCTTCAAACTCTTTAAACATAGATTCAATCTCATAAGCACCCATAAAAGAAACAAATTCTTCTATTTGTTCCACATCATAGTAATCATATATACCATTAGCATAAGAAGCTACGGTTTTATCATCATTAAATTTGCATGAAAAGGGAAGGTGTGGAGCCTTCATCCTAGAGCAACAAGTATAATCATGTCTCAAGCATAGGTCCCAAGGATACCAACACAACATATTAATTTGATCCCATAATAGTTTCCCTTTTTGCGTCAAGCGATAATCCCTAAAGTATTCACGGTGATCCACCGTGTCTCCCATAACAAAATTGAATGGGGTTTTCTTAGGATTATCAAAGTAGTACATAATTTCTTTCACATAATGAGCATCGAGGGTTTTAGGAGGTTCCCCATCTCCATGAGTAGCAAGTACACCTAATTGTTTTTGGTATTTCGTGTTCCATATCCATAACTAAAGATAGAGAACAAATTAGAACAACAAATAAAAATCACTTAGTGATAAAGAAAACAAGCACACACACGAGAATATTCACCCCATGCTATGACTCCCCGGCAACGGCGCCAGAAAAAGGTCTTGATGACCCACAAGTATACGGGATAATTGCAGCCTCTTTCGATAAGTAATAGTGTCAAATCCAACGAGGAGCTAAAAGGTAGAACAAATATTCTCTCAAGTCCTATCTGCCACTGATACGACTCTACGTACGCTTAGTGTTCGCTTTCCCTAGAACAAGTATGAAATTAGAAGTACTTTGTAGGTGTGATAGGATAGGTTTGCAAGATAATAAAGAACACGTAAATAAAAAGTAGGGTCTGTTTAGATAAAGAAGCAATAAAGTAAATATAGCGAGTGTGGAAATGTGGTGGTAGGAGTTGTGAAATTGTCCCTAAGCAATTGACTATGTTACTAGACCGGTAATCACTATTGCAATTTTATCTGAGGGAGAAGCATAAGCTAACATACTTTATCTTCTTGGATCATATGCACTTATGATTGGAACTCTAGCAAGCATCCGCAACTACTAAAGATCATTAAGGTAAAACCCAACCATAGCATTAAAGTATCAAGTCCCCTTTATCCCATACGCAAGCAACCTACTTACTCGGGTCTGTGCTTCTGTCACTCACGCCACCCACCATAAGCAAATCACAAACATATTGCAAACCCTACAACGGGAATCCCTCACGCTTGCGCGACACGGAGAGCACCATAGGACAGCACCAATAATAAAACATGCAACTCAAGCCAATCATAGCAATTCATCAATCACCGGTAGGACAACGAAAATCTACTCAGACATCATAGGATGGCAACACATCATTGGATAATAATATGAAGCATAAATCACCATGTTCAAGTAGAGGGTACAGCGGGTTGCGGGAAAGTGGACTGCTGGATATAGATGGGGGAAGGTGATGGAGATGTTGGTGAAGATGGCCGAGGTGTTGGTGAAGATCAGGGTGATGATGATCGCCCCCGGCAGCGTTCCGGCGCCACCAGAAGCAAGGGGGAGAGAGCCCCCCTTCTTCTTCTTCTTCTTCCTTGACCTCCTCCCTAGATGGGAGAAGGGTTTCCCCTCTGGTCCTTGGCTTCCATGGCGTGGGAGGGGCGAGAGCCCCTCCGAGATTAGATCTGTCTCTCTGTGTCTCTCTGTTTTTGCGTTCCCAGATTCTGCCCCTTCACCGTTTCTTTTATATCCGGAGATCCGTAACTCCGATTGGGGTGAATCTTTCGCCCAGATTTCTCTCGTAAAATTAGCTTTCTTGCGGCAGAAGAAGAGCATCAACCGCCTAATGGGGTGCCCAGGAGAGTCCAGGGTGCGCCTGCCTCCCTGGGGCGCGCCCCTGTCTCCTGGCCCCCTCGGGCACCGTCTCGTGTTGATTCTTCCTCCCAAAAATCACAAATATTCCAAAATAATTCTCCGTCCGGTTTTATCCCGTTTGGACTCCGTTTGATATTGGGTTTCTGCGAAACATAAAACATGCAACAAACATGAACTCACACTGGGCACTGGATCAATATGTTAGTCCTAAAAATAGTATAAAAAGTTGCCAAAAGTATATAAAAGTTGAATAATATTGGCATGGAACAATCAAAAATTATATATACGATGGAGACGTATCAGTATATCAAAGCCAATTTTAATTAACTATGATTTGTGATTTAGTAGTGAGCACAAAGTAACATACATCATGCAACAATAAAGTCTAACTCTCTTCCTATGCATCGGCTTGTCATAAAAGAACAATTCATGCACACAAAATAAAGGACAATGCATAGTATAAACAGTTTCTTGCAATTCTATCGTGTTGTAAACATAGAGAGGTGGAGATATAGTTCCTTCTCATAATAATCGCAAGTAGGAGCAGCAAGCACATGCATATTATATCTATCAAAATCATCATGTGTAGTTGTGAAACGCAACCCATCAATATAATCCTTAATAAGGGAAAACTTCTCCGATATAGTTTAGTCGGGAGAACTCAAAAAGATATTAGGACTATTATGTGTGGGTGCAATAGAAACGATTTCATGTTTAACATAAGGAACTATAGCAAGGTCATCTCCATAAGCATCATTCATATTGGCATCATGGCCACAAGCATAGCAAGCATCATCAATAAGGGGTATTTCAAGAGAATCAACGGGATCATAACAATCATCCTTCGGTAAGCAGGTAGGGAAATTAAACAATGTATGAATTGAAGAGTTACTCTCATTAGAAGGTGGGCACGGGTAGCTAATCCGCTCTTCCTCCTTTTGTTCTTCGCTCTCCTCATCATCTTTGTCATCCAATGAGCTCATAGTTTCATCCATTTCTTCTTCCATAGACTCCTTCAAAATATTAGTCTCTTCTTGGATAGCAGAGGATTCCTCAATATATGTAACATAGTCATTAGAAGCATAATTATCATAACAATATTTAAGTATGGCAAAATTTTCAGATTTGTAAAGAGTAGCATCATACGTTTCAATCAAACAAGCAATTTCATGCGCACCCTTAAAAGCAACAAATTCTTCAATTTGTTGAATATTATAGTAATTATAAATACCCTTAGCATACGAAGATACAATTCCATTATCACTAAACTCACATTCATAGGGAAGGTGTTTCTTAGGGTTTTTAAGTAACATCATATATTTCACATAAATTCCAAGGATAGCATTGCAAACGATGAATTCGATCCAGTAAATGTTTCCCTTTTTCAGATATACGGTGTCGCACATAACAAGCATGCTAATCTAAAGATTTGCCCTCAACTAAGCTAGTTGGGGTTTCAACACGAGCACATAGGGATCGAAGATGATCCAAGTAAAAAGCTTCAAGAGTGTGATAGATTTTGAGTGGTTCTTCAACCATTGGTGTAGTAGGTACAACTGTTTTTTTTTGGTATTTTGTGTTTCCTGCCCATAACTAAAGATAGAAAACAACTAATAATAGCAAATAACAATTACTTAGTGATAAAGCAAACAAGCACACACTAGAATATTCACCCCACGCTATGACTCCTCGGCAACGGTGCCAGAAAAAGGTCTTGATAACCCACAAGTATAGGGGATCAATTGTAACCTCTTTCAATAAGTAAGAGTGCCAAACCCAACGAGGAGCTAAAGGTAGAACAAATATTCCCTCAAGTTCTATCGACCACCGATACAACTCTACGCACGCTTAACGTTCGCTTTACCTAAAACAAGTATGAAACTAGAAGGACTTTGTAGCTGTAGTTGGATAGGTTTGCAAGAATATAAAGAGCACGTAAATATAAAATAAGGGATGTTTAGATAAAGAAGCAATAAAGTAAATATAGAGAGTGTGGAAAAGTGGTGGTGGGAGTTGTGGAATTGTCTCTAAGCAATTGACTACCTTACTAGACCGATAGCAAGTTCTATGTGGGAGAGGCATAAGCTAACATACTTTCTCTTCTTGGATCATATGCACTTATGATTGGAACTCTAGCAAGCATCTGCAACTACTAAAGATCATTAAGGTAAAACCCAACCATAACATTCAAGTATCAAGTCCTCTTTATTCCCATACGCCATGACCTACTTATCCGTGTTTGTGTCTCAGTCACTCACGCAACACAGACAATAAGCAAACCATGAACATATTGCAACATCCTACAGCGGGAACCCCTCACGCTTGCACAACATGGAGAGCACCATCGGACAGCAACATAACCACAAGCAAATTAAACCAATCATAGCAATTCATCAATCACCGGTAGGACAACGAAAATCTACTCAAACATCATGGGATGACAACACATCATTGGATAATAATATGAAGCATAAAGCACCATGTTCAAGTAGAGGGTGCATCGGGTTGCAGGAGAGTGGACCGCTGAATATAGATGGGGGAAGGTGATGGAGATGTTGGTGAAGATGGCGGAACCTGGATGCTCATATTGGCTCCTACATATCCTATGAAGATCTTTATCGGTCAAACCGCGTAACAACATATGTTGTTCCCTTTGTCATCGGTATGTTACTTGCTCGAGATTCGATCGTCGGTATCACCATACCTAGTTCAATCTCATTACCGGAAAGTCTCTTTACTTGTTCTATAATGCATCATCCCGCAACTAACTCATTAGTCACATTGCTTGCAAGGCTTATAGTGATGTGCATTACCGAGAGGGCCCAGAGATACCTCTCCGACAATCGGAGTGACAAATCCTAATCTCGATCTATGCCAACTCAACAAGTACCATTGGAGACACCTATAGAGCACCTTTATAATCACCCAGTTACATTGTGACGTTTGTTAGCACACAAAGTGTTCCTCCGGTATTTGGGAGTTGCATAATCTCGTAGTCATAGGAACATGTATAAGTCATGAAGAAAGTAATAGCAACAAACTAAATGATCAAGTGCTAAGCTAACGGAATGGGTCAAGTCAATCACATCATTCTCTAATGATGTGATCCCGTTAATCAAATGACAACTCATGTATATGGCTAGGAAACTTAACCATCTTTGATTCAACAAGCTAGTCAAGTAGAGGCATACTAGTGACATTATGTTTGTCTATGTATTCACACATGTACTAAGTTTCCGGTTAATACAATTCTAGCATGAATAATAAACATTTATCATGATATAAGGAAATATAAGTAACAACTTTATTATTGCCTCCAGGGCATATTTCCTTCAGTCTCCCACTTGCACTAGAGTCAATAATCTAGTTCACATCACCATGTGATTTAACACCAATATTCACATCTGTATGTGATTAACACCCATAGTTCACATCATCATGTAACCAACACCCGAAGGGTTTACTAGAGTCAATAATCTAGTTCACATCGCTATGTGATTAACACCCAAAGAGTACTAAGGTATGATCATGTTTTGCTCGTGAGAGAAGTTTAGTCAACGGGTCTATCACAATCAGAGCCGTATGTATTTGGCAAATATTCTATGTCTATAATGCTTTGCACGGAGCTACTCTAGCTAATTGCTCCCACTTTCAATATGTATCCAGATTGAGACTTAAAGTCATCTGGATTGGTGTAAAATCTTGCCCCGATGTAACTCTTTATGACGAACTCTTTTATCACCTCCATAACCGAGAAATATTTCCTTAGTGCTCACTAAGGATATTCTTGACCGCTGTCCAGTGATCTACTCCTAGATCAAAATTGTACTCCCTTTCCAAACTCAGAGCAAGGTATACAATTGGTCTGGTACACAGCATAGCATACTTTATAGAACCTATGACTGAGGCATAGGGAATGACTTTTCATTCTCTTTCTATTTTCTGCCATGGTCGGGTTTTGAGTCTTACTCAACTTCACACCTTGCAACACAGGCAATAACTCCTTCTTTGACTATTCCATTTTGAACTACTTCAAAATCTAATCAAGGTATGTACTCATTGAAAAAATCTTATCAAGCGTCTTGATCTATCTCTATAGATCTTGATGCTCAATGTGTAAGCAGCTTCCCCGAGGTGCTTCTTTGAAAAACTCCTTTCAAACACTCCTTTATGCTTTCTAGAAAATTCTACATTATTTCTGATCAACAATATGTCATTCACATATACTTATCAGAAAGGCTGTAGTGCTCCCACTCACTTTCCTATAAATACAGGCTTCATCGCAAGTCTGTATAAAACTATATGCTATGATCAACTCATCAAAGCATATATTCCAACTCCGAGATGCTTGCACCAGTCCATAGATGGATCACTGGAGGTTGCACACTTTGTTAGCAACTTTAGGATTGACAAAACCTTCTGGTTGCATCATATACAACTCTTCTTTAATAAATCAATTAAGGAATGCAGTTTTGACATCCATTTGCCAGATTTCATAAAATGTGGCAATTGCTAACATGATTCGGATAGACTTAAGGATCGATACGAGTGAGAAAATCGCATCATATACAACACTTTGAACTTGTCGAAAAACTTTTTGCGACGAGTCGAGCTTTGTAGATAGTAACACTACTATCAGCGTCTGTCTTCCTCTTCAAGATCCATTTATTTTCTATGGCTTGCCGATCATCGGGAAAGTCCACCAAAGTCCACACTTTGTTCTCATACATGGATCCCATCTCAGATTTCATGGCCTTCAAGCCATTTCGCGAAATCTGGGCTCATCATCACTTCCTCATAGTTCGTAGGTTCATCACGGTCTAGTAACATGACTTCCAGAATAGGATTACCGTACCACTCTAGTGTGGACTATAGTTTGGAAGACCTACGAGGTTCTGTAGTAACTTAATCTGAATTTTCATGATCATCATCATTAGCTTCCTCACTAATTGGTGTAGGAATCACTGGAACTGATTTCTGTGATGAACTACTTTCCAATTCGGGAGAAGGTACAATTACCTTATCAAGCTCTACTTTCCTCCCACTCACTTCTTTCAAGAGAAACTACTTCTCTAGAAAGGATCCATCTTAGCAACGAATATCTGCTAACCGGAGGCCCATCGGGAATTGCTGTTTTTGGGACTAACCTACTAACCGGAGGCCCAGCCCGAATTGCTGTTTTTTTGCCTATTTTAGTGTTTCGAAGAAAAGAATATCAAACGGAGTCCAAACGGAATGAAACCTTCGAGAGCGATCCTTTTGGAACAAACGCAATCCAGGAGACTTGGAGTGGACGTCAAGAAGTAGTCGAGGCGGCCACGAGCAAGGAGGGCGCGCCCTACGGAGGTAGGCGCGCCCCCACCCTCGTGGGCCCCTCGTGGCTCCCCTGACCTACCTCCTTCGCCTATATATATCTACGTACCCCAAAAACATCCAGGAGCACCACGAAAAACTATTCCCACCACCGCAACCTTCTGTATCCACGAGATCCCATCTTGGAGCCTTCGCCGGCGCTCTGCTGGAGGGGGAATCGACCATGGAGGGCTTCTACATCAACACCATAGCCTCTCTGATGAGTTGTGAGTAGTTTACCACAGACCTTCGGGTCCATAGTTATTAGCTAGATGGCTTCTTTTCTCTCTTTGAATCTGAATACAATGTTCTCCTCGATCTTCTTGGAGATCTATTCGATGTAACTCTTTTTGCGGTGTGTTTGTCGAGATCCGATGAATTGTGGGTTTATGATCAAGTTTATCTATGAGAATTATTTGAATCTCCTATGAATTCTTTTATGCATGATTGGTTATCTTTGCAAGTCTCTTAAAATTATCAGTTTGGTTTGGCCTACTATATTGATCTTTCTTGCAATGGGAGAAGTGCTTAGCTTTCGGTTCAATCTTGCGGTGTCCTTTCCCAGTGATAGCAGGGGCAGCAAGGCATGTCTTGTATTGTTGCCATCGAGGATAAAAATATGGGGTTTACATCATATTGCTTGAGTTTATCCCTCTACATCATGTCATCTTGCTTAATGTGTTACTCTGTTCTTATGAACTTAGTACTCTAGATGCATTCTGGATAGCAGTCGATGTGTGGAGTAATAGCAGTAGATGCAGAATCGTTTCGATCTACTTTTTGCGGTCGTGATGCCTATATACATGATCATGCCTAGATATTCTCATAACAATGCATTTTTCTATCAATTGCTCAACAGTAATTTGTTCACCCACCATTATACTTATGCTATCTTGAGAGAAGCTACTAGTGGAACCTATGGGCCCCGGGTCTATCTTTTATCATATAAGTTTCTGATCTACTTTATTTTACAATATTTTACTTTCCAATCTATATCATAAAAATACCAAAAATATTTATCTTATCTTATTATCTCTATCAGATCCCACTTTTGCAAGTTACAATGAAGGGATTGACAACCCCTTTATCGCGTTGGTTGCGAGGTTCTTCTTTGTTTGTGTAGGTACGAGGGACTTCCATGGAGCCTCCTACTGGATTGATACCTTGGTTCTCAAAAACTGAGGGAAATACTTACGCTACTTTGCTGCATCACCCTTTCCTCTTCAAGGGAAAACCAACGCAGTGCTCACGAGGTAGCAAGAAGGATTTTTGGCGCTGTTGCCGGGGAGGTCTTCGCTCAAGTCAAGACATACCAAGTACCCATCAGAAACTCATCTCCCCCGCATTACATTATTTGCCATTTGCCTCTTGTTTACCTCTCCCCCACTTCAACCTTGTCATTTTATTCGCCCTCTCTTTCTGTTCGCCTCTCTTTTTCGCTTGCCTTTTTGTGTGCTCGTGTGTTAGTTCGTTTATTTCGTCGTGATGGCTATTCCTCCTACCATTGTTAGTACTCCCGATCATGAAGTTCTTAATTTTAAACAAAGGGAGGGAGAAAATCTAAAAGATGCTTGGCATAGAATTTTCAATGCTCAAAATAGATCTACTAGGAAGCAATCTACTTCCGTTCTTCTTCGCAATTTTTATGTAGGCATTACTCCTTGGAATAGATATATCCTTGATACCATTACCGGAGGGAATTTCTTGGGTAGCCATACTTTTGATGCTTATAATGCTATGTTAGATTTGTTTGGTCCACCCCCTCTTTTGGTTAATGGAACTGTTTTAACTTTGGAACATGTGATGCAAAAGGCTTCAAATTATTGAAAATAAAGTTGCCACTGTTGAGTTAATTGAAAATTTGGATAAAAATATCCACAACCAAATTACCCAATATGGATCTAGGGTTGGAGTTACTTTGAATTTTTTTTAAAGAGAAAGAACCTATAGTTAACGAAAGAATAGATCTTGATTCTACAAGAATCGGTAAACTTGAGGATATTATTACCAACTTAGGGTCTGCCTTTTCATCCGTGAAAAATAATCCAACTCTTCCTACCAAAATTGCCAAATTTATGTATGTTCCTAAAAATAAGGGTGAATCTTCTAGTAAGGAAAATGCGGATCTCAAATCAATAAGTGTTCATCCCAATTTTCTCGCTTTCATTAAGGAACCTTTTGCTACAAACGAATCTCTTCATTTTTTGCCGAGGAGTTTAATCATTAAGAAAGAAACTCGTAAGGGTTATAAGTCTTCTATTGAAGAATTGAATACCAAAGATGGCAATACTTAGATCTATTCTCGCTTTTATGCCTAGCTAGGGGCGTTAAACGATAGCGCTTGTTGGGAGACAACCCAATTTTATTTTTTTCCTTGCTCTTTGTTCCTGTTTAGTAATAAATAAATCATATGGACTCTGTTTAGATGTGGTTTTATGTTTTAATTAGTGTTTGTGCCAAGTAGAACCTATAGGATCATCTTGGGTGAAAGTTAATTTGATCTTGCTGAAAAACAGAAACTTTTGCACGCACGAGAATAATTTTAGTAAATTACATAAACTTGATTTTTAGTTGATTATTTTTGAAGTAGATCAATAGACAAATTTACTAGGACGTCCTATTTTGGTAGGATTTTTAGAGTTCCATAAGTATTCAAAAGTTACAGATTGCTTCAGACTTTTCTGTTTTTGACAGATTCTGTTTTTCGTGTGTTGTTTACTTATTTTGATGAATCTATGGCTAGTATAGGGGGGAATGAACCATAGATAAGTTGTAATACAGTAGGTTTAACATCAATATAAATAAAGAATGAGTTCATTACAGTACCTTACATGGTTGTTTTTTCTTTCTTGCACTAACGGAGCTCATGAGATATCCTGTTGAGTTTTGTGTTGTGAAGTTTTCAAGTTTTGTGTAAAGATTTGATGGACTATGGAATAAGGAGTGGCAAGAGCCTAAGCTTGGGGATTCCCATGGCGGCCCAAGATAATTCAAGGACAACTAAAAGCCTAAGCTCGGGGATGCCCCAGAAGGCATCCCCTCTTTCGTCTTCGTCTATCGGTAACTTTACTTGGAGCTATATTTTTATTCGCCACATGATATGTATTTTGCTTGGAGCATCTTGTATGATATGAGTCTTTGATTTTTAGTTTACCACAATCATCCTTGCTGTACACACCTTTCGGGAGAGACACACATGATTCGTAATTTATTAGAATACTCTATGTGCTTCACTTATATCTTTTGAGCTAGATAATTTTGCTCTAGTGCTTCACTTATATCTTTTTAGAGCACGGTGGTGGCTTAATTTTGTAGAAATATTGATCTCTCATGCTTCACTTATATTATTTTGGGAGTCTTTTAGAACAGCATGGTATTCGCTATGGTTATAAATTTGGTCCTAGATTGATGGGCATGCAAGTTGGGTATAATAAAAACTATCATAGAAAGTGCATTAAACACTATGATCAATTTGATGCTTGATAATTGTTTTGAGATATAAAGGTGGTAATGTTAGAGTCATGCTAGTTAGGTAATTATGAAATTGAGAAATACTTGTGTTGAAGTTGGCAAGTCCCGTAGCATGCACGTATGGTAAAAGTTGTGTAACAAATTTGTTGCAGGGGTGCTTTTTGATTGCCTCCCTTATGTGTGGAGGTCGGGATCGCATGATGGTTAACTCCTACCAACCCTTCCCCTAGGAGCATGCGTAGTAGTACTTTGCTTTGAGGGCTAGTAAACTTTTTCAATAAGTATATGAGTTCTTTATGATTGATGCGAGTCCATGGATTATACGCACTCTCACCCTTCCACCATTGATAGACTCTATTATGCCGCGCAACTTTTGCCGGTATCATGTACCCACCATTTACCTTCCTCAAAACAGCCACAATACCTACCTATTATGGCATTTCCATAGCCATTCCGAGATATATTGCCATGCAACTTTCCACCGTTCCATTTATTATGACACTCTTCATCATTGTCATATTGCTTTTTGCATGATCATGTAGTTGACATCGTATTTGTGGCAAGGCCACCTCCATAATTTTTCATACATGTCACTCTTGGTTCATTGCATATCTCGGTACACCACCGGAGGCATTCATATAGAGTCATATTTTGTTCTAAGTATTGAGTTGTAATTCTTAAGTTGTAAATTAATAAAAGTGTGATGATCTTCATTATTAGAGCATTGTTCCAAGTGAGGAAAGGATGATGAAGACTATGATTCCCCCACAAGTCGGGATGAGACTTCGGACTTTATAAAAATAAAAGAGGCCAAAGAATCCCAAATAATAATAATAATAAGAGGCCAAAGAAGCCCACCAAAAATAAAAAAATGAGAGAAAAAGAGAGAAGAGACAATGTTACTATCCTTTTCCACACTTGTGCTTCAAAGTAGCACCATGATCTTCATGATAGAGAGTCTCCTATGTTGTCACTTTCATATACTAGTGGGAATTTTTCATTATAGAACTTGGTTTGTATATTCCAATGATGGGCTTCCTCAAAATGCCCTAGGTCTTTGTGAGCAAGCAAGTTGGATGCACACCCACTTAGTTTCTTTTGTTGAGCTTTCATACATTTATAGCTCTAGTGCATCCGTTGCATGCAATCCATACTCACTCACATTGATATCTATTAATGGGCATCTCCATAACCCATTGATACGCATAGTTTATGTGAGAGAATCTTCTCCCTTTCTGTCTTCACAACCACAACCCTATTTCACATATAGTGCTATGTCCATGGCTTGCGCTCATGTATTGCGTGAGAGTTGAAAAAGCTGAAGCGCGTTAAAAAGTATGAACCAATTGCTTGGCTGAAACCGGGTGTCGGTGTCAAAACCGGCGGATCTCGGGTAGGGGGTCCCGAACTGTGCGTCTAGGCGGATGGTAACAGGAGACAAGGGACACGATGTTTTTACCCAGGTTTGGGCCCTCTTGATGGTGGTACAACCCTACTCCTGCTTGATTAATATTGATGATATGGGTAGTACAAGAGTAGATCTACCACAAGATGAGAGAGGCTAAACCCTAGAAGCTAGCCTATGGTATGATTGTTGTTTGTCCTACGGACTAAAAACTCTCCAGTTTATATAAACATCGGAGAGGGCTAGGGTTACACAGAGTCGGTTACAATGGGAGGAGATCTTCATATCGTATCGCCAAGCTTGCCTTCCACGCCAAGGAAAGTCCCATCCAGACACGGGACGGAGTCTTCGATCTTGTATCTTCATAGTCCGGGAGTCCGACCGAAGGTCATAGTCCGGCCATCCGGACACCCCCTAATCCAGGACTCCCTCAGTAGCCCCTGAACCAGGCTTCAATGATGACGAGTCCGGCGCGCAAGTTGTCTTCGGCATTGCAAGGCGGGTTCCTCGTCCGAATACTTCATAGAAGATGTTGAACACCAGGATAGTGTCCGGCTCTGCAAAATAAGTTCCACATTCCATCGTAGAGAGAATAATATTTGCACCAATCAGATCTGCTGACATATTCCGTAGCGTGACGTCACGGCCAGGCCTTTATTCGAATTGTTTTACTGTTCCACCTCAGCGCGTTTAGCGAGGCGGTTTCCTTGGCACGTCTTGTCATAGCAGAGATCGTATCCCCTTATTCCGGGATTCTCATTAATACGGGCGTGGGTAACCCAACCGTGCCTTTGGTATGACTCCCTAATTGAAAGCGAGTCTCAAACGGTTACGGGGAGGGCTCTTGGTATTCACCTCCTTTATAAAGGGACCAAGGCTCGGCTCCCTTCTTCTTAATCCAATCGAATCCGCCTCTTGCTTTGAGTTCCAACACCCAAAGTTCTAGTTTTAGGCGCTTCGGACCTTCGACGATGTCCGGCTCCAACTTTCAAGGCCGGTGGATGCCTTCCTCCGTTACGGAAGAAGATGTGCGAAAGCTGAGAGATGCCAGGTATCTAACCGGCGAAATCTCGCATAGGCTGCCTGCTCAAGGGCAGGCCATTCCCACTCCCCAGCCCAGTGAGAGCGTGGTGTTCACATCTCACTTCCTTTGGGGGCTAGGCTTCCCGATTGATCCCTTTGTGAGGGGGCTTATGTTTTATTACGGGCTGGAGTTCCACGACTTATCTCTGGAGTCCATCTTCCAAATCTCATCATTCATTGTCGTGTGTGAGGCCTTCCTCCATATCACTCCTCACTTCGGATTGTGGCTAAAAACCTTCAAGGTAGAACCGAAGATGATCGAGGGGTAGAACACTGAGTGCGGAGGAGCTATAATAAGCAAGATGGACGACGCTCCATGGGTCGAAGGCTCTTTTCAAGAGGACCTCGGCTTATGGCAACGGGACTGGTTTTACATCACAGCCCCCAGGGGCACCACATGGGTGGCGCCACGTACTTTTCGCTCGGGTCCCCCACCACGACTAGCGTCATGGGTTAATGAAGGACTTATCTGGGGGCCGCCCAAAGACGTGCCCTTGCTGTAGGGCCGCATTCAAGATCTTCTAGAAAGAGATATCAATTTGACCGTAGTGGCGCAAGTCATGCTGACTCGCCGCACACTGCCCTGCAAAACGTCGACCTCTCCGCCTGTGGGAATTTAATCCGGAGGGACCGCGAGTCCTCCAACATTTCATGGGAGCGACGCCCGTGGAGATGTACAAATTGTTCTTCGGATCACAAGCAAGGTGTCCGGATTTGTCTAAGGACGCAGATCTGAGCTACAATCGCCCGGATGCTAGGGTAAGTAGCCCCATATTTGGACACACCATCCGTATTTTCATCACAAAATTACCCTTAACAGAGTTGTCCTTTGAACAGGAGTGGATAGTGAAGGCAAATCTTATCAGGTGTCCAGCCCCCCTGCCCGAGACCGTGCTGAATCCCATGCTAACCAGGATGCTGGAGGTCGCGCTTTTGGCGGAAGGCGAAGGGGGGAACCAAGGAGCTACTGCCTCCGCGAAGGAGGCTGTTAGGAAGGGAAGAACCGAAAATTCCCCCGACCAGGGAAAGAAAAGGACTGCCTCTGAAGACCCGGAGGTGATGGCCTCAAAACGGGGGAAGAAATCTTCACCAGAGGGTTCGGCACGGGAGAACGCCCCGGCCGAATTGCTCCCTGAAGGGGACCCACCCTCTCCCGAGACATAAGTGAAGGGAGGGGTTCCATAATAAATGACACTCCTCTCTTATTTCTGAGGAAAGAGACCGAAACATTACCTTGCAGTTCGGATCTCAACCCTTCTCAGCAGAGCTCATCTTCAGGGGATCTTCGTCTGGAGATGATAGAGAGCGAAACGCCTCCTCATGTTGCACCGTCTCATGAGGCAGGCGACCCCGAGGTCTCGTCTCGGAGGGTTTTCCCAAGTTCGGACCCTGAAAAAGGTGGTAAGGCTAGTCCGGCACCCTCTGGTGCGAAGTTGGAGGGGCTGAAGGATCTGCTTGGTAGGGCGTCCATCTCAGAAGAACACCGCATGTTGATGAATACGGTGATTGCAAGGGTTTCATCCGCGGAAAGCGGATTGTACGAGGATGCCAAGAGTTTGCTAGCAGGCTTTGAGGTACGCAAAAAGTTGTACCTTTTGGTAGAGCCGCATATTGAATGCGCATTGTATAAATAGTAGCCCCTGAGACTCTGTGTGTCGTCAAGATTGACGGCGCACGGAGGATCATAACCCCAGGTATAATATGTCGCCTTTTCCATGAAGGTGGCAAGGCGTTCGGTGGCTAGTCGGACTGATGAATCTGTCGAGCTAAAGCGGCAACTTGATGTAGCAGATGCCGACATCGCGCTTGTAAATAAGCGGTTGGACGAGGCACAAGGTATGTTCCAAAGACACTTCATAAAAGGAGCTCGATGCTTGGGCCTTATATATATGTGCTTAATGTAGATGGTGCTGCTGCCGTGGAGAACCTTCGGGTGGAACTTGCCCGAGCCAAGGAGCAAGCAAGGAGAAGCGATGCGGCTGCCGTTAAAGCGGCTGAAGAGCTAAAAGCCGAACAGGCTGCTCACTGCCAGAGCAAGAAGGTAATAGCCGAGATGGCCATAAAATTGAAGGATGCTACCGACTGCTGTAAATTTCTTGAACAAGAAGATAGGGCGGCTCAGAAGGACCTTGAAAAGATCACTGCCGAAGCCAAGGATACTCGCTCTGCAATGAGAGCTATGAAGGAGGAGCTGCGTCAGGCCGGAGATATCACGGCTGGAAATCCTTATATGCTGCGGATGAAGTTCGGAGACCCCAAGTATGCTCCGTTAGACCGGCGGTGGAGTGCGGAAAACACTTATCTGGATTTGGAAGCTAGTGCAGCGGACGCGACCGAACACTTCCACGGCCGAGGTGACCATGGATTGGAAGAGCTTTTCTGGTCGCAGTTCCACACTCCAGAACGCCCACTTTCGGTATCCGACCGTTTGGCCGCCTGGGCAGAGCTGAACAGGTTGTCCAGACTCTCCATGAGGTATGTTGCGAGTCGTCTGTGGCCGGAGAAGCCGGAGCCGAAGAGTTATTTTGGCTTGGTGCAGCAGTTCCTTGGTTCGGTGCCGCATGCTAATGCAATGAAGAGGTCGGCGTGCATAGAGGGCGCACAGATGGCTCTTGCCCGTGTCAATACATACTGGGCGGATATGAAGGCCAGTGTTGTTGCATCCCGGGATTCAGACGAAAGCCGAGTACCTGCCAAGCACTATTTTGAGGAAGTTCTCCATGGCGCTCATTTAATAGAGTCGCAGTGCTTGAAGGATGTTGTGTTCGAATAGCTTATACTATTTGTAAAACGAATATTTTGATGGAAAAAGCTTTTTATACTTGTGTTTGCAAGAATTATGATGCCTCTTGTGCGGCCGTTTAATGTATATATTTGTATATAACCTGAAAGATGGCAGTCGTTGGCTTCAGCCCCCACACATAGAATGCGGGGGTGTTCACAAAAAGGCGCCTTTTCACACTTAATCCAACGTCTTGGTCCTATAAAGGAGGTGGTGGCGCGGCGAACTAGGCAACCAGACTATAATGCTTTATCACTTTCACTTAGCCATAGGAGTTTGACAATGGGGCTACTGAATAGCCCCTAGGGGCACTGCGCTCACCCGAATTCGGGGCGCGAGTGTGCCTGACCGGGAAGCGGCCCTTCGTTAATGCGGAGGAATCCTAAAGATTCTGAAAGTCATCAAGTGGTTGAGAATTCTCTCGCTATATCATGACAGTCAGTTTTCGGCTTTCTCTACTGACGTGCTCGCCTGGCCGAACCGGGGCACAATCGCAGTAGTTCTCCTGGTGCCGCGTTAGCCGATATAACGGAATGTAAGGCAGCAAAACACAGGAGCCGGGCAAACCCAACATTTGACCAAAGACATGATTCGGAGCTGATGCATATAGGGCCAAACTCGCGACGCCGAACACTCCCTAAGGTATTCAGTCTTTATGAAGACGGGCCGAAATAGAGCCCTTGGTAAAAAAAGCCCCTGCTGTCCAGGTACGTGCAAAAATTCTGGCGTGGCCACATGCCAAGACGCCAGCCTCCTCCTCGGTTATAGAGAAAACCGGGGGATGTTGTCAACAAGAGAGAGTAAAAAAGGTTTACGCAGGGTCTTAATCTGAAAAGAATCCTTGAAATGGGTCCCTGCTACACGTCTGCGCCTGTGTCTCCGTTGTGCCATATCCTGGACGGGCGTAGCACGATGTTCGTCTGTGAAAGAGAGGAACTTAGTAAAAAATAAGCGTGCGAGAAATCTATATTAAAATAAACAAAATATAGTTGGAGCAAGAATTGAGCGGTATTGTGAGCACGCGGAGCCCCTTGTACGGGGTTATGCGGCTATTAAGCATGTTTACGCCGGACTCGTTGAGCCGTGTCCGGGATAGTAGGGCTAGATTAGTGGGCGGCTGTCCAGGCGGCTGCACCTTTGCCCGTACTTTGGGGGTCAATTTATATTCCCCTGTAATGAAATGATGCCCCTTGGGCCGGGCATTTTGAGTGTAAGGGATGCGTAATGTGGTATTGCATTAAAGCGGGCGAAAGCTTCACATCCCAGTAGCGCTTGATAGCGACTTACGAATGGGGCGATGTGGAATGTTAGCTTTTCGCTTCGGAAGTTGTCGAGTGAGCCGAACATGACTTCTAACGAAAGGGAACCCATACTCTGGGTATCTGGACCCGGTGTGACTCCTTGAAAGGAAGTGTTGCCATGGCGGATTATAGCTGGGTTTACCCCTAGTTTGCGGATTGTGTCCTGATATAACAGGTTCAAGTCACTACCGCCGTCCATAAGGACTTTTGTAAATTGGAGTCCGTTAATAATCGGATTCACGACCAAGGCAGTCCAGCCTGCATTCCAGGCTCCTCTGGAGTAATCCTGATGATCAAAGGTGATTGGTTGTAACAACCAGTGGTGGTGCGCCTCTGGGCTGGCCGTACGGCGCGTGTCCTCGTAAGCGCCGTTCTGTTTTTCCCTTTTGTCATCTGAAGTGAATTTACTGTCTTGACTTCTTGTGGGAACTTCTTTTGTTCTTCGGTGTTCTCCTTGTGGGGTGTGTCGTCATCCTCGCTTGGTGTGTCGAGCCCCTTGTGTTCAACATTCAGTTTGCCGGACTGCTTGAAGACCCAGCAATCTCTGTGGGTATGGTTTGCAGGTCTCCCAGGAGTGCTGTGGATTTGACATATTTTGTCCAAGATTTTGTTGAGGTTGGATAGCTCGTCCCTGTCATCTTTGGGCGGCGGCTTTTTCTGATTTTGCAAGAGCTTTTGAATCCGGCGTTTATTGTCGTGCTCATCGGGCTGTTGTCCTTGATCCAGCGCGGTTTCCCGTTCCCATCTCTGGGTTCGGACGTATTCGGTTGCTGGTGCTGCTTCTTGCCAACCAGCTATCCTCTCCTGCACAAAAGCGGGTCATAAGGCTTGTTAACATGGCCATTGTTCTTGGTTTTTCTTGGCCGAGGTGTCTGGCGAGCCATTCGTCTCGGACGCTATGTTTGAAAGCTGCTAGGGCCTCGGCGTCCGGGCAGTCGACTATCTGATTCTTTTTAATAAGGAATCTGTTCCAGAGTTTCCGGGCTGACTCTCCGGGCTGCTGAGTTATATGACTCGGATCATCTGCATCCAGAGGTCGGACATAGGTTCCTTGAAAATTTGCCTGGAAAGCATCCTCGAGCGCTTCCCAACTTCCCATGGTGTTTTCGGGAAGGCTTTTAAGCCAATGCCGGGCTGGCCCTTTGAGCTTAAGTGGTAAGTATTTTATGGCGTGGAGGTCATCTCCTCTGGCCATGTGTATGTGGAGGATATAATCCTCGATCCAGACTCCAGGGTCTGTTGTTCCATCATATGCTTCTATGTTCACGGGCTTGAATCCCGCTGGAAATTCATGATCCAGCACCTCATCGGTAAAACATAGGGGATGTGCGGCGCCCCTGTATTTAGGTGTGCCGCGACGTTCGGATATTTTTTGCATTGCATTGCTCACTGGAGCTTGCTTTCTTGGCCCATAGATGGATCTGGTTGGGCCAGTATTTTGATGCGAATCCTTGGACGGATCGCGCGCCGTATTG
Organism: Triticum aestivum; assembly: GCF_018294505.1. Classification (NCBI taxonomy): domain Eukaryota; kingdom Viridiplantae; phylum Streptophyta; class Magnoliopsida; order Poales; family Poaceae; genus Triticum; species Triticum aestivum. The sequence goes on from NC_057807.1 coordinate 630,940,101, forward strand.
AGTGTGGCCCCCTTTGTTGCGTGAGATCGATCGTGGGGTCATCTATCCGACCTTGTGGCTTCCTTATTTTTTGACTGTGGGGGCTTTATGGCCTCTTCATCAAATTCCGGTAGTAGTTTCCGCTTCGGATAGCTCTTTGTGTGACGACTGTTGCTCTACTTGTCGCCCCATCTGATCCTGAGTGCATGTTCCGCTGTTTTGAGCCTCCGCTTCTGCTTTTTCAGGCTACGTGCAGTGGCAACGAGCCTTTTGGTGGAGGTTCTGATGTTCCACCAGTTTTTCCGGCGTGAGGTCGTCCGGACTATTATCTTTCCCGGGGATGGGTTGTTCGGATTGTCCGCCCTGTTTGGATGGTTGCTCGATGGCATGTTCATCTTCCGTTGATTCACCCTGCTCTATGGTTGGGTCTTTGTTGAGGTGGGGCTTGGCTTTGCGCTTACGCCGTCGCTTTGATTGTTTTTCGATGGAGCGATCCCTGGTTGCGCCCTTTTGATCCTCGTTGTCATTTCTGTTAGGTGTGTCCACCATGTATACATCGTATGATGAGGTGGCTTTCCAGTGCCCTATAGGTGCTGGTTCCTGTTCGTCTCCTTTATCGGCGTCCATACCGTCGATGTCTTCGGAGTCGAAGTCGAGCATGTCGGTTAGATCGTCGACAGTGGCTACCAACTGGGTGGTGGGTGGGTTTCGAATTTCTTCGTCATGCGCATCCCAACCATGCTGACCGTAATCCGGCCAGGGCTCTCCTGACAAAGAGAGAGACTTTAGTGAATTTAGGATATCACCAAAGGGCGAGTGCTGAAAGACATCTGTGGCGGTGAACTCCATGATCGGAGCCCAATCGGGTTCGATCGGAAGAGGTGCGGAATATACGGAGTCCGGAACGGAGTCCGGCACATTGGAGTCACGCGCCTTGCAAAGGACTAGGCTGATATTCGGCTCTATCGCCGTAGAGATTGCGGCTCCCGGGGTGGCGTCCAACCGTCCATCCCCGACTAGCGCAGTAGGCTCCGACCTAATGGTCGGAGCGGACACCTGAGCGACGCTCTAGGCGTTGTCCGACGGCAGAGCTAAATCATGCCCATCGTGACAGTGCGACATGCTCGGCCATGGATCGAATCCGTCGAAGATCAAGTCCCCGTGGATGTCGGCCATGTAGTTTAAGCTTCCAAACCTGACCTGATGGCCAGGGACGTAGCTTTCGATCTTCTCCAGACGGCCAAACGAGTTGGCCCATAGTGCGAAGCCACCGAATACGAAGATCTGTCCGGGGAGAAAGGTCTCACCCTGGACCGCGTCATGATTGACGATCGAAGAAGCCATCGGGCCTAAAGGCGACGACACAGAGGAACTCTCAATGAAAGCACCAATGTCGGTGTCAAAACCGGCGGATCTCGGGTAGGGGGTCCCGAACTATGCGTCTAGGCGGATGGTAACAGGAGACAAGGGACACGATGTTTTTACCTAGGTTCGGGCCCTCTCGATGGAGGTACAACCCTACTCCTGCTTGATTAATATTGATGATATGGGTAGTACAAGAGTAGATCTACCACGAGATCAGAGAGGCTAAACCCTAGAAGCTAGCCTATGGTATGATTGTTGTTCGTCCTACGGACTAAAAACACTCCGGTTTATATAGACACTGGAGAGGGCTAGGGTTACACAGAGTCGGTTACAATGGGAGGAGATCTTCATATCGTATCGCCAAGCTCTCCTTCCACGCCAAGGAAAGTCCCATCCGTATACGGGACGGAGTCTTCAATCTTGTATCTTCATAGTCCGGGAGTCCGGCCGAAGGTCATAGTCCAGCCATCCGGACACCCCCTAATCCAGGACTCCCTCACCGGGGTTGTGCATGATGGGAGTATTTTGTGTGATGAAAATGAAGCATACCCTAACTATATGATTTTGTAGGGATAAGGTTTCTTTGGCTATGCTATTTTGATAAGACATGATTACTTGTTAGTATGCTTGAAGTATTACTATTTTTATGTTTTATGAACTCTTATTTTGAATCATTTGGATCTGAACATTCATGCCACAATAATTAAAATTACATTGAGAAATATGCTAGGTAGCATTCCACATCAAAAATTCTATTTTTATCATTTACCTACTCGAGGACGAGTAGGAATTAAGCTTGGGGATGCTTGATACGTCTCCAACGTATCTATAATTTTTGATTGTTCCATGCTATTATATTACCCGTTTTGGATGTTTATGGGCTTTACTTTATAGTTTTATATCATTTTTGGGACTAACCTACTAACCGGAGGCCCAACCTGAATTGCTGTTTTTTTGCCTATTTCAATGTTTCGAAGAAAAGGAATATCAAACGGAGTCCAAACGGAATGAAACCTTCAGGAGCGATCTTTTTGGAACAAACGCAATCCATGAGACTTGGAGTGGATGTCAAGAAGCAGCCGAGCCGGCCACGAGGTAGGAGGGCGCGCCCTAGGGGGGTAGGCGCGCCCCCACCCTCGTGGGCCCCTCGTGGGCCCCTCGTGGCTCCCCTGACCTACCTCCTTCGCATATATATATATATATATATATATATATATATATATATATATATATATATCTACGTACCCCGAAAACATCTAGGAGCACCACGAAAAACTATTTCCACGCTGCAACCTTCTGTATCCACGAGATCCCATCTTGGAGCCTTCGCCAACGCTCCGCCGGAGGGGGAATCAACCACGGAGGGCTTCTACATCAACACCATAGCCTCTCTGATGATTTGTGAGTAGTTCACCACAGACCTTCGAGTCCATAATTATTAGCTAGAAGGCTTCTTCTCTCACTTTGAATCTCAATACAATGTTCTCCTCGATCTTCTTGGAGATCTATTTGATGTAACTCTTTTTGCGGTGTGTTTGTCGAGATCCGATGAATTGTGGGATTATGATCAAGTTTATCTATGAGAAATATTTGAATCTCCTCTGAATTCTTTTATGCATGATTGGTTATCTTTGCAAGTCTCTTCGAATTATTAGTTTGGTTTGGCCTACTAGATTGATCTTTCTTGCAATGGGAGAAGTTCTTTGCTTTGGGTACAATCTTGCGGTGTCCTTTCCCAGTGACAGCAGGGGCAGCAAGGCACGTGTTGTATTGTTGCCATCGAGTATAAAAAGATGGAGTTTAGATCATATTGCTTGAGTTTATCCCTCTACATCATGTCATCTTGCTTAATGCGTTACTCTGTTCTTATGAACTTAATACTCTAGATGCATGCTGGTTAGCGGTCGATGTGTGGAGTAATAGTAGTAGATGTAGAATCGTTTCGATCTACTTGTTGCGGACGTGATGCCTATATACATGATCATGCCTACATATTCTCATAACTATGCAATTTTTTATCAATTGCTCGACAGTAATTTGTTCACCCACCGTAATACTTATGCTATCTTGAGAGAAGCCACTAGTGAAACCTATGGCCCCCGGGTCTATCTTTTATCATATAAGTTTCCGATATACTTTATTTTGCAATCTTTTACTTTTCAATCTATATCATAAAAATACCAAAAATATTTATCTGATCTTATTATCTCTATCAGATCTCACTTTTGTAAGTTACCATGAAGGGATTGACAACCCCTTTATCGCGTTGATTGCGAGGTTCTTGTTTGTTTGTGTATGTACGAGGGACTTCTGTGGAGCCTCCTACTGGATTGATACCTTGGTTCTCAAAAACTGAGGAAAATACTTATGCTACTTTGCTGCATCACCCTTTCCCCTTCAAGGGAAAACCAATGCAGTGCTCAAGAGGTAGCAATTATCCTCTTGCATAATGCCTCCATGCTTTCGTTTTGGAACCGGGGAGGAACCGATTCATCTTCATCTTCTTTGGAGGTCCAGCTATAGTGCCTCTCATCCCCATAGGATTTGGGGTTTGCGATGAGATGAGCAACATAGCTCTCACCCTCCAAGTCTTGGGACGACATTATTCCAGATCTGATAGGAAAATAGGAGATTTCTCCGTGGTACGAAGGTCAACAGGTTCTGGAGTTATATATAGATTTTTCATCTTGGGGAACAAGCAGAACAGAAGAAAAACAGAGTCCGGAAAGTACCTGAGGTGGGCACAACCCACCTGGGCACGCCAGGCGGCTGGCGCACCCTGGTGTATCATGCCCACCAGGGTCACTTTCCTGGAAGTTTCTTATTTCCCTAATTTTCTAAATATTCCAAAACTGACAAAAAATATTTTTGCAGATTTTTCGGAGTCCGTTTACTTACCATATCACATACCTCCGTTTTTTCAAAATTCTAGAGTGTTCCGAAAGGTTTCCTTTATGTGTTCTTCCAGTGTCAAAGTTTGGATAACATTGCTTTCAACATTAATGGGCTTACCTGAGATATAGTGTTTTATTCATTTCCCATTGACAACCTTTGGGTTAGTCCGTTCGGCATTATTTATTTTGATAGCTCCGGATTGATAGACCTCCTCGATGACATATGGTCCTTCCCATTGGGAGAGGAGTTTTCTTGCAAAGAATCTGAAACGAGAGTTGTACAGAATAGCATATTCTCTGACTTTGAACTCACGCTTTTGGATTCTTTTGTCATGCCATCTTTTAACTTTTTCTTTGAATAACTTAGCATTTTCATAAGCCTGGGTTCTCCATTCATCTAATGAGATAATATCAAATAACCTCTTTTCCCCAGCAAGTTTGAAATCATAATTGAGTTCTTTTATTGCCCAAAATGCTTTGTGTTCTAACTCGAGAGGTAAATGACAAGCTTTTCCATAAACCATTTTATATGGAGACATACCCATACGATTTTTATAAGCCGTTCTATAAGCCCAAAGTGCATCATCTAATTTCTTAGACCAATTCTTCCGGGACCTATTGACAATCTTTTGTAAGGTTAGTTTTATTTCTCTATTGCTAAGTTCAACTTGACCACTAGACTGAGGATGATAAGGTGATGCAATTCTATGGTTAACATCATGCTTAGCAAGCATTTTACAGAAAGCACCATGAATAAAGTGTGAACCACCATCAGTCATTAAATATCTAGGGACTCCAAACCTTGGGAAAATAACTTCCTTAAGCATTTTAATAGAGGTGTTGTGATCATCACTATTGGTTGGAATAGCTTCTACCCATTTAGTAACATAATCAACAACAACCAAAATATGTGTATACCCATTAGAGGAAGGAAAAGGTCCCATGAAGTCAAATTGCCAAACATCAAACGGTTCAACAACAAGGGAATAATGCATAGGCATTTCTTGACGCTTACCGGTATTACGTATTCTTTGGCATTCATCACACGATGAGACGAACTTACGGGCATCCTTGAAGAGAGTAGGCCAATAAAAACCAGATTGCAATACCTTATGAGCGGTTCTGTCTCCCGCGTGATGTCCTCCATAAGCTTCAGAGTGACATTTCCGTATGATTTGTTCTTGTTCATGCTCAGGTACACAACGTCTAATAATACCATCTACTCCTTCTTTATAAAGATGTGGGTCATCCCAAAAGTAATGTCTTAAATCATAGAAGAATTTTTTCTTTTGTTGGTATGTGAAGCTAGGTTGTATGTATTTAGCAACAATATAATTAGCATACTCAGCAGACCAAGGTGTACTACGAGAAACAATTATTGCAGCTAGTTGTTCATTAGGGAAGCTATCATTCATAGGTTGTGGGTCATCAACAATATTTTCAAGTCTAGACAAGTTATCATCTATGGGGTTCTCTGCTCCTTTCCTATCAGTGATATGCAAATCAAATCTTGTAGCAGAAGAACCCACCTAATGAGTCTAGGTTTAGCATCTTTATTTTCCATAAGATATTTTATACCAGCATGATCGGTGTGAAAAATCACTTTAGAATCAACAATGTAAGTCTGAATTTATCACAAGCAAACAAGGCTGCTAAGAATTATTTTTCAGTAGTAGCATAGTTTCGTTGAGCACTGTCTAGAGTTTTACTAACATAATGAATAACATTTAGTTTATTATCAACTCTTTGTCCTAGAATAGCACCAACAGCATAATCACTAGCATCACACATAATCTCAAAAGGCAAGTTCCAATCAGGTGGTTGAACAACAGGTGCACTAATTAAGGCTTTCTTTAGTGTTTCAAAGTCTTCCATACAATCATCATCAAACACAAAGGGAATATCCTTTTGCAAAAGATTAGTAAGAGGCCTAGAAATTTTGGAAAAGTCTTTGATAAAACTCCTATAGAAACCAGCATGACCAAGGAAACTACGAATACCTTTGATATCTTTAGGACATGGCATTTTCTCAATTGCATCAACCTTGGATTTGTACATCTCAATGCCTTTTTCAGAAATCTTATGGCCCAAGACAATACCTTCGTTAACCATAAAGTGGCACTTCTCCCAATTCAAGACGAGATTTGTTTGTTCACATCTTTGCAAGACTCGATCAAGATTGCTAAACAATCATCAAAAGACTTCCCATAAACAAAAAAGTCATCCATGAAAACCTCAACAATCTTTTCACAAAAATCAGAGAATATATAGCAGTCATACATCTTTGAAAGGTAGTAGGTGCATTACATAAACCAAAAGGCATACGTCTATAAGCAAATGTTCCAAAAGGACAAGTAAAAGTGGTATTTTCTTGATCAGATTGTAAAACAGGTATTTGTGAAAAGCCAGAGTATCCATCAAGGAAGCAAAAATGTGTGTTCTTCGATAATCTTTCTAACATTTGATCAATAAAAGTCAGAGGGTAATGATCTTTTCTAGTAGCTTTATTTAATTTTCTATAATCAATTACCATTCTATAGCGCGTGACAATTCTTTGTGGAATAAGCTCATTCTTATCATTAGGAACAACAATAATACCTCCTTTCTTAGGGACACAATGAACAAGACTTACCCATCTACTATTAGATATAGGATAGATTATACCTGCTTCCAGAAGTTTCAATATTTCCGTTCTTACCAATTCTTTCATTTTCGGATTCAATCGACGTTGGTGATCAACAACGGGTTTAGCATCAGGTTCCATATTAATCTTGTGTTGACATAGAGTGGGACTAATGCCCTTAAGGGGTTGTTTGGATAGCAAATATTAGCTACGAATTTATAGTAAACCAATTTTTAGCCCTTTTTTAGCAAAGCCGGTTTTACTAATAGATAATTCAATAACCAGTTTATAGGAAACTAAGTTTGGGTTACGAAAGTGGTAAAATGAGTCCGTCCAGTTCCTTGTTTGGGGAATTGTTTGGAACTCTGGATAAAATTCTCATGACCTTCTATTTCTGCCATGACACTTTCTCCAACTTTGTCGCCTATTGACTTTCCTTGAGCTATAGCCTCCGAGCTCACTCACCATGATGTCCATGGCAGTCCACCGTGCAGCGCTGGCCACGCCGAGGCTGGAGGTCGGCTACGCCCATGGCAGTCATCCATGCAACTGCAACACATGTACACTCGCCAACATCACCATCACAGACAACAGCAGCAGAAGGATGACGATTCAAAAGAGTGCTCTGGAATTGTCCCGTGAGCATGTAGGTTTCAGGCTACACTTATGAGGAGTTCGGGATGGAGGCGTGTTTGACGAGGAAGGAGAAAGTATTATGCATCCAGCCATGGCGATACTTTGTTTACTGTTAGTTCGTTGAGAAATAAGCGGAGGCGATAGAGATAGTTGTGATCGAGTATACAGGGATCACGTTTTTGGAAAAACTACTAATAGTCGTTTTTCTATAAACACAAAACATGAGGATTTTGAGAACCAAGTTTTGTATATCCACGGGTTTGTTAGAGTACCCAAACAAGATTATATTCTGTTAGGAAGTTTTCCAGGTTTATAGAGATCTGGTTTTCCATATACGAAGTATCCAAACAACCCCTAAGATCATCAAGAGTATATCCAATAGCACCCCTGTGCTTCCTTAGAACTTTCAATAATCTTTCTTCTTCATGTTCTGAAAGGTTAGCACTAATAATAATAGGATATATCTTCTTTTCATCAAGATAAGCATATTTCAGAGTGTCTGGCAATTGTCTTAATTCAAACATGGGATCACCTTTAGGTGGAGGAGGACCTCCTAGAGTTTCAATAGGCAAATTGTGTTTAAGCAGGGGTTGTTGTTCGAAAAAGATTCTATCTATTTCATTTCTTTCATGAATATGCAAATCATTTTCATGGTCTAGCAAATATTGTTCCAAAGGATCAGTTGGAGGTACATCAATAGAAGCAAGACCAATAATCTCATCCTTAATCTTTCTTATGAGGTTGTTTACTAAACTTGGAAAAATAAAATTCATGAGATTCATCACCAAAGCTAACACCAACAATTTTTTTTCTCACAATCTATTTTGGCATTGATGGTGTTCAAGAAAGGCCTACCAAAAATAATGGGAAAAAAGTCATCTTGTGGGAAGCTAAGAACAAGAAAATCAGTAAGGTATTTTATTTTCCCACACAAGACTTCAACATCTCTAAGAATCCCAATTGGTGATATAGTATCTCTATTAGCAAGTTTAATAGTGACATCTATGCCTTCTATTTCAGCAGGTGCTATTTCATCTTTAATTTCTTGATATAAGGAGAAAGGAATAGCACTCACACTAGCACCTATGTCACATAACCCATGATAACAGTGATCTCCTATCTTAACTGAGACAACAGGCATGCCAACAACTAGTCTATGTTTATCTTTTCCTTCACGTTTGGCAATTCTAGAAGCTTCACCACAGAAGTAAATAACATGCCCATCAATATTATCAACTAAGAGATCTTTAGTCATAGCAACGCTAGGTTCAACCCTTATTTGTTTAGGTGGTTTGGGTGTTCTAACATAACTTTTGTTAACTACAGTTGAAGCTTTAGCATGTTCCTTCACCCTAACAGGAAAAGGTTTTTTTGAATATAAGTAGTGGGAACACCTGATCAACATTGTAAATAATGGTTTCTTCTTTAGCTTTTACCGGTTCTTTAATTTCTTTTTTAATTGGTGGGTAATATTTAAACCACTACTCCTTAGGGAGATCAACATGAGTAGCAAAAGATTCATAGAAGGAAGCTACTATCTCAGAGTCAAGTCCATATTTAGTGCTAAACTTTTGAAAAGCATCGGTATTCATAAAAGATTTAACACAATCAAACTTAGGTTCAATACCTGACTCTTTACCTTCATCAAGTTCTCAATCTTCAGAGTTGCATTTAATTCTTTCTAGAAGATCCCACATGAATTCAATAGTTTTCTTCATAAAAGAACTAGTACAAGAAGTATCGAGCATGGATTGATCATTACGAGAAAGCCGAGCATAAATTTTTTGAATAATAATTTCTCTCGAGAGCTCATGATTGGGGCATGAATATAACATTGACTTAAGCCTCCCCCAAGCTAGAGTAATTTCTCCTTCACGAGGCCAAAAATTATATATATAATTCCGATCACGATGAACTAGATGCATAGGATGAAATTTCTGATGAATTTCCAATTTCGAACAGTTCCACTTCCAAGATCCAATATCATCGCATAGCCTATACCATGTCAATGCATTTCCCTTAAAAGATAAAGGGAAAACCTTCTTCTTAGCTTCATCTCCGGGCAAGCCTGCAAGCGTAAACAATCCACAAATTTCATCCACATATATCAAGTGCATATCAGGATGTTCGGTTCCATCTCCTGCATAGGGATTAGCTAGCAGTTGCTCTAACATACCCGAAGGAATTTCATATTCAATATTTTCAGTAGGTGCAGTAGGTTGAGGGGCAACTAATTATGGTTCCGGCTGAGGTGAAGATACCCAGAACAAACCCCTCAAAGGATTGTTTTCCATAGTAGCAAGTGACAATAATTTTCAGCATGTAGTAATAATGCTTCCTTACCAATTTCCACTTATCAAGAGCGCTTCACTCCCTGGCAACAGCAGCAGAAAATAGCCTTGATGATCCAATGAGGAGCAGAAGGAAATGACAAGTGGTTTTCAGCAAGGTATTGTCTGCAAGTGCTAAAATTGTAAGTAGCGGAGTAGTTTGATAGCAAGATAATTTATAACGAGCAAGTAATGAAAGTAGTAATCAAAGTGTAGCAAGGTAGCCAATCCATTTGAGGCAAAGGATAGGCCAAAACGGTTTCTTATGATAAGAAAAATGTTCTTGAGGGTACACGGGAATTTCATCTAGTCACTTTCATCATGTTGGCTTAATTTGTGTTTGGTACTTTGATAATTTGATATGTGGGTGGACCGGTGCTTAGGTGCTATTCTGACTTGAACAAACCTCCTACTTATGATTAACCCTCTCGCAAGAATCCGCAACTACGAGAAAAGTATTAAGAATAAATTCTAACCATAGCATTAAACTTTTGGATCCAATTGGTCCCTTATGGAATAGCGCATAAACTGGGTGTCATGGAATTTTCACGGCAGATGCCCTAACAAAGAGGACTTAGGTCTGGAGCCATCACAATGTAGTTAGCTTGAAAGGGTTAAACGGGACAAGGGACACAAAGAGTTTATACTGGTTCAGCCCCTCGCGGTGGAGGTAAAGGCCTACTCTAGTTTAGGGTTGTATTGCTTGGACTTTCGATTACCAGGGAGAGAATACACTTGATCTAGTTCTCGATCCCTTCTTTGTTGCCCTAAACCGCTGCAGGATCACCCCTTTATATACACAGGCTGATGGCCGGTGGCTTACAAAGTCCCGGCCGGCTCATACTCAATGTGTCCGGCTCGGTGATAGAATCTACACTTTCCTTAACATACAAGTTAACATATGGTGGTTTACGCCCGTGGGCCTTAAGTCGCCCTTGGGTATTGGGCCTTCAGTAAGCTTGCTTCGTGAACCACCATCTTCAACATCTTCATGGGCGTTCTCATTATGAACCGCTAGTGGTATGACCTGGCCCCTCCTGGGTGGGTCATACCCAGTAGTTATATCCCCAACATTAGGCCCCAGGTTGATGTGAACTCGTTGATATCAATCTTCAACACTTAGAAAAAAATCCTTGCTTATATGTCCTTGCGGGATCTGGTAACCCACCATGACATCATCTCCTAGCATTGTGGTAACCCACCGTGACGTCACTTCACATTAATATCACACGAGGCCCAAAATCTTAATATGCCTTTTTAATTTATCTCTGAAGATCGAGGCATCTGTGCTGTTACATATCCATTTTTTAGCCTCCTTGATTCCCGCGCATGCCACTTATACTTCTGCCTTATAAATAGGGTTAGGGGTCCCTTTAACTTTCCCCCCTTGCCTCCTCGTCTTCATCTTCTTCCTCACGATGCCTCAGCGCCCGAGCCCCGCCGCCACCATCGACCTTCGCCACTGCCTCAACTGCGGTCGCTGCATCAACCAGAACCGACCAGAGTTCATATGCATGCCTCCACTGTTCAATAGCTCCGGTAAATTTTTCCCTTTCTATCACCGTAGATCCCATTAGGGTTTCTACAAGTTCGTCGGAGTTCATCTTTGCCCTTCTTCGTTCTTCACTGTTTCTTGTGGTTTTGATCCAAACTTAGTACTCCTTCTGCGCAGCATTAGTTGTAGTACTCATTTTTGATATTTGAACACCTCCTTTGCATGAGAGATCCAATCTAGACACATGAACTGCTCTGCCGCTGCAACTTAGGTTTAGAAATTTTCTTCATTATTCAAACTACCGTAGATCCAAAATCATAGCATTAATCTGTGAAAGTTGTTTGTCCAAAACTTAGCAATTTTTCCACTTCACATATCTTTATCACTCCAATGCTATCCTTCGGCTTAACACACTTGCATGTTTCATCGTTCCTTACCTTTGAACCAACAGCCGACTTAACCATATAATCTTAAACCGGCATAATCTTCTTTTCAGATCATCAAAAATGACTAAGACATTCACTGCTTGCAACTGGGTCCCATCTCAGATCACCGAGGAAGACCTGAACAACTTTGTTGCAACTGGCACCTTAGCCAAGAAAGAGGACATCCACTGGAGGGTCCTAGGCCTTGAAAATCCTCCTGAGCCCAAGGACGGAGAAGTGATTGTTTTCACTGACCACATGATCCGATGGTTTAGCCCATCCAGCTCAAAGTTCTTCCGAGACGTACTTCACCTTTTCCAACTCCATCCTCAAGACATTGGGCCCAATTCTGTGTCCAATATTTGCAACTTCCAAGTATTATGTGAAGCTTATCTTCAAGAGGAGCCCACAGTTGAATTGTTTAGAGAGTTTGACTACTTAAACCGTCAGACAGAGTTTACTGACGGGCCAGTTTGGAACTCGGTGGAGTTTCAATTCGGAAGAGAAAGGAATCCAATTTTCCTTATTCCAAGCCGCCCATCCATCCCAAGGACTGGAACCAAACTTGGTTCTATTGTCAGAACACATCTCCAGCAGACGAGAATCCTCCACCGGGTTACCGTGACCACCAGCTTAGCAACGCAAATCCACTTCCACCACGGATCAGCACCAAGGAGCGGGCTAAGTATGTGCCCACGTATTCTAAGCTCAGAGCCTTCATGGCTAATGGCTTAACTGGCATCGACCTTGTTCGGTGCTGGGTCTCCTGGAGGATCTTACCATTAAGCCGTCGCCCCGGCTTGATGTGTGAATATACCGGCGATTTGAAAGATCCCCAGCGCCACTGCGATATTCAACTATCTAACGCAGAAATCACTGAAGCCACCAAGGCGTTGCTGAATGAAACTTGGGCAGAATGCAGTAAAACCGGACTTAGTCCTTTCTGCACCTTCAACAAGCCGCCAGCTATAAGTGTTGCACACCCTGCATTCAATCTAAATCATGTGTTAATACTGTCCATTTATGATCATTTGACATCAACATGCCAACTCTCCATTTTGGAAGAAGAAGCCGCAAGATAAGTTGGCCAAACCGACCCGTACCAAGACCAAGGCCACAAAAAGGCCTGCCAAGAAGAAGACCACCAATCCCTCTGAGTTAAACTTGGATGATGGCAATGATGATCATGAGTCGGAGGTAGAACTTGACTCTCTTGGCTCATTTTTTGTACATCTCATTGACAATGACTGTTATCAGGAGGAAGCCGAAGCCAGCCATGCGGGTGACGAAGAGGTAATTATTCTTTCCTCTGGCTCAGAATCTGTGCCAAAACAGAAAACTCGCCAAGCAAGCTGGAAAGTAAGGTTTTCTCATCCTTTGGCTTATTTGGATCCCAACTTTATTTTGAAGAAGCAGCAGCATGAACCTTTATACGTCCATTTTGCATCATGCCTTTATATCGATATTCATTGCATTATGGGCGGTTATTACACGTTATGTCACAATACTTATGGCTATTCTCTCTTATTTTACAAGGTTCACATGAAGAGGGAGAATGGCGGCAGCTGGGATTCTGGACTGGAAAAGGAGCAAATATTAGAGACCTATTCTGCACAGCTCCAAAAGTCCTGAAACTCCACTAAAGTCATTTTGGGAATTAATAAAAAATATTGAGCGAAAGAAGTACCAGAGGGGGTCCACACCCTGCCCACGAGGGTGGGGGCGCGCCCTACCCCCCTGGGCGCGCCCCCTGCCTCGTGGGCCACCTGGCAGCCCTCCGGTGCCCATCTTTTGCTATATGAAGTCTTTTGCCCTGGAAAAATCATAAGCAAGCTTTCGGGACGAAACTCCTCCGCCACAAGGCGGAACCTTGGCGGAACCAATCTAAGGCTCTGGCGGAGCTGTTCTGCCGGGGAAACTTCCCTCTGGGAGGGGGAAATCATCACCATTGTCATCACCATCGATCCTCTCATCGGGAGGGGATCAATCTCCATCAACATCTTCATCAGCACGATCTCCTCTCAAAGCCTAGTTCATCTCTTGTATCCAATCTTTGTACGAAAACCTCAGATTGGTACCTGTGGGTTGCTAGTAGTGTTGATTACTCCTTGTAGTTGATGCTAGTTGGTTTATTTGGTGGAAGATCATATGTTCAGAACCTTAATGCATATTAATACTCCTCTGATTATGAATAGGAATATGCTTTGTGAGTAGTTATGTTTGTTCCTGAGGACATGGGTGAAGTCTTGCTATTGGTATTTGTTCGATATTTTGATGAGATGTATGTTGTCTCTCCTCTAGTGGTGTTATGTGAATGTCGACTACATGACATTTCAACATTATTTGGTCCTAGAGGAAGGCATTGGGAAGTAATAAGTAGATGATGGGTTGCTAGAGTGACATAATCTTAAACCCTAGTTTATGAGTTGCTTCGTAAGGGGCTGATTTGGATCCACATGTTTCATGTTATGGTTAGGTTTACCTTAATACTTCTTTTGTAGTTGCGGATGCTTGCAATAGGGGTTAATCATAAGTGGGATGCTTGTCCAAGAAAGGGCAGTACCCAAGCACTGGTCCACCCACATATCAAATTATCAAAGTAATGAACGCAAATCATATGAGCGTGATGAAAACTAGCTTGACGATAATTCCCATGTGTCCTTGGGAGTGCTTTTCTCATTATAAGAACTTGTCCAGCCTTGTCCTTTGCTACAAAAAGGATTGGGCCACCTTGCCGCACTTTATTTACTTGCATTGCTTGTTACCCGTTACAAATTATCTTATCACAAAACTATCTGTTACCTACAACTTCAATGCTTGTAGAGAATACCTTACTGAAAACCGCTTGTCATTTCCTTCTGCTCCTTATTGGGTTCGACACACTTACTTATCAAAAGGACTATGATAGATCCCCTACACTTGTGGGTCATCAAGACTCTTTTCTGGCGCCATTGCCAGCGAGTGAAGCGCCTTTGGTAAGTGGAACTTGGTAAGGAAACATTTATATAGTGTGCTGAAATTTACTGTCACTTGTTACTATGGAAACTAATCCTTTAAGGGGCTTGTTCGGGGTATCTTCACCCTGGCCAGTAGAGCTAAGAGTTGCTCCTAAACCTACTAAACCTACTGAAAATGTTTATTTTGTAATTCCTTCGGGTATGGTAGAGAAACTGCTAGCTAATTCCTTTGCAGGAGATGGAACATTGCATCCAGATTTACACCTAATCTATGTGGATGAAGTTTATGGATTATTTAAGCTTGCAGGTATGCCCGATGATGTTATCAAGATGAAGATCTTCCCTTTATCTTTGAAGGGGGATGCATTGACATGGTATAGGATATGTGATGATATGGGATCATGGGACTACAAACGATTGAAATTGGAATTTCACCAGAAGTTTTATCCTATGCATCTTGTTCATCGTGATCATAATTATATATATAATTTTTGGCCTCGCGAAGGAGAAAGCATCGCTCAAGCTTGGGGGAGGCTTAAGTCAATGTTATATTCATGCCCCAATCATGAGCTCTCAGGAGAAATGACTATTCAAAAATTTTATGCTCGGCTTTCTCTCAACAATCGCTCCATGTTCGATACTTCTTGTGCTGGGTCTTTTATGATGAAGACTATTGAATTCAAATGGGATTTATTGAAAGAATTAGATGCAACTCTAAAGATTGGGATTCCGAAGATGGTAAGGAGTCAGTTATGACACCTAAGTTTGATTGTGTTGAATCTTTTATGGATACCGATGCTTTTCGTGGATTTAGCACTAAATATGGTCTTGACTCTGAGATAGTAGCTTCTTTCTGTGAATCATTTGCTACTCATCTTGATCTCTCTAAGGAGAAGTGGTTTAAATATAATCCTCCCATTGAAGTAAAAGTAGTTGCACCTATTACAGTTGAAGAAAAGACTATCACTTACAATGATCCTATTGTTCCTTCCACTTATATTGAGAAACCACCTTTCCCTGTTAGGATAAAGGATCATGCTAAAGCTTCAACTGTGATTCGTAAGAGTAGTACTAGAACATATACACCACCTGAGCAAATTAAAGTTGAACCTAGTATTGCTATGGTTAAAGATCTCTTGGCTGATAATATTGATGGGCGTGTTATTTATTTGTGTGATGAAGCTGCTAGAATTGCTAGACCCGATGCTAAGAAACATAGACATGTTGTAGGCATGCCTGTTATTTCTGTTAAAATAGGAGAACATTGTTATCATGGCTTATGTGATATGGGCGCTAGTGCCAGTGCAATACCTTATTCCTTATATGAAAAAAATTATGCATGACATTGCACCTGCTGAGGTAGAAGAAATTGATGTTACAATTAAGCTTGCCAATAGAGATACTATTTCACCAATAGGGATTGTTAGAGATGTTGAAGTCTTGTGTGGGAAAGTTAAATATCTTGCTGATTTTCTTGTTCTTGGTTCCCCACAAGATGACTTATGTCCCATTATATTTGGTAGACCCTTCTTGATTACTGTTAATGCTAAGATAGATTGCGAGAAGGATGTTGTTACTATTGGTTTGGGGGATATGTCTCATGAGTTTAACTTTGCTAAATTTCATAGACAACCCCATGATAAAGAATTACCTAGTAAGGATGAAATTATTGGTCTTGCTTCTATTGTCGTGCCTCCTACTGATCCTTTAGACCAATATTTGCTAGACCATGAAAATGATATGTTTATGAATGAAAGAAGGGAACTAGATGAAGTATTCTTTAAACATGGACCTATTTTGAAACACAACTTGCCTGTTGAAATCCTAGGGGATCCTCCTCCACCCAAGGGCGATCCCGTGTTTGAGCTTAAACCATTACCTGATACTCTTAAATATGCTTATCTTGATGAAAAGAAGATATATCCTATAATTATTAGTGCTAACCTTTCAGAGCAGGAAGAGGAAAGATTATTGAAAACTCTGAAGAAGCATTGTGCTGCCATTGGATATACTCTTGATGATCTTAAGGGCATTAGTCCCACTTTATGCCAACAGAAAAATAAAATTGGAGGAAGACGCCAAACCAGTTATTGATCACCAACGACGGTTAAATCCTAAGATGAAAGAAGTGGTAAGAAAGGAAATACTAAAGCTCCTCGAAGCAGGTATAATTTATACTGTTGCTAATAGTCAGTGGGTAAGTCCTGTCCATTGTGTCCCTAAGAAGGGAGGTATTACTGTTGTTCCTAATGATAAAGATGAATTGATCCCACAAAGAATTATTACAGGTTATAGGATGGTAATTGATTTCCGCAAATTAAATAAAGCTACTAAAAAATATCATTACCCTCTACCTTTTATTGATCAAATACTAGAAAGATTATCCAAACATACACATTTTTGCTTTCTAGATGGTTACTCTGGTTTCTCTCAAATACCCGTATCAGCAGAGGATCAAGAAAAGACCACTTTTACTTGCCCTTTCGGTACTTTTTCTTATAGACGTATGCCTTTTGGTTTATGTAATGCACCTGCTACCTTTCAAAGATGCATGATGGATATATTCTCTGACTTTTGTGAAAAGATTTGTGAGGTATTCATGGATGATTTCTCCATTTATGGATCCTCTTTTGATGATTGCTTGAGCAAACTTGATCGAGTTTTGCAGAGATGTGAAGATACTAGTCTCGTCTTGAATTGGGAAAAGTGCCACTTTATGGTTAATGAAGGTATTGTCTTGGGGCATAAATTTTTTGAAAGAGGTATTGAAGTTGATAAAGCTAAGGTTGATGCTATTGAAAAGATGCCATGTCCCAAGGACATCAAAGGTATAGGAGGTTCATTAAGGACTTCTCTAAAATTTCTAGGCCTCTGGATAATCTATTAGAGAAAGATATTCCTTTTGTTTTCGATGATGATTGTGTAGAAGCATTTGAAATACTTAAGAAAGCTTTGATTTTTTCACCTATTGTTCAGCCACCTGATTGGAATGTACCCTTTGAAATTATGTGTGATGCTAGTAATTATGCTGTAGGTGCTGTTCTAGGACAAAGAGTTGATAAGAAACTAAAAGTTATTCAATATGCTAGTAAAACTCTAGATACTGCCCAGAGAAATTATGCTACTACTGAAAAAGAATTGTTAGCAGTTGTATTTTCTTGTGATAAGTTCAGACCTTATATTGTTGATTCTAAAGTAACTATTCACACTAATCATGCTGCTATTGAATATCTCATGGAAAATAAAGATGCTAAACCTAGACTTATTAGATGGGTTCTCTTTGCTACAAGAATTTGATTTGCATATTATTGATAGAAAGGGAGCTGAGAACCCCGTTGCAGACAACCTGTCTAGGTTAGAGAATGTTCTTGATGACCCGCTACCTATTGATGATATCTTTCCTAATGAACAATTAGCTGTCATAAATGCTTCTCGTACTGCTCCATGGTATGCTTATTATGTTAATTACATTGTTGCTAAATTTATACCACCTAGTTTCACATACTAGCAAAAGAAAAAGTTCTTTTATGATTTAAGACATTACTTCTGGGATGACCCACACCTTTATAAAGAAGGAGTAGATGGTGTTATTAGATGTTGCATACCTGAGCATGAACATGAATAGATCCTATGCAAGTGTCACTCTGAGGCATATGGAGGACACCATGCTGGAGATAGAACTGCACATAAGGTATTGCAATCCGGTTTTTATTGGCCTACTCTCTTCAAAGATGCCCGTAAGTTTGTCTTGTCTTGTGATGAATGTCAAAGAATTGGTAATATTAGTAGACGTCAAGAAATGCCTATGAATTATTCTCTTGTTATTGAACCATTTGATGTTTGGAGCTTTGATTATATGGGACCTTTTCCTGCCTCTAATGGTTATACACAGATTTTAGTTGTTGTTGATTACGTTACTAAGTGGGTAGAAGCTATTTCAACTAGTAGTGCTGATCATAACACCTCTATTAAGATGCTTAAAGAAGTTATTTTTCCGAGGTTTGGAGTCCCTAGATACTTAATGACTGATGGTGGTTCACATTTTATTCATCGTGCTTTTCGTAAAATGCTTGCTAAGTATGATGTTAATCATAGAATTGCATCTCCATATCACCCACAGTCTAGTGGTTAAGTAGAATTGAGTAATAGAGAGCTCAAATTAATTTTGCAAAAGACTGTTAATAGATCTAGAAAGAATTGGTCCAAGAAACTTGATGATGCATTATGGACTTATAGAACTGCATATAAAAACCCTATGGGTATGTCTCCATATAAAATGGTTTATGGAAAAGCATGTCACTTACCTCTCTAACTAGAACATAAGGCATATTGGGCTATTAAAGATCTCAACTATGATTTCAAACTTGCTGGTGAGAAGAGGTTATTTGACATTAGCTCACTTGATGAATGGAGAACCCAGGCCTACAAGAATGCCAAACTGTTTAAAGAAAAAGTTAAAAGATGGCATGACAAGAGGATACAAAAGCGTGAGTTTAATGCATGTGATTATGTGTTGCTATACAACTCTCGTTTAAGATTTTTTGCAGGAAAACTTCTCTCTAAATGGGAAGGCCCTTACGTTATCGAGGAGGTATATCGTTCCGGTGCCATAAAAATCAACAACTTCGAAGGCACAAATCCGAAGGTGGTGAACGGTCAAAGAATCAAACATTTTATCTCAGGTAATCCTATAAATGTTGAAACTAATGTTACTGAAACCGTAACCCCGAAGGAATACATAAGGGACACTTTCCAGAACGTTTCCGACTCCGAAAAGGAATAGGTATGTGGTATGGTAAGTAAACCGACTCCAAAATAGTTCTAATAGCAATTTTTCTCTGTTTTGGAATATTTATGAAAATAGGAAAATAAGAAGTAGTCTGGGAAGGACACGAGGCATCCACGAGGGTGGAGGGCGCGCCCTACCTCCCTGGGCGCGCCCCCCTGCCCCGTGGGCACCTCGTGTGCTCTTCAAACTCCGTTTTATTGCATGATACCTCTTTTGGTCGGTAAAAATTATTATATAATCTCCCAAAGGTTTTGACCACCGTATCATGCAAATATCCTCTCTCTTTCTTTCGAGCTGTTTTCTACTAGATTTGTCAAGGCCAGACATCATGACGTCACCCTCCTACAACAATGAAGACAAGGATGCTTGGCTATTGAAGATAGAGCTGAAGAAAGAGGAACCTGCGGAGATCAACAAGGATGATGGTATCAAGAAGGCCATGGAGGATCAAGCTCCGACGGCAGAAGAAGAAAACATCCTTCAACCTCTTCCTAACCTCTTTACCCCAATTGAGATTGAAGCTTTCAAGATGATTGAGTTAGCTCGCATACAAAACAAGTATCTCACATAGGAAAATATTTTGTTGAAGGATCATATCGTCGCACTCAAGGGCATTATCCGCAAATTGGAAGAGCTCCTACGCTCGATGTGCGACTATCCATCATCATCACCACCTTCTTCACCACCTCCGAGGAATTAATCACATTGGTATGGGCACTCCCCTTGGCAGCTGCCAAGCTTGGGGGAGGTGCCCCGGTATCGTATCATCATCAGACTCCTATCTTTACCGTTTTCCTTAGTTCCATCCTTTTAGTAATATCTTGATCTATTAGAATAAAGTTTTGGTATGATTTAGTTTGGGGTTTTGCCTTATGATCCCTCTATGTAATCGAGTCCGTGATCTATATATAATAAAGAATAGTGTTGAGTCAAGGGCTTTGCTATATTGTTATGATCTTGAGAAAATAAAAGAATGAATAAAAAGAAATAAAGAGACCACATTGATCTTATGGATAATAATGACTTCACATATAGAGTATGATGATTAAACGTTGTTGGGAGTTGGCAAACATAGTTTTGGTCATCTTTGCAATTAATAGAAAGTAATAAAGAAAGAGAGGTTTTCACATATAAATATACTATAGTAAGTGCATCTAGTGCCACCCCTAGTTGGTTTTGGAGTATTAACGACAAAGTTGGTTGAGGGACTAATGCGTTTGTGAGAGTTGCAGGATAACGCATGTTGTGTCCCTCAATGATTCGGTTTACCTACCGGAGATGACCCCTAAAAATGTATGAAGACATTGAAGACAATGGTGGTGTGTGAAGATATTCACACTGAAGTCTATGACATGAGAAGACATTGAGTGAAGACTATGGAGCGCGAAGACTGAGTTGTTTCCTTGTTTCCTTTTCTTCTTTGTTGAGTCATAGGAACCACCATACTGTTAAGTGGGGTCCATGTGAACTAAATCAGAGTGACTGAAGTGATGCTCAACCCAAATCCTATGTCTTCGAGCGAAGATAATGAGAGCAAATCTTATCCAGAGCTGGATGAGTCAGCTCTGCTTGTAGCCCAAGCAAAGTTGTCGTGTGTGTTTGAAATCTGACCGTTGGAACACGTGTTAGTTCCTTAGTGACACAGGGTCATTTCGGACATATCAGGTCGGGTTGCCTTGTGGCTATAAATAGCCCACCCCATACACCATAAATTGGTGGCTGCTCAGAGTTAGTTTACGGCTTTTGTCGTGTTGAGAGCAACCCACCTCGAAGCCTTTGAGAGAGAAATCCTTGCCAGGACAAAGCCCAAACACCCAGAGCCAAAGAGTGTTAGGCATCACTGAAGTCTTTCTATCTGTGTGACCTGAAGACTTATTACACTTGAGGACTGTGTATCCTCCAGCCGGTTAGGCGTCATGTTCTGAGCATCCAAGAGTCATTGTGGATTGCCGGGTGAAAGAAGTCTGTGAAGGTTCAGAAGTCTACCTTAAAAACTTACCAGAGTGATTGGGCGAGGACTGTGTGTCCTTAGCTCAAGGGGAATAAGGTGAAGACGCGGTCTTCTGAGTTGAATCTCAGCCTCCCTAACCAGAAGTACAGTTGTCACAGCAACTGGAACTGGTCCAACAAATCATGTGTCTTCAACAAGTGACTGGTTCTATCCCTTCCCTCTCTTACTTTGAGTTTGTCTTCGTGAAGTCATTCTTATCACTCTTATCTGTTTGACTTCATTGCTTGACTACTATTGTTGATTGGCTTCATACCATCTTCCATCCTGATCCTTACTACCTTGCTGCTATTAGTCTTCGTACATTAACACTATTGCATACTTGACTATGGCTTGCTTGTTGTAGTTTATCTTCCGCTGCATATCAATTAGGTCGTTTCTATTGTTTGTCTTCGAAACTTCCACATTTTGAAGACATGGATAAAAATCACCTATTCACCCCACCTCTAGTCGATAACTAGCACTTTCAATTGGTATTAGAGCAAGGTACTCCCTAGTTCTGTGTGATTCGGTTTAACCACTTGGAGTTTAGCTATGTCGACTGCAGGGATAATCAAAGTCTCCGCTGCTTGCCCCGTGTTCGATGGAACAGAATATCCCTACTGGAAGAATAAGATGCGCATGCATCTTGACCTCTGGTATGTCGTCAAGAACGGCGTTCCAAAAACTGGTGAAGGTGTCACCCCTGCTGATGTTAAGAAGTTCATTCAACTGGACTCAACTGCAAAGAACATCATCTGTGGTCATCTGACCAAAGGACAGTATGGCCGTGTGAGTGCTCTGGAAACATCAAAGCTAGTATGGGACTGGCTATCTAAGGTCAAGGAAGGCGTCTCTACACAGAGAGACCAGAGGATCAGTGTTCTTCGCAATCTCTTCAACCGCTTCAAGAGAAACGACAATGAAAATGTCCAGCTCCGTTTGATCACCTCACCGACATCACAAATGAGCTTCAGGCTCTTGGCACCACTGAGATCACCAAGCATGAATTCGTCAAGACGCTGGTGAGATCTCTTGACAGCTCATTTGACACCCTTGCCCTCATGATACAAGAACGTCCTGACTTCAAGACTCTTGATCCGTCTGATATACTTGAGAGGCTCAACACACATGAGTTCCAGCTTTCTGAGAAAAGAGATATCTATGGCCCCAACTATGGCCGAACTTGTGCTTTGAAGGAAAAAGTTGTTTCCTCATCTGCAGAAGAAGAATCTGACTGCGGTTCTGATGATCCTGAAGACATTGGAAGGGAACTTGCTATGCTTGTGAAGAAGTTCCAGAAATTCACCAAGAAGAAGGGCTTCATAAAGTCTTCACGATCCAGTTCAAGAAATGATGAAGCTTCCACTCAAGACAACAAGAAGAGAACATGTCACAAGTGTAAGAAGCCTGGGCACTACATCTCTGAGTGTCCTGAGTGGGACAATGAGAAGAAGAAGAAGAAGAGCAAGGAATATGACTCTGATGACAAGAAGAAGAAAAAATCCTCAAAGTCTTCTTCCAAGTCCTCATCAAGGTCTTCATCTCATAAGAAGAGCTCATCTGGCAAGGCTCGTGCTTTTGTTGGCAAGGAAATGGATTCAGAGGAGGAGTCTGCTTCTGAGGAGGCGGAGGGGGAATCTGAAGCTGAGTCCGACTCTGGCGTTGCAAGTCTGGCTCTAGCCACTGCCTACGTTGCCAAGTCCAGCTTCAACACTGAAGACAATGACTCCCACACCAACGCTGATGATGACAAGGACGATCCTGCTCCCACCTTCTGCTTCATGGCACGCAGTGCCAAGGTAAAATCACGCGATGCCTACTTTCAAACATCAAGTGAAGATGACTCTGATTGTGAATCTAAACCCAGCTACAAAACACTTGCTAAAATTGCTACTAAACAACAAAGGGCTATGGAACATACTCAAAAACTGTTAGACAAAAGTGATGACTTGTTGGACGCGGAAATGACACCTTCACAGTCCTTAGTTGAAGACATAAAAAATCTTCATGCTAAGTATCAAGAACTTGAAAGTCTTCATGAAACGCTCTCAACCTCTTATGAAAAGCTCTCCTATGATTATCTTCAAAGGAAGCAAGATCTTGAGAAATTGAAAGCGGCTCATGAAGATCTTCAAAAGGAAAATGTGTCACTTCACGCTCAACAGATCAGTACCGCTCAGGATGGATTTGAACCACCATGTCTAAAATGCATTGAGCGTGATAACACTACCTCTGTTCCTGAATGTTCCACTGCTGCTACTGTTGCTCTGTCTTCAACTGTTGATGTGGTAACTAACCCCTCTGCTAAGGATACCACTACTATTGCTGATGAAAATGCTAGGTTGAAGACATTGCTTGAAACAGGGATGTATAAAAGTCTAAAAGGGCATCAGACACTTTGCGACATCCTCAAAAAGCAGATTCTGAACCGAAACCCTAGGAAAGAGGGTGTTGGGTTCGAGAGGAAAATGAATGTTGATGGTTCCTACTGGAAGCCTGAGCAGTATCCCAAAACCACATGGGTTGCTACAAAGGAACCTTCAGTGGATCCATCCACCCTATCTGGATTTACCTGTGCTAATCCTATTATCATTGATGAATCCTTTGATGCAAACTATAAACTGTTCAAAAATCAGAATGGTGAAGTGTTTGCCAGGTATATTGGTACTAACTGCAGGAATGGACCGCCAATGAAGAAGATCTGGGTTCCCAAAAGCTGTCTTGAGAATCTTCCGGTGAATGTTGTCATGACACCACCTGCGAAGAAGACAAATCCCAGACCAAAGGCGTCACATGGTCCAACGGCTTCATACAGAAACAGGACTCACCTGAGTCACCCTAACGCCAATGTTTTGCAGGGAAATCGTACTCAAACTGATGAATATGAGCGTGTGTCTTCAAACCGCTATGTTCATAGAACTAAGAACTTTTCTGCTTATTCATATGAGTATCATTCATCTCCTGCAAGGCTATTTGCTAGGGCTCCAAAGCCGAAATTCTCAGATGCTGCACTTAGACTCATTGCTTCTAAACCACCCCTAAAGATGTGGGTGGTGAAGAAGAACTAACTCTCTTTTGCAGAATATGGTCTCCAGCCAGCAATCAAAGGCGTCCGATACTATTGCTGGGGACCTAAAACACTATAAGGGACGCATGATAAAATGATCATATCATATATTTCACATGTGAATCACTTATCAGTCATACTATGAGTTCTAACCTTATGCTAAGTGCTGTGATAATCCATGTGAACATCGATTGCTTATGCTTCACAACATACCTTGTGAAGCCTATCCTCCTAACTGCATTGTAGGGTATGACACCTCGTGCTTCAGAATGGATTATGGACAGTGGATGCACTAATCATATGACTGGTGATCGAAGTCTTCTCATGGACTCAACCTTACGTCCATCCGACAAGAGTCAAATCACATTTGCTGACACTGGTAAAGGCAAGGTATTGGGTCTAGGTAGAGTTGCAATCTCAAAGGATCAACACATGGATAAAGTGATGCTTGTTGAATCCCTTGGATTCAACTTAACGTCTGTCTCGATGCTTTGTGACTTAAACATGATTGTGATCTACGGAAAATATCGCTGCCTTGTACTAATGGAATCTGACAAGTCTCTAGTCTTTGAAGGGTATAGGAAAGGTGATCTATACATGGTACATTTCTCAGCAGGTCCACAGCTAGCCGTATGTCTTCTTGCAAAAGCTTCAAAATGTTGGCTCTGCCATCGAAGACTGGGACATGCTGGCATGAGGAACTTACACACTCTCGTAAAGAAGAAGCATGTCATAGGCATCGAGGGTGTCAATTTCAAGAAAGATCATTTGTGTGGTGCCTGCGAAGCTGGGAAGATGACTAGGGCCAAGCATCCCTCGAAGACAATCATGACGACATCTCAACCCTTCGAGCTGTTGCACATGGACTTATTTGGCCCTACTCACTACTCTACCCTCACAACAACGGCGTGTCTCTATGGCTTCGTCATTGTTGATGACTACTCAAGATATACATGGGTGCACATAATTCTCTACAAGACTAAAGTACAAGATGTCTTCAAACGATTCGCCAATCGAGCAATGAACAATTATGGCGTCAAGATCAAGCATATCAGAAGTGATAACGGCACTGAATTCAAGAACACTGGGCTTGATCTTTATCTGGATACAATGGGAATTACTCATGAATTCTCTGCCCCGTACACACCTCAGCAAAACGGCATTGTAGAGCGCAAGAACAGAACTCTCATTGAGATGGCTCGAACAATGTTTGACGAGTACAAGACACCAAGAAAGTTCTAGCCTGAAGCCATTGATACAGCTTGTCACATCATCAACCGTGTCTACATCCATAAGCTTCTGGGCAAAACATCCTATGAGCTCCTTACTGGCAAGAAGCCAAATGTCAGCTACTTCAGAGTCGTTGGTGCTAGGTGCTAGATCAAGGATCCCCATCACAAATCAAAATTTGAAGCCAAAGCTCACGAAGGCTTCATGCTCGGTTATGGAAAGGATTCACACTCTTACAGAGTCTTCAACCTCTTTCACTACAAAATCATTGAAACGGTGGATGTGCGATTTGATGAAACCAATGGTTCACAATGAGAGCTCCTGCCAAGCACATTAGATGAAGCTCATTCAAGTGAATCTATCAAGCTGATGGGAACTGGTGAAATCATGCCCTCTGAAGCACAGCCTGAAGAGGAACTTATCATTTCTGCACCAAACCAACCTGAAGACAATGCTCAGACCAAAGACAATCCTCCCAATGATGACAATGATCAGCATGAGCAAGGTCTTTGTCCAGTTCATCCTTGTGTTGCAAATGAAGTACAAATTGAGAAGATAATTGATAGCATCAACGCACCTGGACCACTTACTCGCTCAAGGGTGACACAGCTAGCAAAATTCTGTGGGCATTTTTCATTTGTGTCAATATCTGAACCCAAGAAAGTTGCTGAAGCCTTTATGGAACCTGAATGGATTCAAGCCATGCAAGAAGAACTTCAACAGTTTAAGCTGAATAATGTTTGGGAACTTGTCAAGCGCCCTGACCCTCGCAAGCATAACATTATTGGCACTAAATGGATATATCGGAACAAGCAAGATGAGCATGGTTAAGTCGTCAGAAACAAAGCACATCTTGTGGCACAAGGAAATACTCAAGTTGAAGGAATTGACTTCGATGAAACATTTGCTCCTGTGGCTAGGCTTGAAGCTATTCGCATACTGCTAGCCTATGCTAATCACCACAACATCTTGCTATATCAAATGGATGTGAAAAGTGCTTTCCTCAATGGCAAGATTGAAAAAGAAGTGTATGTTTCTCAACCACCTGGCTTTGAAGATCCAAAACATCCTGATATGGTGTACAAACTGAACAAAGCACTGTACGGCCTCAAACAAGCTCCTCGCGCTTGGTATGATACAATCAAAGACTTCCTGAAGAGCAAGGGCTTCAAACCTGGATCCCTCGATCCCACACTCTTCACGAAGACATATGATGGTGAACTGTTTGTATGCCAAATATATGTGGATGACATAATCTTCGGCTGCACCAATCAGAAGTATAGTGATGAGTTTGGATACATGATGCAAGAGCAATATCAGATGTCCATGATGGGTGAGCTGAAGTTCTTCCTTGGTCTTCAAATTCGACAGCAAAGAAATGGCATCTTCATATCCCAAGAAAAATATCTCAAAGACTGTCTGAAGAAGTTCGGCATGCAAGATTGCAAAGGGTACACGACGCCAATGCCAGCCAAACATCATCTTGGTCCCGACAACAATGGTAAAGAGTTTGATCAACATGTATACCCCTCCATGATTGGTTCTTTACTTTACCTATGTGCATCTAGGCCAGATATTATGCTTAGTGTTTGCATGTGTGCTCGATTCCAAGCGGCACCAAAGGAATCGCATCACTTAGCTGTGAAGCGAATTCTTAGATATTTGGCTTACACCCCAACACTCGGATTATGGTATCCAAAGGGCTCAAGGTTTGATCTAGTTGGATTCTCGGATGCTGATTATGCTGGTGACAAGGTTGATCGCAAGTCAACATCAGGAACATGTCACTTTCTAGGATGATCACTTGTCTGTTGGTCTTCAAAGAAGCAAAACTGTGTATCACTCTCAACTGCTGAATCTGAATACATTGCTGCTGGATCTTGTTGTGCTCAGCTTCTCTGGATGAAGCAAACTCTCAAGGACTATGGCGTCAATCTAAAACAAGTACCTCTCTTCTGCGACAATGAAAGCGCTATCAAGATTGCCAACAATCCAGTTCAGCACTCGAAGACAAAGCACATTGAAATTCGTCATCATTTTCTCAGAGATCATGTCATGAAGAAAGATATTGACATCATTCACGTCAACAATGAAGAGCAACTGGCAGATATCTTCACAAAGCCCTTGGATGAGAAAAGGTTTTGCAAGTTATAGTGTGAGCTAAATATCTTGGAATCCTCAAATGTCCTGTGATCTGGCACACATCCTAACACTTATGCATATTGATGACTTAGATGTACAACACACGAAGCAAAGTATATCTTCAATCAATGAAGACTTACATTCTGAGTGTGAATACATTAATGTGGAATTTGACTTCGGAGCGCCACGATAATTGTGCACTGTGTCTGGGTCCAATACTTCCTATATGGTGGGTAACGCCACCACCAAATTTCTTGGTTTGAAGTGTTTCACTCATGGCATTATTGTTGAATATCTTCGCATATTGATTTGTCTTCAACTTTCAACTTATCTTCATAATTTATTTCACTATGTTGAGTTGATTGCATTCTCATATATATATATATATACTAGTATTATGTCCTCTACATCATTCACTTATAGCTATGTCTTCATTGTTGAATCTTTTGAATTAAGTGAATGTGATCGGACCCTAATCTATCTATGCTTACTATCTCAAACTCTATCTGTCCAAATCATATGCATTCTATTGAAACTGTCGAATGTCTTCTCTGCATCCTTGTCAGCAGAAGACACAGAGACAAAACAACAAGTCCTGTTTAAATGATTCATCTTTATTGTCGATATCCGGAGAAGCCGGAACAACCATCCGACAAATTTGGTAGGCGTGGGAACGTGGGACAACTAAGAGTATGTTGCATGCTTGCCACGTGTCCCACGGATGTGAACAGACAGGGGCACCTGCGTAATTGCGCTATGCTGCACACCTACTTATAAATACGTGTCCCCTGCGGTCAAGAAAACCTTCTTCCACCTCCCCACCTCGTCAAAACCCTAGCGCCACCGCTAGCTCTCGACGACGCTGGCGACGAAGCGCTTAGCTGACGCGACTTCTCCGACACTGTCCTCACGCCGGCCGCGGGCATCGTCCTCTCCGCCGCCGCCGTAGGTGTCCTCCATCGCCAAGTTAGGGCATGGTGGATTGAACTGCCCGGTCTCCTACTCATCCCATCTAGCAGTTCTTCGTGTGGTAAATATAACTCTATTTTTACCAGGTTTTTGATCCTCAATGATTCATCCAATTTACCAAAATTGGTTTCTGTCTATAATAAGTTAGATCTATTCTGTCTGCATCTCATACTGCCTAGTATATTCACTTAAGCTTCACATCAAGTTAGATTCCTCACTTGTACTTATTCACAGATTCCTACAAATCTGGAACCGACTCTCAACATATAAGTGAATGTCTACGCAACATGAGGTCAATGTCTTCAAACTGATTTATCTTCAAAATTTTCTGAGAATGCATATGACCTCTTCCCCTTCTCTCACATCTCTAATGCTGTCACAGGTACATGTCCGTGGGAGAATCCCTAGGTTCTCATAGTTTGCATTCGTTTGCAGAATTCTTACAGCAACACATTGATTCTCCTGAAGCCAGTTCCTGTCTGACCAGCAAGCGAAAGCCTTTGAAGCCTTTGAACATATTGAAACCGTTCAGTTTGAAGTTCATGGCTGCAGAGAAATCAGTAAGGAAGGGTGGTAGACAGCGTCGTGGGGGAACCTCAAAGGATCTACCTGATGATCTTGTAGAAATCTACAAAACAGATCCTGAAGAAGATTACAATCAGCGCAAGACTCGAATCCAATGGATTTGACGCTATTGGGCTGAACAATGGTTCAAGTACAAGTTCTTCACCCAGGAGTACGCTGAGAAGAATGCTATCAAGAGTCCTTGGGGTGATATTCTCTATCGAGGCCTTCCCCCCAAGAACAAAGCTGAAGCCATTGCGCAAGAATTCTATCCTTGCATGGTCCGTGGACCACAGCCTAAAGATGCCGACCCATCCTCATTGCTCTGGTGTCGCGATGATGATCTCTTCAAGCGCAACTTCCAGTTTGCACAGGCTTCAGCAAAGGAAAACAAGAAGTCAGGGGATTAGACTTCAATCCTGGTCCCTCTGCTCCCCGCAATGATGGCGCACGTGAAGCTGAAGAAAACAGAATTGGCCCCTTTGCAAAACTTGATGGACTCATCTCATATGTCATGGTACAAGGTGCCAAAGTGGATCATTCTGAAAATGATGTTGATTCTGATGAAGCCCCAACCCCTCCTCCAAGGCTGCAGAAGCCAAAGAAGATTAAGGCTTCATCATCTGCTGCACCTCCAAAAGCTTCTCGTGTGAAGCCACTGGCCACTGCACCTCCTGAAGCCAGTGTGCAGTCTGAAGATCTTTCCCGCATCTCCAAGAAGACGGAGAAGAAAAAGAAAATCGTCAAGAGTACTGATCAGGCTCTGACTCCTGCTGCTATTCTGCGTGAAGAGCACATTGATCTGTCCAGTGATGACGATCTTGCAGATGATGCTCTTGAGCAACTGATAAAGAGCAAGGAAGAAGCCGAGATCTTCAACAACTTGCCTCTCTTTGATGTGGCCGTCATCCATAATTTCATTGATGAATGGTTTGACACACAAAATCTCAGCTTTGATGATTTGCAACTTCCAATTGGCCTCAGCGTCGCCTTC
Organism: Triticum aestivum; assembly: GCF_018294505.1. Lineage (NCBI taxonomy): Eukaryota > Viridiplantae > Streptophyta > Magnoliopsida > Poales > Poaceae > Triticum > Triticum aestivum. The sequence goes on from NC_057807.1 coordinate 630,970,550, forward strand.
AATGGCGCCATTGCTTCTAAGCTATCTATTGCTCAGCGCATCGTCGAACTGAAGCACAAGATTGACTATGAAAAGGCTCAGTTCAAGAAGCATGTGGCCAATCTCAGTGTGCAAGATGTCAAGAACTTCAAGATCATGCTACACGATCTCAAAGAGGCGTTTCACAAGAAGCGTGAAGAAGCAAGAGGTTCTCGTGAGCGCATTAAAAATCTGGCTGACAAGTGTGTGCTTGCCTACAATGAGGCTGAGAAGCGCAAGGCTCTTGGTCGTCCTGGCATCGACCCCAGGATGGCTGCAAAGAAGAAGAAGAAATCGACTGTCCAACCTGCACCTTCAAGGCAGGATGAACCTCGCATTGTCTTCCCAAGCAGCATGACTGGCTCGAAGCCAAAAGTCACGTCAACCGCTTCAGAACAGAAGAAGACGAGGGCTACAGAGGCTGAATCCAGAAAAAGGAAAACCTCCGAAGCCTCTGATGCTGCTCCCTCCAAGAAGAAGTGCAAGACCAAGAAGAATCGGGCTGCTCCCACAGAGCCCCTTGTTGTTGAACCCATCTCAGTGGTTCGTCCTACATCTGCTACCCAAGAACTATGAATGACTCTTCATGAGCCTGCTTCCACAGAGGCTCCTGAAGCTGAAGAGATTCCAGCAGTTGATCCCATCATTGCTGAAGACATTGGTCATCATGACAATGTTGAAGATGATGAAGTTCTTCCTCAGATTGAATACAATGTGGTATCATCGCCTGTTTGTACGAACAGTGAAATCATCAGCATTGGTCGTCCTCTGACGCCAATTGCTCAGGATGCTTCATGGGCTGATCGCCCGCAACAACAAGACTCCCCCAGTACTCCCCAACAACAACAAGTCGCACCATCCGTGCAAATTGAAGAGGATGAGGACCTGCCCACTCCATCTCCAAAGGCGTCGCCTGTACTACAAAGGATTCGCAAAGGACCAAGGCCTCAAGCCCCTCTTCCAAGCGTTCCAGAAGGAGAAGTGCACCATCAAACTGTTGCACGCCAAGTGTTTTCAGATGCCACTCCAACTGTGAATGTCTCCATGTCTGAAGCCCCAGATGCTGAAGACAATCCGGCTGCATCAGCTGATGACGAACGTCAAGAAGAACATGTCCCCACTCTCCCCATTCCTGAAGAAGTTCATGAAGTGAACGTGTCTGTGCCTGACCCTCCAGCTCAGCAAGTGTAGGTTGAAAACCTTGAGGCTTCCACCACCAACACCAATGAAGCTAATGACATAGTCATGGCTGAAGCCAATGTGGAGCATGTCCCAAGCACCGTATCAGAAGTCAATGCTGACAATGCTCCTGAAGCTTCTATTGTGCAGCCCGAAGCCACTGTTGCTGCCACTGCTCCTGTTCCGCCACCAAGGCCCTATACAATCGAGCAAGCATACAACCATGGCGAGCTAATCACAGTAAGATGGCCCATTCTGGTCTCTCCGCCTAATGTCTCTGGTCCTCAATTTGACTATCACATTGAGCATAGGCCTCAGGTCCAGAAGCCAAAGCCAAGACTGCCAAGGTTTCCAGGTACTGCCACATCTGTCGGGTCTTTCAATGCAAATGGCTTCAAGAGCCACAACACATTCTTTGACAGCTCCAAGAACCCCTACACAAGGCCAAGAATATCATCAGATCGGTTCTGGAGTCATCAGCAACGAAGCTACTACTCCTGTGTTCTGTATGATCAAGGGTGCATTTTCCCTCATATGCGCCTCGACACTGAAGCCATTATTGGACTGCCCTGCTTAGAAGAAGCACTTGACTGCTTTCGTGATGCTGGCCTGCTCAGTTTTGTCACAGACAAAGAACATTGGAATGAAGAGCTATTGCTTCAATTCTATGCTACACTCCACATTCGCGGTTATAACAGAGATACGAAGACATGGGTTCTCGAGTGGATGACAGGAAATGTTCTCGACATCATTGAGCTTACAAGCCTATCCACTCCCGGAGAGCTCTATGAACCTGGTTGTCAAAACCACCGCAATGCTCTGGAGAGCATCTTCCATAAGCCTGAACCCAATATGAGCCAGATGTTGATCATGATGAAGCCTTTGCCACATGATGCTGAATATCCAAAGGAGTTCTTTGTTGATGACCTTGAGTATCTGCCGCGCACCATATATCACATCATCAAGCGGACTCTATGGCCTATCAAAGGACATTCGTCAGCTGCAAAACTTGAAGGATCCATGAAGACATTGGTCTTTTACATCCTCAATGGCATCAGCTTCAATGCGCAAGATTTCTTCATCAGGCAACAGGCTGCATCTGGATCTGACCTCTTCGGACTGAAATTCTATGCTCCATGGGTCATGCGCCTCATCAAGCGACACTCTACTATCAACTATCAACCATCTGCTCGCAATCATGTGATCTTCCTACCAGAGGTTGATATGTCAGTTGAAGCCATATACCCTGAACCTGCCAAGAAGCCCCTTTGTCTTCAGAATGCTGAACATCAAAACTTTACTCAGCCTATGGAAGGAGTCCAAGCTGTCACGCGTGTCTATCCGATGGCTGGAAATATTTGTCTGCCTCATCGTGCATCAACTGAAGCTACTGCGAGCACCATTGCTCAAAGGCCTCGGAAGCGCTCTCAGGTCCTGAATGACCGAGAACTTCTTGTGGCCCTGCATCAGAAGCAAGATAAGCATCATTTTTGGCTCAAGCATCAGATGGAAAGCCTCTTGGTGGATGTAAATCGCATTCGCAACCTTGCCACCAAGAATGCTTTTGTCGCTCATGAAACTTGTCGGCGATCATGGAAGAGTTTGACCCTGCTTAGTGCTGAAGCAGATCTTCAAGACGATGGCTTCACTGAAAGATTCAAGTTTGACTCCACTCCTCCACGGAATGCTGTCCTACGAAGAACTCCATCTCTTGAAGATTCTGACTATTCTTCCTCCGCAGCAACTATCAATGCCAATGTGATCGATTATGAAGACGATGCAACTTCACCGCCTCCTACTTCTGCACGCATCGACACTACACCAAGTTCGCCTGCACCACAAACCAACAACGACAACCCTGCTGCTTCACCTACTCATCAAGAGGACGAGTAGCTGCTCTATGTCTTCAAACCATTTTGGTCATTACTGACAAAAGGGGGAGAAGCATATGAGTTGATAGTCTTCAAGCAGGTTCATATGGGCGGTTGCTTCATATTTTGCCTAGTGCTTACAACTCTTGTGTAACGCCCCGGATTCGATGCGCCAGGTGTCTGCCAGTTATTCACCATCGTTGCCATGTCATTTGCTTGCGTGTTGCATTTTATCATGTCATCATGCGCATTTCATTGCATACGTGTTCGTTTCTTGCATCCGAGCATTTTCCCCGTTGTCCGTTTTGCAATCCGGCACTCCTATGTCCTCCGGCGTCCCCCTCTTCTCTCTTTTCGTGAGTGGGTGTTAAACGTTCTCGGAATGGACCGAGTCTTGCCAAGCGGCCTTGGTATAGCACTGGTAGACCGCCTGTCAAGTTTCGTGCCATTTGGAGTCCGTTTGATACTCCAACGGTTAACCGAGTTAGCCCGAAAGCCCTCTTTGTGTTGCAGCCCAATACCCCTCCAAAGTGTCCCAAAACCCATCTAACTCCCCTCCATGCTCTCGGTCGTTCGATCACGATCGTGTGGGCGAAAACCATGCTCCATTTGGACTCTCCTAGCTCCCAGAATCTATAAATAGGTCCCCCCCACGAAATTCGCGGATGAATCCCCCGAAACCCTAGCTTCTTCCTCCTCCCTCTCGCCCGGCGGACATGTCCGCCCGCCGCCGGACGAAACCCGCCGTCGCGCCCGCACCAATCAGTCGCCGCCACCTATCCCACCGCC
>NC_057807.1:630974829-630977854 GCF_018294505.1 Triticum aestivum
GCCCTGCCGGGCCCGCTCCGCCCAGCCCGTCATCGCCCTGAGCTCCTGTCCGAGTTCCCGCCTCCACCGCCTCTCCACCATGCGCCCCGTGGCCGCAGCTCGCCGCCGGCGCCGCCCTCCTCCGACGCCGTCCGCTCCGGCGCCCCCGCGCCTCCTCTCCTCCGCCCCGGCCAGATCCGGCCGCGGGAGGGCCGAATCCGGCGAAACGAGCTTCTCCGGCGAGCCCACGAGCTCCGGCCGCCGTCTGCTTCTTCTCAGGCGAACCACTCCGGCGACCAGCTGCTTTGAGGACCGTGCCGAAACCCTAAGGTTGACCTCAAAAATCTGCTAAGTCCCAGATATTTTCCATAATCATGCCATGTTCATCGCATCGTATCTCTGCATCCATAGCTCCGTTTTGTGCGTGTAATATGTCAAATTGTTCGCCTCAACGAGTACATCATTTAATTCCATTGCATCATGTTCATTTGAGTTCATCTTGATGCCTGAATCATTGTTGCAAGAGTGCTTCATGATGTTTTCTACTGTCTGTTAACAGAACGAGCTCTTTTGTCATTTTTGCCATGATTGATGTGTGCATCCTATGAGGTTGATGTCTACATGTGTTTTGATCTATGCCATGCCATCTTTACAGTGGTGTATGCCATGTATTTTTGTGATCAATGTCGTGACTAGCACAAGCATGCAAACTAGGCATCATGATGTTGCTGATTTTAGTCCCTGTTCTGCTGTTATTTTGATGCCATCTAAACTTGATGCTACAGAGAGATCCATGCATATTTTGAGATACTTCAGTAAGGGTGTTTTGAACATTAGGTTATTGTCTATCCATCCATGCCCCTAGTTGAAATTATGGAGTAGTCTAGCATGTCCTTTTCGTGCTCTACTTTTGCTTCAAAATGTTTCCTGGTAGATTGTTTACATGTCATTCAATTTTGCCAAGGTTGTTGTAGTTGATCCTTGCATGCTATGAACTTGTTCTTGCCTTCGTTTGTTTCATAAACATGTCTTCTTGATGATGCTATGCTTATCTTGTCATGCAATGACTTGTGGTGAGTGAATCGAGCTTGTTAAGTAGTGTACTTGATGTTGCTATTTTGCTAGGCTGAATCAGATATTTCGTGATGCTATGTAAACCTGCTGCTACTAGTCATTCTATGCATAATCTGGAGATGTTCACTAAATATGTTTTGTTCTACATGTTATGCTCTATCCATCCATGCCCCTGGTTGCAATTATAGCTTGCTGTGGCTTGTTCACATCTTGCTCCAAAGTTGCTTGATAATGTTGTTGTCAGCCTGTTAACATTAAGTTCAGTTGTTGCCATGTGTTTTCCTAGTGTTCCATGTACCCTATGACCTTGCTATTGCCATGCTTAGCTTCACAAACATGCCTTCTTACTGTTGGTTGCCTTGCCATGCCATGTTTTTCTCTGTAGTGAGTTGCACAAGCTCATCTACATGCCTTCATAATTCTGTTCCTGCCATGTATGAATCTGTAATATAACTTGCCATGTTTACATGGGTTCCATCATATTTTCTGATCCTTTTTGGCTCATGGTCAGTAAGAGACTTTTGATCTAGGAAATTAGTAGATTCATGCCAGGCCTTTGTTTGACACTATAAGTTCCTGTAACATGTTGTTTGATAGCTCTAAACATTGCAACCTGATGTTATTTTCTGCAAAGTCTGAATTGTTATTACTTGCAATCTTGCCATGTGTGTTTGAGCATGTTCTAGTGATTTCTAGAGATAGCTCAGTGTTCATGTTTTGTTATGCTTTACCTGTACATCATGCCCATGTCTTTTGTTTTCATGTTGAGGTGCTGTAGCATATTGTTTGGATGCTTGCAATATGCCTAGTTGCTGTTTTAGACAGATTGTTGCTATAACTTATTCCATGTGTGTGTGTTGAACCGTTGCTCCGTTTGAGTGTGCTCTATATGAAACTTGCTTGATTTTGCATCTAGTTTCAAATTATCATGTTGCATCCTTGTTTTGGTGTGTTTGCTTGATGTTTCGGTGCATTTCGCATCAATGCCATGTTTAACTTGTTTTGCTCATATCTTCTTGGCCGTAGCTCCAAACTAAATGAACTTTATATGTAACTTGACTAGAATCTCGTGTAGATCATCTTTGTGCATCTTAACTTGGTGCTTAACTACTTGAAAATTAGGTTTATTTAGATCTGGACCAATTTCAAAATATGCATATGAGGACTTACCGGAATTGTTATATGTTGTTCCCGGCCTCATTTAAACTTGCCTTGATGTGTTGCTCTTGTTTGCATCATCTCTTGCCATGAGTAGCTTCATGTAGCTTTGTCATGCACCATGCTTGTTGTGCATCATGCCTTGTTCATGTGTGGTGTCTTTACTATGTTGTGCGCTTCTTTTCGATAGTTCCTGTTTCGTTGCGATCATGAGGATTTGTTCGTCTACGCTTGGTTCGTCTTCATGGCTTCATCTTCTTCATGGACTCGTTCTTCTTCCTAGCGGGATTTCAGGCAAGATGACCGCTACCCTGGATCTCACTACTATCATTGCTATGCTACTTGCTTCGTTCTATCGCTTTGCTGCGCTACCTATCACCTGTTTATCAAGCCTCCCATATTGCCATGAACCTCTAACCTTTGACACCTTTCCTATGCAAACCGTTGTTTGGCTAGGTTACCGCTTTTGCTCAGCCCCTCTTATAGCATTGCTAGTTGCAGGTGAAGTTGAAGATTTCTCCATGGTGGATAGGATTTTGGTTGGGATATCACATATCTCTTATATTATTAATGCATCTATATACTTGGTAAAGGGTGGAAGACTCGGCCTTTTGCCTGGTGTTTTGTTCCACTCTTGCTGCCCTAGTTTCCGTCATACCGGTGTTATGTTCCCGGATTTTGCGTTCCTTACGCGGTCGGGTGATTTATGGGACCCCCTTGACAGTTCACTTTGAATAAAACTCCTCCAGCAAGGCCCAACCTTGGTTTTACCATTTACCTCACCTAGCCCTTTTTCCCTTGGGAGTCGCGCTCT
>NC_057807.1:630978108-631003696 GCF_018294505.1 Triticum aestivum
GTTGGTGCAACCTGTCAGCCGCCGGTGGTCACCAGGGGCAACTCTGGGCTGGCCTACCGGAAGTTTGGACAATCTGGTGTGCCCTGAGAACGAGATATGTGCAGCTCTTATCAGGATTTGTCGGCACATTCGAGTGGCTTTGCTCGTCTTGTTTTACCATTGTCGAAATGTCTTGTAAACCGGGATTCCGAGTCTCATCGGGTCTTCCTGGGAGAAGGTATATCCTTCGTTGATCGCGAGAGCTTGTCATGGGCTAAGTTGGGACACCCCTGCAGGGTATAATCTTTCAAAAGCTGTGCCTGCGGTTATAGGCAGATGGGAATTTGTTAATGTCCAGTTGTAGATAACTTGACACCAGATCTGAATTAAAACGCATCAACCGCGTGTGTAGCCGTGATGGTCTCTTCTCGGCGGATTCCGGGAAGTGAACACGGTCTTTGGGTTATGATTGACGAAAGTAGGAGTTCAGGATCACTTCTTGATCATTGCTAGCTTCTCGACCGTTCCGCCTGCTCTCTTCTTGCTCTTATTTGCGTATGTTCGCCACCATATATGCTTAGTCGCTGCTGCAGCCTCACCACTTTACCCCTTCCTTTCCCTTTAAGCTTTGCTAGTCTTGATACCCATGGTAATGGGATTGCTGAGTCCTCGTGGCTCACAGATTACTACAACAACATTTGTAGGTACAGGTTATGCGATGATCATGATGCGAGAGCGATGTTTGCTTGTCTTGGAGTTCTTCTTCTGTTGCTTCTTTGATCAGGGGATAGGTTCCAGGTCGGCAGCCTGGGCTAGTAGGGTGGATGTCGTTTGAGTTTCTGTTTGTGTTTCATTCGTAGTCGGATGATGCTCTTATGTATTGTGATGTTGTATTCATGTGGCATTGTATGCCTCTTGTATGTATCCCCATCTATTATGTAATGTTGATGTAATGATATCCACCTTGCAAAAGCGTTTCAATATGCGGGTCTATCCTTGGTGGGACCTTCGAGTTCCTTTTGGATAGGGTCGCATATTGGGCGTGACATCTTGCTTTTGATACACTTCGTTCTTAGAGTTGTAACACTTAAACTTGATGGTCGTCTGCTACTTATTTGCGTTCCCACGTGCGATTATAACTTCCGCACTTAGATCATTCTTCAGACGTCCATTTTTCATTATGCATGTCATTTTCTTAGCCATATCATTTCATGCATGATGAATTATCTTCATAAGTTGAAGAGGATCTCCACAAGTACAACCTGCCATGTGCATTTGCATTCCAAAAGCAAAATATTTATATGCATATCTTCAGGGGGGGCCCTTTCCACTAATGAAGACAATATGCTATCCTTTACAATTTCACATACTTCTTTCCCGTTGAAAACTTCAACCAGTTTGTCATCAATCACCAAAAAGGGGGAGATTGTAAGTGCATCTAGTGCCACCCCTAGTTGGTTTTGGAGTATTAACGACAAAGTTGGTTGAGGGACTAATGCGTTTGTGAGAATTGCAGGATAACACAGGTTGTGTCCCTCAATGATTCGGTTTACCTACCGGAGATGACCCCTAAAAATGTATGAAGACATTGAAGACAATGGTGGTGTGTGAAGATATTCACACTGAAGTCTATGACATGAGAAGACATTGAGTGAAGACTATGGAGCGCGAAGACTGAGTTGTTTCGCTGTTTCCTTTTCTTCTTTGTTGAGTCATAGGAACCACCGTACTGTTAAGTGGGGTCCAGGTGAACTAAGTCAGAGTGACTGAAGTGATGCTCAACCCAAATCCTATGTCTTCGAGCGAAGACAGTGAGAGCAAATCTTATCCAGAGCTGGATGAGTCAGCTCTGCTTGTAGCCCAAGCAAAGTTGTCGTGTGTGTTCGAAATCTGACCGTTGGAACACGTGTCAATTCCTTAGTGACCCAGGGTCATTTCGGACATATCAGGTCGGGTTGCCTTGTGGCTATAAATAGCCCACCCCCTACACCATAAATTGGTGGCTGCTCAGGGTTAGTTTACGGCTTTTGTCATGTTGAGAGAAACCCACCTCGAAGCCTTTGAGAGAGAAATCCTTGCGAGGACAAAGCCCAAACACCCAGAGCCAAAGAGTGTTAGGAATCACTGAAGTCTTTCTGTCTATGTGACCTGAAGACTTATTACACTTGAGGACTGTGTATCCTCCAGCCGGTTAGGCGTCACGTTCTGAGCATCCAAGAGTCATTGTGGATTGCCGGGTGAACGAAGTCTATAAAGGTTCGGAAGTCTAACTTGAAGACTTACCAGAGTGATTGGGCGAGGACTGTGTGTCCTTAGCTCAAGGGGAAAAAGGTGAAGACGCGGTCTTCTGAGTTGAATCTCAGCCTCCCTAACCAGACGTACAGTTGTCACAGCAACTGGAACTGGTCCAACAAATCCTGTGTCTTCAACAAGTGACCGGTTCTATCCCTTCCCTCTCTTACTTTGAGTTTGTCTTCGTGAAGTCATTGCTTATCAGACTTATCTATTTGACTTCATTGCTTGACTACAATTGTTGATTGGCTTCATACCATCTTCCATCCTGATCCTTACTACCTTGCTGCTATTAGTCTTCGTACGTTAACACTATTGCATACTTGACTATGGCTTGCTTGTTGTAGTTTATCTTCCGCTGCATATCAATTAGTTCATTTCTATTGTTTGTCTTCCAAACTTCCACATTTTGAAGACTTGGATAAAAATTGCCTATTCACCCCCCCCTCTAGTCTATAACTAGCACTTTCAACTATCTTGGACATCTTTTATGATTGTGAGCACTCATTAAAATATGACATGCTAAAGAGTTGATGTTGTACAAGGAATACAACGTAATGGGTTATGTTTTCTCACATATTAATTAAAGTATATTGTCATGGATCGTCCAACATGTTGAGCTTGCCTTTCCCTCTCATGCTAGCCAAATTCCTTGCACCAAGTAGAGATACTACTTGTGCTTCCAAACATCCTTAAACCCAGTTTTGCCATTAGAGTCCACCATATCTACCTATGGATTGAGTAAGATCCTTCAAGTAAGTTGTCATGTTGCATCTAATAAAATTGCTCTCTAAATATGTATGACTTATTAGTGTGGAGAAAATAAGCTTTATACGATGTTGTGATATGGAAGTAATAAAAACAACGGACTGCATAATAAAGGTTCGTATCACAAGTGGCAATATAAAATGACATTCTTTAGCATTAAGATTTTGTGCATCCAACCAAAAGTCACATGACAACCTCTGCTTCCCTCTGCGAAGGGCCTATATTTTACATTATGCAAGAGTCAAGGTGATCTTCACCTCTCCTTTTTAAATTTTATCCTTTGGCAAGCACCTTGTGTTGGAAAGATCCTGATATATATATCCAGTTGGATTTAAGTTAGCATGAACTATTATTGTTGACATTACCCTTGAGGTAAAAGGTTGGGAGGCAACACAATAAGCCGCTATCTTTCTCTGTGTCCGATCAAAACTCCATAACCATAAGTATTTCGTGAGTGTTAGCAATTGTGAAAGACTAAATGATAGTTGAGTATGTGGACTTGCTGAAAAGCTCTTATATTGACTCTTTCCGATGTTATGATAAATTGCAATTGCTTCAATGACTGATATTATAGTTTGTTAGTTTTCAATGAAGTTTCTGAATCATACTTGACATTGTGGATAGATTGTTACTTGAGCATCAGAAACCATATTACAAAATTTATATATGTTGCTGTTATAAGAACGATCATGATGCCCTCATGTCTGTATTTTATTTTATCGACACCTCTATTTCTGAACATGTGGACATATTTTTCGATATTGGCTTCTGCTTGAGGACAAGCGAGGTCTAAGCTTGGGGGAGTTGATAGGTCCATTTTGCATCATGCTTTTATATCGATATTTATTGCATTATGGACTATTATTACACGTTATGTTACAATACTTATGGCTATTCTCTCTTATTTTACAAGGTTTACATGAAGAGGGAGAATGCCGGCAGCTGGGATTCTGGGCTAGAACAGGAGCAAATATTATAGACCTATTCTGCACAGCTCCAAAAGTCCTGAAACTCCACGAAAGTCATTTTGGGAATTAATAAAAAATATTGAGCGGAAGAAGTACCAGAGGGGGTCCTCAAATTGGCCACGAGGGTGGGGGGCGTGCCCTACCCCCCTAGGCGTGCCCCCTGCCTCATGGGCCACCTGGCAGCCCTCCTGTGCCCATCTTCTGCTATATGAAGTCTTTTACCCTGGAAAAAATCATAAGCAAGCTTTCGGGACAAAACTCCGCCGCCACGAGGCGGAACCTTGGCAGAACCAATCTAGGGCTCCAGCGGAGCTGTTCTGCCGGGGAAACTTCCCTCCGGGAGAGGGAAATCATCACCATCGCCATCACCATCGATCCTCTCATCGGGAGGGGATCAATATCCATCAACATCTTCACCAACACCATCTCCTCTCAAACCCTAGTTCATCTATTGTATCCAATCTTTGTACCAAAACCTTAGATTGGTACATGTGGGTTGCTAGTAGTGTTGATTACTCCTTGTAGTTGATGCTAGTTGGTTTATTTGGCAGAAGATCATATATTCAGATCCTTAATGCATATTAATACTCCTCTGATTATGAACATGAATATGCTTTGTGAGTAGTTATGTTTGTTCTTGACGACATGTGTGAAGTCTTGCTATTAGTAGTCATGTGAATTTGGTATTCGTTCAATATTTTGATGAGATGTATGATGTCTCTCCTCTAGTGGTGTTATGTGAACGTCGACTACATGACACTTCGCCATTATTTGGGCCTAGAGGAAGGCATTGGGAAGTAATAAGTAGATTATGGGTTGCTCGAGTGACAGAAGCTTAAATCCTAGTTTATGAGTTGCTTCGTAGGGGGCTGATTTGGATCCACATGTTTCATGCTATGGCTAGGTTTACCTTAATACTTCTTTTGTAGTTGCGGATGCTTGCAATAGGGGTTAATCATAATTGGGATGCTTGTCCAAGAAAGGGCAGTACCCAAGCACCGGTCCACCCACATATCAAATTATCAGAGTAACGAACGCAAATCATATGAGCGTGATGAAAACTAGCTTGACGATAATTCCCATGTGTCCTGGGAGTGCTTTTCTCATTATAAGAACTTGTCCAGGCTTGTCCTTTGCTACAAAAAGGATTGGGACACCTTGCTGCGCTTTATTTACTTGCATTGCTTGTTACCCGTTACAAATTATGTTATCACAAAACTATCTGTTACCTACAATTTGAGTGCTTGTAGAGAATACCTTACTGATAACCCCTTGTCATTTCCTTCTGCTCCTCATTGGGTTCGACACTCTTACTTATCGAAAGGACTATGATATATCCCCTACACTTGTGGGTCATCAAAGCTCGCCGCACAACCCGAAACAGTGGAAGCGGGATTCATTCCTGCGGCTTACCGAACACACCAGCTCCTCGCAAGCGTCGTCCAGAGGATTCAACAAACTCCGACTTAACTTATCCCAGGCCTGGTCTTTTTCGACAACCTCTTAATCCTTCCGATTCAAATCATCAGGGGACGTATCATTCTTCCTCTGGCGACTCGACGGGGACTCATGTCCCGGCCTTCAAACTGGTGCCTGGGTAAGACTGTCAAATCTTTGCTTTCAGTTATATACTCAACCGTTGTACTAACCTTATCTTGTGTTTCATTCACAGGGCTATGATAAAGCCCAACAAGAAGATGAAGGTGACAAAAACTCCTGAAAACCCTTCTGAACCGGAGCCACAGTCAACAGAAACCTCTCATCAGGCCCCTAAAGCCACAACTGATGAACTGCCACTGGTTGATCACCATATTGACATGGACTAGATGGATGTTGATCCAGCCATCACCAACCCACTGAGCCCCACTAAGCCACCAAGCCCTACCAAGACGGCTGAAGAAAAAGATGATGATGTTACCATCACTGGGCATGGCTATGCAGAGCTAGGCAAACCTTGTAGGACCTTGAGAAGAGGTGTCTAGAGGGGGGGTGATTAGACACTAAGGGCCAAAGTTGCAGTTTTTAGCTTCTTTAAGTTTAAGTGGAGTTTAGGCACAAGTTTAACATTCACAACATATAGCAAGCAAGCATGCAAAGAGTATATGATCAGCGGAAAGTAAAGCATGCAACTTGCAAGAATGTAAATGGAAGGGTTTTGGAGGATTCAAACGCAATTTGAGACACGGATGTTTTTGGCGTGGTTCCGATAGGTGGTGCTATCGTACATCCATGTTGATGGGGACTTCAACCCACGAAGGGTAATGGTTGCGCGAGTCCATGGAGGGCTCCACCCACGAAGGGTCCACGAAGAAGCAACCTTGTCTATTCCACCATGGCCATCGCCCATGAAGGACTTGCCTCACTAGCGGTAGATCTTCACGAAGTAGGCGATCTCCTTGCCCTTACAAACTCCTTGGTTCAACTCCAAAATCTTATCGGAGGCTCCCAAGTGACACCTAGCCAATCTAGGAGACACCACTCTCCAAGAAGTAACAAATGGTGCGTTGATGATGAACTCCTTGCTCTTGTGCTTCAAATGATAGTCTCCCCAACACTCAACTCTCTCTCATAGGATTTGGATCTGGTGAAAAGAAGATTTGAGTGGAAAGCAACTTGGGGAAGGCTAGAGATCAAGATTCATATGGTAGGAATGGAATATCTTGGCCTCAACACATGAGTAGGTGGTTCTCTCTCAGAACTGGTAAGATGGAAGCGTAGGTTTGTTCTGATGGCTCTCTCCACGAATGAAGAGGAGGTGGAGGGGTATATATAGCCTCCACACAAAATCTAACCGTTGCACACAGTTTACCAATCTCGGTGGGACCGAATCAACAAACTCGGTCAGACCAATTTAGTAAACCTAGTGACCGTTAGGATTTTCGGTGGGACCGAAATGCAACTCGGTAGGACCGATATGGTTAGGGTTAGGGCATAACGTAATCTCGGTGAGACCGATTACACAAACTCGGTGAGACCGATTTTGGTAACTAGCTAACCAGAGAGTTGGTCTGGTAAACTCGGTTGGACCAATTTGCTCTTTTCGGTGAGATCGAAATGTTACAAAAGGGAAACAGAGAGTTTACATCGTAATCTCGTTGGGACCGATCGCTCACTTCGGTTAGACCGAAACGTTACAAAGGGAAACAGAGAGATTACAATCCCATCTCGGTGAGACCGAAATCCCTATTGGTGAGACCGATTTGCCTAGGGTTTGTGGCAGTGGCTATGACATTTGAACTCGGTGGCGCCGGATAGAAAGAATCGGTGTGGCCGATTTTGGCTTTAGGTTTAGGTCAAATGTTCGGAAGTGGGAAATTAGTTGAGGGTTTTGGAGCATATCACTAAGCACTATGGAGCAAGAAACTCATTAAGCAACACCTCATCCCTTCTTAATAGTATTGGCTTTTCCTATAGACTCAATGTGATCTTGGATCACTAAAATGTAAAATGAAGAGTCTTGAGCTTGAAGCTTTATCCAATCCTTTATCCTTAGCATCTTGAAGGAGTTCCCACATCCTTTAGTCCATGCCACTCCATTGTTGAACTTATCTGAAACATACTAGATAAAAGTGTTAGTCCAACAAGAGATATGTTGTCATTAATTACCAAAACCACCTAGGGAGCACTTGTGCTTTCAATCTCCCCATTTTTGGTAATTGATGACAACATACATCAAAGCTTTAGATAAGGATATAAATAATAGCAAGTAAAGCTTTGGAAAGACATGTAACAAGCATAGGCTCCCCCTACATGTATGCAAACATGTGAATATGGAATATAGAAGCATGTGAGAGCATAACCATGATAGAGTAGGCAATGAGTTACATGTATCTTGGCCATATGCATCAGAACAAAGAATATTAAACAAAATATCTTCATGCTCATGAGTCCTTCTTGCAAACAGTATGTACATTAGAAAGAATTCCTCATACACATGATTGTGATGCATATACTTACCTTGTAGTCTTGAGTTGGATTAGGATGGAATGAACCTGCACAAACAAGGTTAGATAACACAGGTACATCTACTAACCAGGGCAAACAGAAGAAACCACAAGAATACCAATACTCGGATGACATGTAGAGAGTGAGTACTAAGTACCACCTTGGATTAGTCATGTCCCCAAGAGTAAAGATATGCAATGAATTTACATGATTTCTTTCACTTAGATGTATTGCTCCCCCTGAATCTAGCATCGGATACTGGGAGAAGATAGGGAACAGAAAATCAGAGCTGAAATATATAAATGAGCAAAGATAATGCAAGCTAATGCAAATAAGCACATATGAACATGTCTTTTTCCCCAAAAAGACATGTGGCATCTCTCCTCTTGAACACCAAGCATCTGGGATCCTTGAGAAATACTTTCTACTTGAGTATTCTCTCCCCCTGGAGATCTCTTTCTCCCCTTGTACAAGTGATACTCTCTCTCCCTTTAGAAGTGATAAGCTTGGATGTGATCTCTCTAAGTGATAAGCTTTGATGTGATCTCTCTCTCCCCCTTTGACATCAATTTCCAAGAAGGGCTTCTGGAATTTGTTGTGAATGGGTTTGATCCTTGAGTCACAGCACAAAGCATTTGTAAAAATGTGATGCTTGTAGAGGACAAGATTCATTGAGTGGAGCTGGATCAGATGACACACAGAACTAGTGGCAAACTATTTGTCCTATGGTGAAATCGGTGGCACCGAGTTGTATGCTTCGGTTGTACCGAAAGAATTCGGTTGGACCGAAAATAACTAATCGGTGGAACCGAGTTCATCGCAGAGAAAACACTTGTCACCTCAGCTCACTAGTCTAATAGGATCTCACGAAGATTTGCAAGGAATTTACTAATTGATATGCAATGAATTGGATGCAGAAAATGCTGAACAAACAGAAGAGAAATAAATCTAGATGAAGTTTTTTTTGAAAGGGGAAACAAATATGCATGAGACAGATGCAAAAACACAGAAAAGAACACAAGAGAACTTCATCTAGAGATGGTCGGCGACAAAGTCACCTATGTTAGAGTATATTGACTTAGGAGTCAAGTGAGATCACTTGATCATATGTCATACTCATTGTTTAAGCTCAAAATGGGGTTACCATTTTTCGTTCAATCATCTTGATGTATTCACATCTTGTCGAGTTGCTTTAGCTCATGACTTGGAGTAAAGCTTCTCCAAGATGGAATAACATACCTTGGTTGGTGGTGTTGATCATGTAGTTGAACTTTTGTGGGTTGCTCAAGGTTGATGTAGCTCATCAAGAGTTGGGAGATCCACTTGGAATTTGAGTCCATCTACCTACATGGGTTAGATAACATGCAAGATGCAAATATATCCAAGACATAAGATTTTCACCATAAGAGAAATATCAAGGATTAGTCATAAGCTCATGTCTTGCATGTATCCAATGGAGTTTCTACTCCAAGTTTGAAGCATCAATGATGTTCAATTCTCCTCTCAGCCTGCAAAACACTTTCTCATCAAGAGGTTTAGTGAATATATCCGCTAATTGTTTTTTGGTGCGAACATGCTTAAGATCAATGTCACCCTTAGCAACATGATCTCGAATGAAATGATGACGAACTTCAATATGCTTAGTTCGAGAATGTTGCACAGGATTATGACCAATTTTGATAGCACTTTCATTGTCACAAAGCAATGGAACATGTTTCACATATATCCCATAATCTTTAAGAGTTTGGGTCGTCCAAAGTAATTGAGCACAACATGAACCAGCGGCAATGTACTCCACTTCGGCGGTAGATAAGGATACTGAGCTTTGTTTATTGGAGGACCAAGACACAAGAGATCTACCAAGAAATTGACAAGTACCCGAAGTGGACTTTCTATCAACCTTGTCTCCGGCATAGTCCGAGTCGGAGTAGCCAACAAGATCGAAAGAGGCCCTCTTAGGATACCAAATGCCAAAATTTGGTGTATGAATTAAGTATCTCACTATCCTTTTTACGGCCTTAAGATGACATTCTTTAGGAGCAGCTTGATATCGTGCACACATGCACACACTTAGCATAATATCAGGACGTGAAGCACATAGATATAACAATGATCCAATCATAGAGCGATAAACCTTTTGATCAACTGGTTCACCATCTTTGGTCAAGTCAAGATGTCCACTAGTAGGCATGGGTGTAAACATACCTTTGCATTCTTGCATATTGAACTTCTTGAATAGGTCCTTAGTGTACTTCGTTTGAGAGACAAAAGTACCTTCCTTAGTTTGCTTGATTTGCAACCCAAGAAAGAATTTGAGTTCACTCATCATTGACATCTCAAACTTTTCAGACATTAACTTTCCAAACTTCTCACTAAAATGAGGGTTAGTTGATCCAAATATGATAGCATCAACATAAATTTGGCATACAAATAATTCTCCATTAACCCTTTTAGTAAAAAGTGTGGAATCAATTTTCCCAATTTAAAGCCTTTTTCAAGAAGAAACTTAGTTAAGCATTTATACCAAGCTCTAGGAGCTTGTTTAAGACCATAAAGAGCTTTGCGAAGTTTGTAGACATGATTGGGTTTCTTAGGATTGACAAAGCCGGGAGGTTGTTTAACATAAACTTCCTCCTCTATTTCACCATTTAGAAAAGCATTTTTAATGTCCATTTGGTACAAGGTGATATCATGGTGATTAGCATAGGCAAGTAAGATGCGAATGGACTCAAGTCTAGCAACGGGAGCATAAGTCTCACCATAGTCCATACCTTCGACTTGTGTGTAGCCTTGGGCGATGAGACGTGCTTTGTTGCGAACTACTTGTCCATCTTCATCTTTCTTGTTGCGAAACACCCATTTGGTACCAATGATGTTGTGGTTGTTGTCGGGCTTCTCAACGAGTGTCCAAACTTGGTTTCTCTCAAAGTTGTGTAGCTCTTCATGCATAGCATTTATCCAATCCGGATCTTCCAATGCTTCTTCGACCTTCATAGGTTCAATGCTAGAGAGGAAAGAACAGTATTCACAAAAGTTAGCTAAACGAGTTTTAGAGCGAGTGATTCTCCCGGTTTGAATATCATTGTAGATTTGCTTGACGGGATGGTCTTTAGCAATTCTTGCTCGAACTCGTGAAAGCTTTTGCTTGGGTCTTGGTTGAACTTCTTCTTCATCTTGTTCTTCTTCTTCTTCTTCTTTATTGTTGGCATTATCGTTCTCTTGTCGTGGTGGAGAAGGAGGTTGTTGACGTTCATCTTGATGCACTTCCTTGTTTTCTTCATCTTGGTGTGTCCCACTTGTGGATGCTTCCGTATCAACTCTTGGTTCACCTTGTCGTGAAGTAGAAGCTTCCACTTGGACAGATGAGGTACTCTCCTTCACCTCCGTTGGACGAACCTTGCCAATAGACAAGTCTTGGATTGCTTCCGAAGGATTTTGTCTCCTACACCAATTGGCAATTGCTCTACTTGCGAGCCGTTAGATTCATCAAACTTCACATCTACCGTCTCTTCAACCTTTCGGGTGAAATTGTTGTAGACTCGGTAAGTGTGAGAGTTTGAGCCATAACCTAGTAGGAAACCTTCTTGAGACTTAGGAGCAAATTTAGAACGACGATGCTTATCAAGAATGTAGCACTTTGAGCCGAATCCTCGAAAGTATCCAACTTGGGGTTTGCTACCGGTGAGGAGCTCGTATGCCGTCTTGCCGAGTAGCTTGTAAATATACAAGCGATTTGTTGCATGACAAGCTGTCTCAACCGCTTCCGCCCAAAAGTGCTTCGACGTCTTGTACTCATCAAGCATCGTTCTTGCCATTTCGATGAGCGTCCGGTTCTTCCTCTCAACAACTCCATTTTGATGAGGTGTGTATGTAGCCGAGAACTCGTGTGAAATCCCTTCTTCGTCAAGAAAGGTGTCCACATTTGCGTTCTTGAACTCCATTCCGTTGTCGCTGCGAACCTTCTTGATCTTCACTTCAAACTGATTTTGGGCCTTCCTAGCGAAGTTTTTGAAGATCTTTTGGACCTGTGATTTTTCATCAAGAAAGAACACCCACGTAAATCTTGAAAAATCATCAACTATAACTAGACCAAAAGAATTTCCACCGAGACTCTTGTAAGAGTTGGGACCAAAAAGATCCATGTGAAGTTGCTCAAGTGGCCTCCTTGTGGTCATAATGTTCTTCACGGGATGCCTTCCTCCAACCTGTTACCTGCATGACAAGCACTACAAAGTCTATCCTTATCAAATATGACATTGTTAACACCAAGGATATGATTCCCTTTTATAAGCTTGTCAAGATTTCTCATACCAACGTGACCTAGTCATCTATGCCATAACCAACCTTTTGAGGATTTAGCAATGAAGCATGTTTTAGGTTGAGCCTTTTTAGTGAAATCAACTATGTATAGATCACCTCTACGTATACCGGTAAAGACCATTTTATGATTGTCTCGACGAAACACTTGGCAATCTACTTCAGTAAATAGGACATTGAAACCGAAATCAGCAAGTCTAGATACTGAAAGTAAGTTATAGCCAAGAGATTCAACGAGCATAACATTCTGAATGGAGCTATCATGTGAGATGGCCACCTTACCGAGGCCAACCACCTTACCCTTTGAGTTGTCACCGAAAGTGAAATACTTTTGAGGACTATCATTTTCAGCAAGCTCGTGAAACATGTCTTTATCTCCGGTCATCTGATCGGTACATCCACTATCAAGAACCCATTCCTTTCCTCCTGCCATATATCCCCGAAGATTTGCCATAAGACCAAAATGTCTCATTGCATCATCAAGATCAAAGTCATCATCATCATCCTCATCATAGTATCCATGTTCAACATCATCATGTGGTGGATCAATTCCTAGTGAGAGTGATTCATTAGTATGAGTTTGACAATAATCTCCTCTATGAATTCTAGTAGCTTCGGAAATAATATCGCTAATAATTCCAACATTTCCTTTGGCACGCATAAGATTTGTAAGTTCAAATAGACGATCACCAAACATAGGATCATTGGAATTCATCTTACTCAAGGCAATAGACTTATGAAGAATTTCATCAAGATTTTTCAAAGAATAATCAGGAAATTGTTCCTCAAGAAATTTCCATATAGTGTAAGAACACTCAAGAGTAGGCAGTTTTCCAACCAAGTTTCTAGGCAAGCCTCTAGTGATAAGATTAACAGTTCTAACATTCCTAATCATGTCAATAGACTCATCAAGGGTAGGATGCATAGGATCAACATAAGGTGCACAAGGACTAGCAATGTACTTGTTCAAATTATATTGATTGAAAATTACAAGCATATCATTTTTCCACTCATGAAAGTACTCTCCATCAAGAATAGGCACTCTATGTCTAAGACTCCCCAAAGTAGACTCATCCATCTTCCTCCAATGTGATTAAACCAACGCAATCGAGACCAATGCTCTGATACCAGTTGTAGGACCTTGAGAAGAGGTGTCTAGAGGGGGGTGATTAGACACTAAGGGCCAAATTTGCAGTTTTTAGCTTCTTTAAGTTTAAGTGGAGTTTAGGCACAAGTTTAACATTCACAACATATAGCAAGCAAGCATGCAAAGAGTATATGAGCAGCGGAAAGTAAAGCATGCAACTTGCAAGAATGTAAATGGAAGGGTTTTGGAGGATTCAAACGCAATTTGAGACACGAATGTTTTTGGCGTGGTTCCGATAGGTGGTGCTATCGTACATCCACATTGATGGAGACTTCAACCCACGAAGGGTAACAGTTGCGCGAGTCCACGGAGGGCTCCACCCATGAAGGGTCCACGAAGAAGCAACCTTGTCTATCCCACCATGGCCATCGCCCACAAAGGACTTGCCTCACTAGCGGTAGATCTTCACGAAGTAGGCGATCTCCTTGCCCTTACAAACTCCTTGGTTCAACTCCACAATCTTGTCGGAGGCTCCCAAGTGACACCTAGCCAATCTAGGACACACCATTCTCCAAGAAGTAACCAATGGTGCATTGATGATGAACTCCTTGCTCTTGTGCTTCAAATGATAGTCTCCCCAACACTCAACTCTCTCTGATAGGATTTGGATCTGGTGGAAAGAAGATTTTAGTGGAAAGCAACTTGGGGCAGGCTAGAGATCAAGATTCATATGGTAGGAATGGAATATCTTGGCCTCAACACATGAGTAGGTGGTTCTCTCTCCGAACTGGTAAGATGGAAGTGTAGGTTTGTTCTGATGGCTCTCTCCACGAATGAAGAGGAGGTGGAGGGGTATATATAGACTCCACACAAAATCTAACCGTTACACACAATTTACCGATCTCGGTGGGACCGAATCAACAAACTCGGTCAGACCGATTTAGTAAACCTAGTGACCGTTAGGATTTTCGGTGGGACCGAAATGCAACTCGGTAGGACCGCTATGGTTAGGGTTAGGGCATAACGTAATCTCGCTGAGACCGATTACACAAACTCGGTGAGACCGATTTTGGTAACTAGCTAACCAGAGAGTTGGTCAGGTAAACTCGGTGGGACCGATTTGCTCTTTTTGGTGAGGCCGAAATGTTACAAAAGGGAAACAAAGAGTTTACATTGTAATCTCGATGGGACCGATCGCTCACTTCGGTTAGACCAAAACATTACGAAGGGAAACAGAGAGATTACAATCCTATCTCGGTGAGACCGAAATCCCTATTGGTGAGACCAATTTGCCTAGGGATTGTGGCAGTGGCTATGACATTTGAACTCGGTGGCGCCGGATAGAAAGAATCAGTGTGGCCGATTTTGGCTTTAGGTTTAGGTCAAATGTGTGGAAGTGGGAAAGTAGTTGAGGGTTTTGGAGCATATCACTAAGCACTGTGGAGCAAGAAACTCATTAAGCAACACCTCATCCCTTCTTGATAGTATTGGCTTTTCCTATAGACTCAATGTGATCTTGGATCACTAAAATGTAAAATGAAGAGTCTTGAGCTTGAGGCTTTAGCCAATCCTTTGTCCTTAGCATCTTGAAGGAGTTCCCACATCCTTTAGTCCATGCCACTCCATTGTTGAACTTATCTGAAACATAATAGATAAAAGTGTTAGTCCAACAAGAGATATGTTGTCATTAATTACCAAAACCACCTAGGGAGCACTTGTGCTTTCAAACCTACTGTCTTGTCAAAGCATAGCATCAAAGAGGAGATCTCTGTTGCTGACAAAGGCAAGTGGTCAGCCAATCTGGACACCTATGCTCACTTCAGTGCCCAAGAGATTCACTCTGGGTACTTGAACCATCTTTACACAAGCCGTGACTATGAAACCGACTTAGTAAACTTGATGAAGGAGCGCTTTGAGGTAAACACTACAACTCTTTTCATATAAATATACTTCCATTAGCCGCCAAGTTTATTGGACATGATATAATAGAATGTGTTATAAACTTCAATAGCTTTATAGATCAATTCCAGTAGCCCCCAAGGGCCGGTTTATACTTTCAAGATAAACCGGGACTTCAGATAATAATGATTTAATTTCACATCTGTAGCCCTCAAGGGCTGGCTTAATCTGTCAAGATAAGCCGGGTCTCATTACCATATATCTTCAGAAAATTCAAGCATATAGCCCCCATGAACTAGCTATAGTCATCATATAGCAAACAGGTTCTCATAAACTTGTCTTGAAAAAAGAGCAAGGTGCATTAACCCCCAAGTGCCAAGTAAAATACTTGTATTGTGCTTGGGACTTCTTAAATAAACTCATTGTAATCCCATTCATTGTTTATATCTTGCAGGTTGAGCTTAATAGCAAAGAATCCCAAGTCACTGACCTTCAAGAAAACATCAAGTCTCAACAATCAGAAACCTCCAAGGCCAAAGCCGAGTTGACCACTACTTTAGTAGATATGGTGAGGCTGAAAAAAGACTTCAAAGTTGATCATGCAGGCTGGGAAACAGAGAAGTCAGCCCTGCTGAAAAGAGCAGAGGATGCTGAAGCGGCTCTTAAGCCAATAGCTGAAGAGCCCGTCGGCTTAAAACATCAAGTAAACACCATGACCACTGCCATCTTTGGTAACTAACATCATCTCTTTTTTTTCCTTCCAATGCATTATAATCCCTATGCATCTGGCTTATAGAATTTATTGATGATGCAGGCTCCATAATTGCCCACCTTGGCGTAGATATGCGCAAGAAATTGAAAGCCACCTACACCCTCATTGAACAATTATATACCGCGTGCAACGAGCCATCTGCACAGCTGCTCGCAAGAAACAACCGCCAACCCTTATCAAGGATACTTTGGAGAAGCTGTCTATGCCACCCCTGCAGATTGAGGAACTGAAGAAATCATCTACAAGAGCCTGTGCACTCACCGTGCTAACCCGGGGCCGAAGCATGGCAAGCAGATCTTGAGCCGGCAGATTTGGCTAACGGCTACCCCATCGTGAAGGAGGATGGGTCTCCCTTCAGCATAGAGGACTTTCCGTCAATAACGAGGGAAATGCATCCTCTAGCAAGTAAGCTGGCTGAAGATACCAATCTGTCACATTACCAGCCGGTTTACGATGCTAATAAAAAGAAAGTCAAGGCGCCAATTCATGACTCACAAGACCTTACTCCTATAATCCGTAAGCACACCTTTGCCCTTGACATTGACCCGTCAACACTTATTAGTCATGAAGCTGTATTCAAAGCTTTGACTGGGATCAACTGGGCAACCTCTAACTTCCAGCCAATGGGTGACAAGGAGGAGGATGAACCGGCGCTGGATGACCCACAACCTTCAACTCGCCAAGGACAAGATCAGTGAGACGCAGGCCGGCTTAGCATGTGCTAGCTGAGATACTTTATCAAAAACACTTAATATTTTGGGATGTCTGCTACCTTGTAATAGGCTAGCTTTTAAACAATTATCTGTCATGCCATCGCGCATGTTTGATCTGCATAACATTTGATGAGCTGTTTTGATCTTCTTTGATGATCCAATGTTAATCCTCATATTCATTATCAAATTTGCCTAAGCATATTGTCATGAACCCTGCATACAAACAGAGCACAAGTACCCTGGCGGTTTACCCCAAGGCGGGTCAAAAAGTCCCACATAAAACAAACCACTGGCGATTGCAGCGTCTATAACCAGGGCCGGTTTATCAAAACCTCATATAATGATAACGAAATAAATATCATACATGTGATACTTATGTGTATTTTCGGCTTACCATGCCATATGCAATAAGGGCAACAATTCTAGTACGGAGTGCAGCACTCTGCAATTTATTCACACTGTCGGCTTACAACGCCTTCAACAGCAAAGGGTAACATCCCCCAAGAGTTGAGAGTATAGGACTCCATAGATATGATCATAATATACTGGCGACTTATTGTCCAAAGCTAGGCCGGGTTATCAAAACACCGGTTTTTATCAAATGAAGATTAAGGCATCCTGGCCTGAATCAATTTTCAGCCACATACCAATAAGGTACAAACATAAATCATAAAAAAGATTCAAAAGCAAAAGAAAACAAAATAACAAAGCATTCAAAGGCTGCCAAGCCTAAACATCAAGTGCTATTCAAGGGCGGCACAACCACTGAGTTACTCCTTAATTCAAACCTGTAAGACGGGCCTCACATGATCAAATCGCCATTTTAACTTTGACAAGTTTAGGGTATTTAAAAGATTAACTGTCTAGAGTACTGAGGGAGTCCTGGATAAGGGGGTATCCGGACAGCCGGACTATGTACTTTGGCCGGACTGTTGGACTATGAAGATACAAGATTGAAGACTTCGTCCCGTGTCCAAATGGGACTCTCCTTGGCGTGGAAGGCAAGCTTGGCGATTCGGATGATAGATCTCCTTCTCTATAACCGACTCTGTGTAACCCTAGCCCTCTCCGGTGTCTATATAAACCGGAGGGTTTAGTCTATAGGACACAACAACAATCATACCATAGGCTAGCTTCTAGGGTTTAGCCTCTCTGATCTCGTGGTAGATCAACTCTTGTAATACTCATATCATCAAGATCAATCAAGCAGGAAGTAGGGTATTACCTCCATCGAGAGGGCCTGAACCTGGGTAAACATCATGTCCTCAGTCTCCTGTTACCATTAGCCTTAGACGCACAGTTCGGGACCCCCTACCCAAGATCCACCGGTTTTGACACCGACATTGGTGCTTTCATTGAGAGTTCCACTGTGTCGTCGCGATAAGGCTTGATAGCTCGTCTCGTTGTCAGGGACAACATCACCACTGGGGGAGCCCTGGCCCTAGGCCAAACTCTCCGACTGGGCGGCTTCGTCATGACCGCCCGATCGGCTGTCACGCCGACGACGACTTCTCGAGTCATCAAAAACAGCCTCCGCGTCGATTCAGAATTCGCCAAACAGATGGAACCAATGGAGCTCTCTTCCCTCAAGGAGCTATTGGATCGCATCGCCTCCCTGGGCGTCGCTATGGATTATGACCGGATCGGGCTTAAACCCGACCAAAGGGAGATTTACTCTCCGCCGGTCACCCATGAGATAGCGGTAGTGGAAGAGCATCATCCGAATTCTCCCTCTATTTTGAGGACGAACTATGTCCGGATTTCCGAGCTCCCTGAGCTGGACACTCGCTCGCGGGAGGACATGGCCCAAACACCGAATTTAGAGTCGGCGGCGGGCCGAAGAAATTGGGCAACATCTTGGAGCCCGAGCGGTTAAACTCGGAGGCTTCTTGGCCCATGGGTTTTGGATTGGGTCAGGATTCGAATTCAAATTCACCCACCCACCCAGATTTATTCAACCTTCTGCATATCAGACAGGAGCCACAAGAGACAGTACGATTCCTCCTTGTGTTAAATAGGGTTAAGGACTGTCGTGAGGAAGACGTGATCTCCCTCTTTTGCAACAATTACATGGACAAAGGGATCCTCAATGCTATAAGTCGTCGTGACATAGTGCACTTCGCTGACTTAGCTGCCATAGTGCAAAAATACCGCGCAATGGAAAGCACTTGGAAAACCCAAACAAACTTCTGGGACAATTTGGCTCTCGCTAACCCACTTGTCAAAACTAAAAGGGCAAACTCTCGTAAGTTACCCGATTTAATTACAAAAAGACCAAAGCCTGATACAAGGCATGGAACCGTATTGGAGGAATGGCTCAATGGTCCTTGCAAACTTCACAACACATCGGACGCCATGCCAACTCAGAGCCTTAGAGCATGTTGGATACTCCGGCAGGTAGCAAAGAGTGGCGAGGATCTCCTCATAAACCATACAGCAGAACAACATCCTGCCGGAAATAACAATACGGTATTGACAGTCTTCGAGACTTTTGCCTCAAACAATTGGCGCAAGCGAGCTCAACGCAGTCTCGCCGAAGTTTGCCACATGGCAACAATAAATCCATGGAACGACACGGCTATAACCTATAATGCCAGTGACGAACATTCAGAACAGTCCGGGCACTAGCCGCTTTGGTCCTTAGTCCAATCGTGGATGGCTTCCGGCTCACTAAAGTGCTCATGGACAGCGAAAGCGGACTAAACCCCATCTATGAGGAAACCCTCAGCAAGATGGAAATTGACAAGAACCGCATTGAGCGAAGCAGCACTACCTTCAGGGGAATCATCCCCAGTCGGGAGGCGCGATGTGCAGGAAAAATCACACTGGATGTGGTATTCGGCACGCCGGAGAATTACAGGTCCGAAGAAATCACATTCCAAGTGGCCCCGTTCAGCAGCGGATACCACGCCCTCTTAGGGCGAGACGCATTCACGAGCTTCCAAGCTATACCCCATTACGGGTACATGAAGCTCAAAATGCCCGGGCCCAATGGAATAATAACTCTAGCCTGTGATCCGAACATCGCACTCCGCATCAATAATAAAACTGCTGCACTAGCCCTGGAGGCATTATCAGAAGCCCTCGCAGCCGAAGAACTGACAACGCTACGAGCCACGGTGGATAGAGACGACGTGATACTAGACAAGCAACCCAAGTCCACCTCTTTCAAGCCCGCGGACGAGATAGTCAAATTCCAGGTCCACCCAACGGACCCTACAAAGACAGCTTCCATTGAGACACAACTGAACCCCACAGTAGATGCCGCACTGCGAGATTTCCTGCACGAGAATTGGGATATTTTCACCTGGCATCCGTCAGACATACCAGGCATCCCACGCAGGTTAGCCGAACACAGCCTCAATATTCTCAAAGGATACAAGCCATTCAAGCAGACTGTTAGGCATTTCTCAGAGCCTAAGCGGCAAGCCATGGGAGAAGAGATAGACAAGCTACTCGAGGCCGAATTCATCGGAGACATAAAACATCCGGATTGGCTAGCAAACCTGGTAATGGTACAAAAAAATGACAAATCCTGGCGCCTATGTGTCGATTTCAAAGACCTCAATAAGGCTTACCCCAAGGATCCCTTCCCCTCCCCCGCATTGATCAAATTATCGACGCTACCGCAGGACATGACTCATTGTGTTTCCTCGACGCATACTCCGGATACCATCATATCAAGATGGCAGAGTCTGACCAAGCCGCAATGGCCTTCATCAAGCCATACGGCCCCTTCTATTTCAATACAATGCCTTTCGGGCTCAAAAACGCCGGCGCAACCTATCAACGCATGATTCAGACATGCCTGGAAAAACAAATTGGCAAAACAGTAGAGGCTTACGTGGATGACGTGGTCATTAAAACAAGACACATTGAAACTCTAGTAGATGACTTGAGGCTCAAGTTCGACAACCTCCAAACATATGACATCAAGCTCAACCCGGAGAAATGTGTCTTCAGTGTACCCTCCGGGAAATTGCTCGGCTTCATCATTTCCAATAGAGGAATTGAAGCAAATCCAGCAAAAATCCGAGCTCTGTCACAATTGGCTATCCCAACATACCTCAAGCAGATCCAAAAATGTCGGAGTAATTGGCCACGGGTACCCCGAAGACGGCAAGACAATAATCCAAGACATCGGGGCTAGCAAAGCCCCTCAGTCTGACTGCACGGCCGCTCCTGCCGGCTCCTCGTCCGAGTGCTCTGCCCGGCCAGCTGCCGGCTCCCGACTGCGCCGACCAGCCAGCTGCCGACTGCACCAACCAGCCGGCTGCCGACTGCAGCCCGACGCGACACCGACAAGACACCGACGAGATGGATGTACCTAAGCACTATTCACGTGTCACCCCAGCCATCATGTATAGTGTCACTTGTCCCCTGGCACTATTTATGAAGTGACCCAGGGGACAAGGATGACACCCACCATGCCTTGCCCATGCCACTACCTAGATTACTCTCTAAGCTAGCCCACACTATATAAAGGAGGCCTCATCCATCCATCCAGGAGGATGGACACTCACGCACACACACAAGCAAGCTAGCTAGCAAGAGAGCTAGCTAGCCGGCCACACATCCACGCATGAGCTCCCAAGCTCACTCACGACCACGCATGGCCACTAGTTCATACGACCACCCGGCCATGGGCACGCATGCCCGAGATACAGCTCCAGGAGCACTCTGTACCACATATACATACCAGATACACTCAGACATGCAGCAGTAGGAGTATTATCTCTCCGGAGAGCTCCGAAGCTGGGTAAACTAACGCGTGCTACTCGCATACCCACTCCCGGGCCTATCAGCAGCAGTCTTGCCCTCACACGAAACCACCTTTTGGCATATGTCGTCTTGCACCCCCCCGGTGAGAATACCACGACATTTGGCGCCCACCGTGGGGCGGTACTATGCTACCGCGCTGCTGCTGGTTTCGCAGTCCAGGCGGGACCCTTTTCATCATCACCGCCGCGGCGTCGCGCTGTCTCTCCGGTAGCGCTCGGGGGATCGACTTCGACATGCCCCCAGAGCGGCCGCGCGGGACGGCGCATCCTCGTCGTCGGCCTCGCCACCTTCGTCATCACCACCGTTGCGATGCCGGCTGTCAGTCCGGGCGCGCGGCGCACGCGGGGCCTCGCTTCGGTCGGCCGTGTCCGTCCACGCGCCGCTCGCCTTGCTTTCCTCCGTGTTGCGTCTTGCTTCGGCCGACACGTGCGTTCGCTCCTCCAAATATCATCTAGACAAGCTAGCTAGATGCAAGTCAGACAATGGTCAAACCATTAGCCATACACTACATACATATACTACCCAAACAATGCCCATACACCGCTTGTACGATGATCAGATGCAAGTCGGACAAGCCCCAGATAATCCTTGTATAATCCCTATACATCGCCCATACACTTGTCAGATACAGGACGGACACGACCTGTACGCAAGCACAATGGCCATACAATGGCTCGGTCTGCAGCTAGCGCACTCGGCCTTGATGCGCAGCTCCCTCCGCCGAGCGTTGGCTGCAGACCCGTGTCTACCGCAACAATCAGCGTCCGCGACCTCCTTCTCCTCCGACTGGTCCTCCGCTGCGTCGACCTCTGTCCCCCGCGTACCTGGCCTCTCCGTCGCGGCTCCACCCTACTCCGGCCTACTACGCCTCCCGCACGGGCGTGACTTCGCCCGTGCATTGGGATTTCCTCCCCGCGCACGTGTGCGGGACCGGGCCCCATGCAGCTCTGCTCCAACCGGCCGCGCATCCGCGCACCTGTACCGCGTCTGCCGGCCGCCCGGCTCCGAACTCGTCAAGGTCTGCCCAGCTTCCAGCTCTGCTAGGGTCCGGCTATTGCTCCGC
Organism: Triticum aestivum; assembly: GCF_018294505.1. NCBI lineage: Eukaryota > Viridiplantae > Streptophyta > Magnoliopsida > Poales > Poaceae > Triticum > Triticum aestivum. Next base: position 631,000,694 of record NC_057807.1, read on the forward strand.
GGCCCCGGCCGCTGCGCCGTCCGCCTGCGCGGTCTCGGTCGCCGCCGACTCCACGCCGTCCGTCCACAGCCTCGCCTCTTCATCCGTGCGAGCCCCGCATGCCGCGCCTGCGGCCGCTTCGAGCCGCCGCTTGGAAGCCATGCTACCGGCAAGTCCTCCTTCGCCGCTCCCTCCGCGGAAGCCGCCACATGCCCGGCCCTGGCGCCGGCTTCTCCACGTCCCGCCCCGGCTTCGGGTGGCCGCCCCGTGCGCAGCCGCGTTCCGCCTCAGGCCGGCTCCTTCCACGCTTGCCGGCTTCCGCTCACCCGGCCGCTGCCGTGCCTCCGGCCGGCTCCGCCTCGCTGCCACGCCCGTCCGACTCCTGCAGCACCCGGTCGCCGGGTCACCGGCGCCCCCGCCTCCGGCTTTGTCCCGCTCCATCCCTGTTTGCTCCACCACGCCGGTTCCGCCATCCCGGCTAGTCGCCAGCCGGCTCCGAACGCCCGCTCCGGCTGCGTCTCGCGGATTCCCTCCGCCGGCTGCCTCTGGCCCGCGTGTGCGCCGGCTCCCCGCAACTTCCGCCGTCCTCGCCAGCCGGCTGGCCGACTGCTCGGGTGCTGGGCCGGCTGCCACCCGACAGAGAAAGAAACAGAAAAAGGGGCGTCGGGTGAGAGAAAAGTCAGGGGCCGGCTGCCCAAGCCAGCTGAGAAAGAAGTGGCCGGGTGCTGAAAAAGAAGAAGAACAAGAAGGGAGGATCCGCCTCTGCAAACTGCAGTCCAGTCGACTGCCCTGGTCAACAGCCCGCGTTGCCGTTTGGCCGGCTGTTTCGTCTGCCCGCTTCGTTGCCTGGCCGACCGACGAGCCGGTCCGGCTGCGCACAGCCGGCTGACGAGAAAAAGAGAGAAGACCAAGTAGTTTCCGGGAGATCCGGCCCGACTGCTCAGCAGTCGACCCGAATCTCGAGGGCTACACCCAGCGGGTGCGCTGACGCGCCCCCTTGAGAGAGAAGACAAAGTAGTTTCCGGGAGATCCGGCCCGACTGCTCAGCAGTCGGCCCAGATCTCGGGGTCTACACCCGGCGGGTGCGCTGACGCGCCCCCGCGAAGAAGAAGACAAAGTAGTTGCCGGGAGATCCGGCCCGACTGCTCAGCAGCCGGCCCAGATCTCGGGGCTACACCCGGCGGGTGTACTGACGCGCCCCCGCAAAGAAGAAGACAAATTAGTTGTCGGGAGATGCGGCCCGACTGCTCATCAGTCGGCCCAAATCTCGAGGGCTACACCCAGCGGGTGCGCTGACGCGCCCCCGCGAAGAAGAAGACAAATTAGTTGCCGGGAGATCCGGCCTGACTGCTCAGCAGTCGGCCCGAATCTCGGGGGCTACACCCAGTGGGTGCGCTGGCGTGCCCCCACGGAAGATTGCAAGAAGCAAAAACAAGAAGAGTTTTGTCCAGCTGCTAGCAGCCGGCAGAAAGAAAAAAGAAGAAAAGGGCGCTGCCAGACTCCTCGCCGCCTGGCCGGTCAAACCCGACCGGCTGGACCCTCCTCGAGCACCCGGAGACTCGATGGCTACACCCAGCGGGTGCACCGATGCGCTCCGCGAGCGCCGAGTCTCGCCGACTATCTTCGACGACCGCGACAACACGAAATTCAATGTGAGCTCCTCACCCGCATATTTTTGCATCACACAAGCATGGCTAACCCCAAGCGATGCTCGGGGACTATCTCCGAATTTTATTACAGTTGCACCACTGTTCGCCCCGGTGCCAGCCAGAGTTGGCCCGGGGGCTGGCCGCTTGGCCTGAGTTGTTAGTTCCCGCAGACGGCTTAGCAGCGTGCGCGGTACCAAAGGCCCATTCTCAGTCACATACCACAGAGCGGCTGTCCGGCTAGCAAGATTGAACGCTGGAGGTCACCCACGCGAAAAACGTCCGGGAAGAAAAATGCTTCGGGCAATCCTACCGTTTGCTTTATGAGTATCTGCTCGGTTAAATCCGCTCCCAGAGTCTGAGTATTGTACACTCCTCTTCGCGGCCCACTCTCATCCACAGACCGCAGAGCGGCTGTCCGGCAAGCGAGAGCACAAGCCAAAAAGCGGAGGGAACACGAGAAAGATTGAAGGGGGCTCAGACGAAACCGAGTCGGCACCCTCCGCATAAAACTTGCAATGCTAAAAGCAATCATTTGATATGTCTGCGTGGACTAACTTTGTCTTTTGCATGATCATTTCCGCGAACACCCGCCAAAAAACCTCCGCCCAACTTTGCCAAGTTGCCCGGAGGCTTGGGGGCTACTGTCAGAGTAATTGGCCACGGGTACCCCGAAGACGGCAAGACAATAATCCAAGACATCGGGGCTAGCATGGCCCCTCAGTCCGACTGCACGGCCGCTCCTGCCGGCTCCCCGTCCGAGTGCTCTGCCCGGCCGGCTGCGGGCTCCCGACTGCGCCGACCAGTCGGCTGCCGACTGCAGTCCGACGCGACACCGACAACACACCAACGAGACGGATGTACCTAAGCACTGTTCACGTGTCACCCCAGCCATCATGTATAGTGTCACTTGTCCCCTGGTACTATTTATGAAGTGACCCAGGGGACAAGGATGACACCCACCATGCCTTGCCCATGCCTCTACCTAGCTTACTCTCTAAGCTATCCCACACTATATAAAGGAGGCCTCATCCATCCATCCTGGAGGATGGACACTCACGCACACACACAAGCAAGCTAGATAGCAAGAGAGCTAGCTAGCCGGCCACACATCCACGCATGAGCTCCCAAGCTCACTCACGGCCACGCATGGCCACTAGTTCATACGGCCACCCGGCCATGGGCACGCATGCCCGAGATACAGCTCCAGGAGCACTCTGTACCAAATATACATACCAGATACACTCAGACATGCAACAGTAGGAGTATTATCTCTCCGGAGAGCTGCGAAGCTGGGTAAACTACCGCGTGCTACTCGCATACCCGCTCCCGGGCCTATCAGCAGCAGTCTTGCCCTCACACGAAGCCACCTTGTGGC
>NC_057807.1:631727156-631737448 GCF_018294505.1 Triticum aestivum
AGGGCGGCGCCGCGGGCGCCGGCGAGCGCGGGCGGCGCAGGGGCAAGCGCGGAGTCGTGGCTGGTCAGGGAGGGAAGGAAGCAGGAGGCCTGGGGGAGTTGTCGAGAGGAAGAAAACGAGCGCACGAGGGGGCGAGGGGAGAAATCGTGCGGTGTAGACGCGCGCATCGTGCGGCTAGGGGCTGACCGGCCGAACGATTCGGCCGGCGCACCGGCACCTATTGGTGCCCTTTATTTATTAGCGTGCGACTGCACACTACAATGAGCACAGGGCCATGACCTAGGTAATGACACAACTTAATGACCTCGTCACTATCTGCACGGGTCGTCGCTAATCAACTCGGAATTCAAACAAAACCAGTAGTAGTAGTACCAGCTTCACGTCCGCGTCATGGAGCATGAGCAGCGACTACACCGAGCGGCGAGCGCGACCCGCTGAACCCGGATCCGGCTTGCCTGTTTCCTTTCCATGCTCCCATCCGTGCTCCCACCTCATCCTACAGTTATTTTTTCCCTTTTTCCTTTCTAATGTAATCATCTCCCCCCTGATTTTAAGAGGATGGGGTCGGGCTTTGTTTTGTTCTAATTAAATCAAGACATGTATGAACACGAATGGGCACACGCGCGGGGAGATAGATAGGATCGGCAATAGCGCGCCACCTCACCCTCCACCCCAATCCGACCCCCGCTGCGCCGCTGAAACGAGACGGGCGCGCACCTAACCTTCTTGCACTTGCATTGGATGTGTGGGCAGTTGGCAGTGTCGCGCCCTTGAGCACCAAGGTGAGCTGAATGAGTTGACCCTCGCGCCCTGCATTTTCCTCCTTTCTGTTACGCGTCCGTGTCACTGCCAACCACAGGAAACGGATTGTTATCAACAAATTTGAAAGGAATCGTGTTGTATTACGACAGTGATTATTATTTTTATTAGAACGATCCGACTTTATTTTATTCATGAAATTACATCAGTCAGTCAGATAATACATGTTGAGCCGCGTGCAAACAGAAAAGGTCTCTTGTACTACAACAAAAGATTCAAAAATCAAAATTCGTTGAATTTGACCATGGTCATTCATCGACATCTGTCCACATGCGCACTCCAATCTCGGACCGGTTTCCCTCTAAACGGCGCCAACTTGTTCATGTTTTCGATCCGCTCAAAAGCCTAAGGAGTGACTTTCGGCTTTGGCCACTTTTGAGCAGTAAATTCACGTGGAAGAACTCTCCCAAGGATCGGTTCGTCTGTCCGAAATCCCACAAACTGGAAGCAAACTAAGGGGCTTGACGGGAGTTCGGACCTCCTCAATGTACGACTCCGCCGACCCACTCAAAATCACACCCGGAACCTGCATTTTCATCTCTTCCCTCTTTTGCATCCTCTTCCTTCCTTGCCGACGCCGACGTTGTACCACCCGCCCGCCAGCAAGCCATTGCCAGACTTCCGCGATCGTCGCCACTCCAACCGGTCGCCACACACACTTTGCCTATGCCGCCGTTCCACACTTCTTGACCGTCGGTCACGCTGGTACCATTCATCCCTTGGAAGCCGTCTGTGGGGGTGATTATGCTCGATAAGTGTTTGGTGAAATGTTTGCGCTAAACTTTTGACAATTTTTCTTCCTTCTTTAAAGCAATGGATTCAGACAAGGAGTACATCTATGAACACTACGTTGAGTCCTCCTCCGAGTCGTCCGACGAGGAGGATTACGTGGATGAAACGGCGATGCTGCAGGAGGTCCTTGCCGACGCGGAGCATGCGAAGAGCATGTTCTGAACTTCAAGGGATCGATCAAGGGTTTATCGAATGCTGTTTCGAAACAGGGCACATGGGCATTTAACACTGATGGATGACTACTGCCCCCCATGCTCTATTCGTGGACAATTTTCGCCGGCATTTTCGGATGCATAAAAATGTGTACGATATCCTCTACAATGGCTTTTGGAGCTACGATGACTACTTCATATTGAGGAAGGATGTCGTACGAAGAATTGGATTATCTGGTTACCTAAAGTGCATGGCTGCACTGCGGATGTTTGCATATGGCACAACCGCAGACTCGTGGGACGAGTACCTCCGCGTGTATGAGAGCACATGTGAAGACGCCATGGCCAGATTTGCCACTATGGTGATCAAGATGTTTGGACCTCAGTACTTGAGAGAACCAACTATCACAGATACCGAAAGACTCTCGGCAATGTCTGAAGCAAGAAGGTGGCCAGGTTTGGTCGGGTCTCTTGATAGCACACACTGGAGATGGAATAACTGTACAAAAGCACTACAAAGGAATATCAAGACCATGTTAAGAAGAGCATCATCATTCTTCAAACAGTTGCATCACGGGATCATCGAATTTGCACCTTCTATTTGGCAGGCACATGTCTTACAAATGACATCAATGTGAGAAAGCCTTTTTACATAAATACATCAAACTCCTTCGTGCAACTACACTGTCAATAGGCATGAAAAAACGAGCAATTTTCATCCCTGAGCTGAAATGACGCACTCTGCATATCAGTTCGGGCACATCTCTGAGTTGGAATTTTGCAGAGTTCAGTTCAACTGCCTCCCGTATCACAGGAGCATTTCTCGATTTTTCTTCTAAACCAAGCACATTTTGTTGCACTTGCTTTGCGACTGAGATGGAAACGGAATCCTGGTGGTCGTAAAAAGCGTGGAGTGCGCCGCCCTCTGATCCTTCTCCTGCTCTTCCTCCTTCTATGCTTTCACTTTCTCTTTCACTTTCACTTTCACTTTCACTATGCAGGAGGCCCCTCTCCGCGAAAAAAAACGCTCCCTCCCCCCGCGTCGCCTCCTCTGGCGGCTCGGGGGCAGCCCCATCGCGCCGCCGCCGGCCCACTCCCTCTCACCCCCATCCGCTTCGCCGCCGCCGGAGAGGACGCCGGCGAAGCCGCGCGTGCCCCAGGGATGGTGGCGGCGGGGCTCCTTTGTGTCGGCGCTCGCCAGCTAGCGGGGATCCATCCGACGGCGCTGCAAGATCCGGTGTGGTGGCCCTCTTCGCCGGCGTCGGGGGGTGGATCCGGGGCTGCTCAGGCCGGATCCGCCGTGTGGTGGTGCGGTGCTGGTGGTGCGGGGCTGATGGCGGCGGGGTTGAGCGCGCGAGGTCCTGCTGGTCCGGTGTCTCGGGGCGGCTCGTCATGACTCTGTGGTGGGCGCTGGCTGGAGGAGGAGAGGCCCGGCGCAGCTGGCTGGTGATGGCGTGTCGCTGCGAAGCGCGCAGGCCGGTGGCGGCTTGGTGCTCCTCACCGCGGAGGCGCTCGTGCCAGGCCAGATCTGCGTTGCTTGGAGGTGAGGGCTCATGGCCGGCGCACGGCAGGTGAGGTGGTGATGCGGAGGGCCTTACGGGGTGTGGCAGAGGAGATGTGGCTCGATCTGGTGGGGGTGGCGCCAGCGGGAGGCAGTGTTGGGTTCTCACGGGCAGGTTGGTGGCGGCGCTGCGATGGCTCGGTCAAGATGGAGTCTTGCGAGCAGCGAGCTTTCGGTCATCCCTGTGCGGCGTGGAGAGCGGCGGTGCTTTCCTGGTGATGCCGGCCTGGGATTTCTCCGTGGAGAGGCAGGTCTGATTGTCGCAAGGTCGTTCCTTGGAGTGGGCGACGGCCGTTGCGGGCAGTCCTGGACCTGGCCGGAGGTGCTGGTTGGCTGCGGACCCTCGTGCAGGCTGGGAGTGGATGTGTGGCCGCGGTTTCCCTGCCGGGTGGTCGGTCGTTGGTCCTCGGCTATGCAGCTACTTCGGCAAGTGCTGCGGTGGCGGCGCTGTGAGGCTTCTTGGCAGTGCTACCAATCCCATGGAGGCGTGGCGATGGGCGAAGCGCGGATGAAAATTTTGCACGGCTTCTGCCGGGCCGGCGGTGATGGCATCAGTGGATGTCATTCCCCTCCTTGGAGGCATCGTCGAGCGTGTTCGCCTCATCCCTCGCGCTCTCGGTGTTGGTGGATGTCTCCGGGTGAAAGCCTAGATTCGATGTTCTGATCGGCACGATGGCGGTGTCCTCGACGCCGCTCCTCTGTTGGGAGCATTGTGTTTGGAGACACGACTGGTTCCTCGTTGCTCTCCTCCGGTGTTCGCCGCTATCCTTTTCTGATCTTCAGTGGCGCTATGTACGTTGGTCGTTGGTGAATCCAAGGCGGCGTCTTTCCGGATTGGATCGAGTCCTGCCATTCATCTGCCACTTTCTCTTAGGCGCTCAGGGTGGATGGTGCGTCGACAAGAGAAGTTCTGTGGAAGTGTGGTCTTCGGAGGTGTCCGGCGTCGATCGAGACGCGGTGCTGTGTATCAGTTTAGGATAGGCTTTTTGCATAGTAGCTTGCCTAGCGGTGGTGTTTGTTTGTGGTCTTGTCGGTGTGGTGTTCGTGCTACACTCGTTGTTCGCATCGAGCGGTAGCTTTCTTGTAACTAAATTCTGCTTTCTATAAAGCTATGGTACGCCTAGGCGTACTCTAAAAAAACAAAAACTATGTTGTTATGTCTGATCGAATCTCAAAGAACGTCGGCACAGTAGTAGTACTACTACTACAGTAGCAGCACGTAGCACGTCGAACTTGCAAAGGCCAACAACATCAAAGGCAAAGCAGCATCGTGCCGGAGTAACCAGTCAGTCAATGCAGATGCAGCATTGCCGTTCCGCCACTGCTCCCCCCACCCCCAAACCGGTCACAGTCAGATTACTTGTTTTTCGCTTTGGCACGGAACACCATAAATCACCCATTGATTGACGAACGTGGCTGTCCGGCGTGCCGAGTCGACCACGTAGCACGTCGGAGTACGTACAATTTTATTTATCACTACGACGGCGACTAAACAAGACAGAGTAGTACTACCACCAGTACGACGGCTCCGATTGCGATCGCCCCCACAGCCTGCTAGCCGCGTCGCCGGCTGATCGACAGCGACGGCGCGACCGCGCTCCAAATTCCACCTCGTCGTCGCTGTCTCCACAGGTCGACAGGTCGTCTCTTCTAATTAACTGACGGCACGTCGGGGTCAGGGAGCATGAGCGCATTAAGCACGAGCAGCGACCGCTGAACCAACCAACAGCGCCACGCACACACCGCCTAACCCGTCGCCGCGCCGCTGAAACGAGACGGGCGCGCACGGGCACGGCGCCAAGCCAACCCCGTGCACGCGTGTGTCGTGTGGGTGCGTCGCGCGCGGTTGCGCACCGGGCTGAGTGAGCTCAGCTGAGCTGAGTGAGTTGACTCCAGCGCCGCGGGCCGCGGCCTTTCCTTTCCGTTGTGCGTCCGTGTCAGTGCCAACCGAACCCAGCAACGGATTGCTTTCGAGTTTCCACAGAGTGGATCGGTGCAAGGGGGATCAATTTCATATATCAAACCAACAGTTCCTTTCATCCATTTTATGGAATGATGTTTTTCCTCCGAGTGTTTTATGGAATAATGTTGTTATTCACTCTTGATCCTACATGACGGTGTACACCGTTACAATTTGTTGCGTCTAGAGTATTTCATTTCTTTTGGGTTTGTAGTACGGCTAACCATTCGTGCCGAGTCGTTACGTCTAGAGTACGCGTCGAAAATCGTCAGCGGAACCAACCGTTGACTACGTGAAATGCCGTGTTGACCCGAGGTCCTTGTGTGGGCGCCGCGGTGGTTTATCGGATTTTAAAGTTTGAAATAACATGACATACCTGTTTATGCGAGTTATCGCCGGGGTCATAGATTACCGTCTCGACTACTCGGTTCATTTCTCTTTTTCATATTTGTCCAGGCACCGCCAAACCTCGTGGATCGAATGTTCAAGTTGAGATTTGGCAGATAATTTTGAACAATGTATTGACCATAACTATATTAAAGTTAGTATAAAATTGAGTCATCTATTTTAAAAACGAAAGGAGTAGACAATGACGTTGCTGGTACAACTTATGGATCTTTCAACCTTACACTCCTCTTGGCTACCCCCTTCCCCGTCGAGTCCCCACGCCTAACCAACCTCATCAACACCATTGTTGGTGCCTCACCGACCGCTTGCTCTCCTTTCCGGGACTTGTGAGACATATGGAGAAGGGAGTTTAATGTACATATTTGAGTCGTTAAAATTTCCAAATGTGTTCGCGTTCACTCATTGCACCGTCCCATCCTGGTCGACCGGAATTTCAGATACAGTAACTTTTGATTTGAACAAGGGGCGTCTGATCCTTCAATCACACTCGCTTGCGCATCACTCATCCTCCCGTGCCGTGTTTTCTTTTGTGAGACACAATCTTCATGCCAATCTCATGCAATGTAGTACTCGAAATTGAGATTTGACCGCTAAATCCGGATAGTTTATTGACAACAACTTCGAAACCATACCATTGCTCGCACGAGTTATGGATCATTCGAGCACTTACCTCCCATCCTCATTGTCCGACTCACCTCCCTTCTCGGCCTACAATTCACCCCTCGATCGAGTCCCCACGCCTTACCAGCGACCTCCGCCGCCATCCTTGCCGCCTCACAGACCGCCGCCGCGCTCCTCACCTCACCATGCTGCCCCGTCAACCCTACAATTTTGTTTCTCGACATAATTGTGTACACACCTCTGGTGCGGCTTGCGGAAACACAAGGGGGAGGAAAGTCCATTGTACACATGGAGTAGTTGAAATTTCCAGATATGTTCGTCTTAATTTTCCCCAAGAGGAGACCCGGAGAGAATCGCATTCCCGTGGACCCCAGCGCCCATGTGCTGACGTGAAAACGACTCACGGCACTCCGCTGGCAGGGAGTGGCCACTGCAGCAGAAGCAACCCTCGTCTCCCCACCGGTCGCCGCCCCCCGTCCAGTACCAAATTCCCCTCCTTTCCTCCCCGCTCCTCGGCCCGATCGAACGACCGCGCCTGGATCGCGCCGCGCCGGAGCCCAGATGCCCCCGCGTCTCCTGCTCCTGCTCCTCCTCCTGGCCGCCGCCCTCCCGCCGCCGGCCGCGGCCCGGCTCGGCGACCACGAGCCCCCTCCTCCGCCCCCGCACCCGCGCGCCCGCCAGCACCGGGCCCAGAGCGGCGGCGGCGGCAGCGGGGGCGCGAGCCGCGTGCTCACCACCGCGCTCGTCGCCGCCGCGTCGCTCCTCGCCGTGCTCCTGCTCTACCTCTGCGTCGCCATCGCCGTGCGCCGCATCCGCGGGAAGGGGGAGGGCGGCCGCGCGTCGCGGCAGCAGGCCTCGCAGTCCTCCCGCGCGGCCGCGTTCCTCCGCCGCCACGGCCTGCACCACAGCCGCCCGGCCTTCACCTACGAGCAGCTCCGCGCGGCCACGGCCGGGTTCGACGCCGCGCGCAAGCTCGGGGACGGCGGCTTCGGGACGGTGTACCTCGCGTACCTCCCGCCCGCCGGCCGCCCCGCCGCCGTCAAGCGGCTCCACGTGCCGCCCTCCCCGTCCCCGTCCTCCGCCACCATCACCAAGTCCTTCTGCAACGAGGTGCTCATCCTCTCCGCGCTCCGCCACCCGCACCTCGTCCGCCTCCACGGCTTCTGCGCCGACCCGCGCGCGCTGCTCCTCGTCTACGACTTCGTCCCCAACGGCACCCTCTCGCACCACCTCCACCGCCGGGGCCGCGCGGCCGCCTCGCCGCTGCCGCCGCCGCTCCCCTGGCGGACCCGGCTCGCCATGGCGGCCCAGATCGCGTCGGCGCTCGAGTACCTCCACTTCGCGGTCAAGCCGCACGTGGTCCACCGCGACGTAACCTCCTCCAACATCTTCGTGGAGGCGGACATGCGCGCCCGGCTCGGCGACTTCGGCCTGTCCCGGCTCCTGGCGACGCCCGACGCCTGCTCCACGGCGACCGGGCGGGAGGTGGTGTGCTGCACCGCGCCGCAGGGGACTCCCGGGTACCTGGACCCGGACTACCACCGGTCGTTCCAGCTGACGGAGAAGAGCGACGTGTACAGCTTCGGCGTGGTGGTGCTGGAGCTGGTGACGGGGCTGCGGCCCGTGGACGTGGGCCGGGAGCGGCGGGACGTGACGCTGGCGGACTGGGTGGTGTCCAAGATCCAGATCGGCGAGCTGAGGGAGGTGGTGGACCCGCCGGTGCTGGGCGAGCTCCCCGGCGTGATGCCCAGCGTGGAGGCGGTGGCGGAGCTTGCGTTCCGGTGCGTGGCGCCGGACAAGGACGACCGGCCCGACGCCCGGGAGGCGCTGGCCGAGCTGAGGAGGATCCAGGGGATGATCCCTGAGCTGCCCAACCACAAGGATTCCTCTTGACTTTGAATTGCACTGCACAATCTCTCGGGTTGTTGATGGTCGTGTTCCAATGCTGACTTCCTGGCTGAAGGATTGGCATCATCCTCTGCATTTGTCGAAGACGAGTGCTCCCTCATGGTGGATGGCTGGATGGCAGATCTGTTCAGAGATGTCGCGACCCAAGGTACGTGGAGGTTTATAGATATACTGAGATCAATCAGCGGTAGGAGAATACTGTGACAGTAATATGAGCTTTGCTTGTGTTGGTTCTGTGAGCTCAAGGAGTAGCATGAGCACTGAGCAGGCTCCCCTGCCTTTTGTGTTTGGCAGTAGCTTGTGATCAAAATGAACAAGCGTAACATAAGAGGAGGATTCTTAGTAATGCTGTTCCAGTCAATATGAACACCTGTAAGCTGGTTCTGTAGTCAAGAAACTGATGTTACGTACGTATGAGACAGGCATCCCACAATTGGGTTGTTGTTATATCGCAAGTAGTATTAATTTTCTCCATGATGGTGCATATCCTCTCTCAAAGTTGACTTGGCCAGGAAAATGTTCAGTACTTTGTCCAGAAATACTTGTTGAAATACTTGTTGGAGAATGGATGCTCTGCAAGTATTTTCGACGGAGGGAGTACACTTCTTTCTCTGTGCATGTTGATTTTGCAGGGATCACCCACTTCCCTACTTGGAGTTTAATTATGTGCCTCCTCGCTTTCACATATGTTTGGTTGCTTGCGAGCGACAAACCTCTCATAGAGCAAACTAACACTAGTTACCAATTCTCTTCTGAACCTCTATACTGTCAAATACAATACTACCAAATGAACATCATTGGATGTATAAGATGGTTATACCTAGTCTAATCCCTTCGTTTTACTCCGCATATTAGCTTGTCTGAAGTCAAATTTATATGCTTTGATCAAGTATATAGAAAAAACTATGAACATGCAGTATACAAAATCAACATTGAACATATAAGATGACCATATACCGTCTTAGGAAAAAAAATAATATAAACATATAGTAGTATACCAAATCAACATCGAATACATAAGATGACCATATTCTGTCCGAGGAAAAAAAAAAGCAACCCACAACGTGTCGTGTGGTCAACCAAGTCCGAGCAGCACCTATGAAGTATAATTCCATATTTCAAGGTAGTAAGAGATTGCTGACCAGGCCTGCTGCCTGGTGATTGCCTAATCGCCAAACAAGGTTATAAACACGTCCGTTCTACCTTCCGCACGCGGTGTGGTACTAAACGTACAGCAGAACAACATATGTTACATATCCGAGGTGGCGCGCGCCACAGTGTGTACCGTATTGTATCTCGGCCCAGCCCAGCACACTCGTACCCGCTAGTTTGAGGCCGGGCCCGTCCGGTAAAGCGATGCCTTCGGGCTCCGGCTTCATCGCCCAGTGCCCCCACTCATCCGTCGCCCAGTGCCCCCACTCATCCGTCATCCTTCGCGTTTAATGTTCGAAATTACGAGAAACCGAGAGCGCTATAGGATTCAAAATTACGGGCATGCAAACCAAGAAGACGCAGCAAAAGCCAAAAGAAACATCCCGAGTGACCTCACGTCACAGCGACAGGGAAAACATCAAGGCAGGTACTCCCTCCGTTTCTAAAATAGATGACCCAACTTTATACTCCCTCTGTAAACTAATGTAAGAGTGTTTAGATCACTATTTTAGTAATCCAATCGCTCTTATATTAGTTTACATATGAAGTACTAATTTTAATACAAGTTAGTACAAAGTTGGGTCATCTATTTTGAAACGAAGGAAGTACCTTAGTACACAGCAGCAGAAGCAACACCTGATCTGCTTTGAAGCTTGCGGCATGGCGGGAGGCTTCTTGCACACGAGCACGTCGTTGCCGGCGAGAGCTTGTTGGTGGTTCCGCCACCACCCAGGTTGGAGGCCATGGCGGCCGCCCCCACCCCCACCCCCTGCGTCGCGCAGCGCGCATACGTCCCCGCCCGTTTGCCTCACCACTGACGGCCACCGTCGACGCTCGCAACAAAAAAACTTATGGAGGAGCAGAGTCCGTCGCAAATGAAGGTAGAAAGAAAGGGAAAAAAGATAGGCGAGCAAAAGGA
>NC_057807.1:631737754-631744026 GCF_018294505.1 Triticum aestivum
GCGTGCGGGGGATGGAATTGTGGCGAGCGAGTTTGTCCGACTGATCAGCTACAAGCGTTTACCAATTTTTAGGTCTTCAAGATCAATTGAGGTCTTCTATTTGAAATTGAGCCACTCAATTTTGACCAGATCAACAATATTTAATACACGATGCTTCTGAATTTTAGAGCCCTCCCATTAAATTGAGGTGTTAGAGTATCTCTAGCAGACCCCGTATAAGTGGTCAAACCCGCATAATTTTTGCGTTTTACAGTTTTGGTCAAAAAATTGTGCAGAACAGAAACCGCAAAAGTGGTCCAACCCGTAAATTTTTTAAGGGCCACCGAAAATGCACAACCGAAACCCTTATATTTGAAGGTTGGAAGGCCGAACATAAGGGGCCCATATACCGGTCAAACCTTGTCGGAGCAAACACGCCACCACGGAGTTTACCGGAATCTGCCCAAAACTCGCTAGAATTCATCACTGCACACCGGAAAAGGCCGTTAGACGCCGCAATCGAACGCCGCCGGTTCGAAAATTGGACGAGGTCGACATCGCCGTGGCCTCCCATGGCCTCAGCCTGGCCGCCGGAATCCTCGCGGCGCGGCAGGCAAAGGGGCACGGCTCGGCCGACGCGGGTGGAAATAGAGCAAGGCGCGGACGGCGGAGGCGACGGGGCATGGCCGGCGTGGTGACGGGGCGCGGCCGACGGGCGACGGGGCACGACCGGCAGGGACGGGGCGCGGCTGGGGGAAGGGGCGGCAGCGGCCGGACTCGAGGAAGGACCTCTTTATCTCAGTTTTACAGTATCTGTTCGGCCGTAGCTAAAATAAACCTTTAAAATGCATTTTTTCCAACCCGTATCCCAGTTTTACAGTTTGCGATTTGAAGGAGTCTGCTAGAGATGCTTTTATATTTGAATTTTGTTTATGATTTTGATCGAATCAACAATTTCTCAAGGCGCTATCTCATTTAATTAAGGCAATCAATTTTGGATTTGATTCACTATTTTTACTGGATCGATGATTCCTCAATTAATCGGCAACAACCAGCCTACAAACACAGCAGTCCCACATATCCTCTCACTACCTAGAAAATTGAACCGTCAACATGCGACACTGTTGTTTCAATGTAATACATTCGGCCACCAGCGTAAGAAACTTTCCTATATAAATATAAGTTGATTAATAGATAAACCATAATCACACTGCCAAGAAAGCCCACTAGAACACACACCATCTTCCGCACACGTCAAACCAAATAAACAAAACAATTTTTTTGAAATCCCAAGAACACTACCGGCGCGACAAAGCGCGGTCAACCTTTCTAGTAAGATGTTTATATCTCGTCCAATCCCTTCAATTTTATTTACTCCGCATATTAGCTTTGTCTCAAGTCAAATTTTGTAGGCTTTGATTTTTTTTCGAGGAACCGGCAGGAGCACTGCCTTTTCATTTCAGACGAAAAAGAGGGTTTATGTACAAAGGTGATAGGTTTTTCCAGGGAAACCTGACAAAACCCTTATAAGAACCGTTGTGGTATGCTATGCCGGTCGCCACTTGTGCCCTGCCAAAGGCGCAAGCCCGCATTCTTATGTCGTCGAGCGCGATGGCCGCCACCTCCAGGTGAGTGAGGCGGGTGCCGATGAATATCCGGCGGTTGCGCTCCTTCCAGATATTCCAGATGGTGTAGAGGAAGTGACCGCTACACCGGTGTCTTTCGTCCTTGGACAGGGGATAGATGAGCCGATCCCACCAGTCGGAGACTCCCATGGGAGGCGGAATTGTCATCATGTTCGTTGGCGCCTCCCCGGTCCATGCCTGAACATGCGACCAAACCGCAATCGCAAATGGGCAGTCCTTGCAGAGGTGAATTGCCGTCTCCGGTGCTCCCAGACACAGCGGGCATGTAGGATCGTGCGGCCATCTGCGAATAGCGAGCATGTCGGCCGTGAGGATTTTTCCATGGAGCACCAGCCAGGAAAAGAGCTTGCATTTGGGTTCCGCGTGTGCCTCCCAAATCTTCGTCGGCGAGAACCTGGGGAAGGAGCCAGAGAATTGGGCTGTATATGTCGAAGCCGCGTAGTAGATTTCATTTGTAGTCCAACGCCAGGAGACGGAGTCCTCCCTGTCCGTAGACAGTGTAACCTGGGAGGTCAGAGATGCTATTGAGATGAATTCCTTCTGATCCAAGTTTATAGAAAAAAATATTTAAGAAAAGAAAAGCAAACCCACAACGTGTCGTATGGTCATCCAAGTCCAAGCAGCACCTATGAAGTATAATTCCATATTTCATCAAGGTATGAGATTGCTAACCAGGCCTGCTGCCTGGTGATAGCCTGCTCGCCAAACAAGGTTATAAACACGTTCGTTCTACCTTACGCACGCGGTGTGGTACTAAACGTACGGCAGAACAACATATCCGGGGCGGCGCGCGCCACAGTGCACCGCGTTGTATCTCCGGCCAACCTACCCGCTGAGTTTGAGGCCAGGCCCGTCCGGTAAAGCGATGCCTTCGGGCTCCGGCTTCGTCGCCCAGTGCCCACTCATCATCCGTCCCGTTTAATGTTCAAAAATTACGAGAAACAGAGAGCGCTATAGGGTCCAAAATTACAGGCATACAAACTGACAACCATCCTGAAGACGCCAATCTACGCAAGGGATACGAGCTTCTTAATAAGACATCGAAACGCGGTCAAGGTAGCATTAATCTGCGGAAGAGATCCTGTGGTAACCAGCGTTGAGTTCAGAGACGAGACGCTGAACGCCATGGAGCGTCGGGGTTATATTGTCGGTGTGATCCATCCAAATTCCAAGGTGGTGATGCCGATGCCATCCTTGGGGAGGGGAGGCACTCGTACACGATCGGACTTGCTAAGCTACTGGTAATCCATGAATCAGCTGGCCTGTGACAGAGTTCAGGCCAAGGCAGACAGAGAGAGCACGCCCACGCAACGCTGCGCAGCCAGGAACGGCAAGCCGGCCGGCCGCGCGTTCCGCTGTCGTACAGCGGCGAGGCGGAGGTCCGGACTTTACAAATCCGGCCCCTCGAATATCCGCGGACGCGATCGAATGTGTCTCCGGATAGTGACCGACCACGTCTAAAATTAGCCACTCTGCATCCAAGTCTTTCATATTTCAACCTCTAAATTCATACAAAGCATGCAAAAGAAATGATAGGTAGTACCCTAGCTAATATTCGTCGCCGGATGTGTCCACGACGTCGGTGTCGGGCGCCGGGTGGACGGGCACGTAGGAGGGCTCCGGCTCGTCCCGCTCGACCTCATCCAGGTAGGCGAACATCACCTTCTCCGCGGCGTGCTGCGCCTCCATCTCCTGCCGGCGACGTCGTCTCGCCTCCGCATCCGACTCTGAGTGGAGGGAATCCAGGATGGCCTGCTGCTTCGCCTGCAGATCCGCATCCCCAGCGTCCCCCACATCCTCCTCCCCTGGATCCACCGCATCCGGAGGTAGCCCGCCGGCGATCCGGGCTTCACGCCTTGCCTGGATCTGCTCAAGGAGCTGCAACCGGTGCTCCGACGATAGAAATGGGTGGCCCTTTATCCGGTGGTGTGGGGGAATGGCTACTTGTGCTGGCGGAGGGGGAGCGGAAAGTGGCGGCAGCGGACGGGCAGAGGGAAATGTGGAGGGATAGGGTTTCGGTGCCGGCGGTCAGCTTAAATAGCCGGACTAGGCACTACGCGGCCCGCCGGAGCGGTGCCACGCGGCAACATCGGTCCGAGGGAGTAGACTAGCTTCGGACCGTCGGGTTTCAGGCGATCCCGCGTGGGTCCACGATGTCAGTCCGACGTGGCGGGCGTGCCCAGACGCCCCTATATCGGTCTCATATTTGGGCTGGATATGAGGGATGCCGGTCAGCCGGGAAGTTTGAGGCCCATTTGAGGCGCCCAACTGGGTCGAAATTTCGTGACCGGTCAGTGACCGGGTGGCCTGTCCGAACGTTTAAGTCGGGTTTGGAGTGCCCGACTGTAGATGCTCTGAGCTCTGCATTGTCGAAGCCGTGTTATACATCAAGATATGATGCCACCAACCGTGGTACGGCTGTAGACGGTACAAATTAGGACAGTTAGACTAGTATTCATTTTAAAAACTAACACGTAAGAAGTGTCTGGCTTTAAATTAATAACAAGGCACGCCATGCAATGGACTTGGCAAAGACAAGAAATTCGCCCCTGAGGCTTCATGAACTGCACTCCACACAAAATGGGCTAAGGGCATCTCCAACATCACACTCGGTTGAAAAAACTTATTTCACTCATTTCGGAGAACACATTAGATTCACTCATTTGAAGTACTATATTCCACTGGTTTAAAAAACTTATTTCACACATCACAAAAAAATATATTTTCAAACTATGTTTCACTCGTTTCAAGAAACTAATTTCACTTATTTCAGAAAACACATTACATTCAGTCAATTGAAATACTATATTTCACTTGTTTTAAAAAAGTGATTTTACTCGTTACAAAATATAGATTTCCCTCATTTCACTAGTTTTAGAAAACACGTTACACTCACAATATACAGAAATAAATAAGAATTTTTCACAAAAATTTTATTTCAATTAAAAAACTATTTCACTCATATAAAAAATATCATTCAAACACATATTTCTCTGAAATAATTAAAATATATGAAATTAGTGAAATTAGATTTTTGAACTAAGTGAAATCTATGAAAATAGCTACTTTTTGAAATGTGTGAAACATGCTATTTTTAAATCTGACTGACATAAGCAGTTTCACACAGAGTGAAATAACATGTTTCATATGTTTCATATATAGAGTGAAATAGGTTTCGAACACTGAAAGAAACAGTTTCACACAAAATATATGGAGTAAAATAAGTTAACTGAAATGTTGAAAAATAAATGTATTTGAAATGTACCCAAAACTGATCTTGTTCTAAAGGTCTTTACACCAGGAGGTCAAATATATAAAATATTTCACATATGTACTATTGGTCTAAAAGATATTAACGGTTGAAAATGTCAAATGAAAGTTAAATGGGTACCTTTGTTATGGGAGCGAGAGGAGGAGAGTATGTCTGAGCCATGCATGCATTGTACTGACAAAAAGTGCTGACAAGAGTTCACAAGACATTCCATACATAATGATGTTCAACCGAATACAAAAGAATACTAGTATGCATGTAGACAGTGTGCACATACAACAGTAGCACGGTTGGTGGCGTCGCCCCTGCACACGCCCCTGCGGTTGGTGGCGTCGCCCCTGCACCGGTAAAAAGAGGTTTGCGTGCCTTCGGGCTCCGGCTTCATCGCCCAGTGCCCCACTCATCCATCATCCTTCGCGTTTAATGTTCGGTCCTGAGGGACCTCACATCACGGCGACAGGAAAACATCAAGGCAGGCACATCTCCACACAAGAGCAGAAGCTGGGCTCGAGAGGGAAGCCCGCGCAGCAGCCTTCAGCATGCGCATCACAGCGCAGGATGATCGTCCCAAACTGACAACGATCCTGAAGGCGCCAATCTACGCAAGGGATAGGAGCTGCTTGATAAGACATCGAAACGCGGTCAAGGTAGTAACCTGCGCAGGAGATCCTGTCGTGTAGGAGCGTTGGGTTCAGGGACAGGGGATCCTGCAAGCTGGCTGGCCGCGCGTTCCGCCGGCTTACAGCGGCGATCCGGAGGTGAGCTCTGGATTGTCGGAGATGTGTCGCGCAGGGGCTGTTGAGTATGTATTTTGTATTGTACGTGTATTGAAATTGTGGTTCACATCCTAGTTTTGTATAGTTGAGGTAGAAGCCTTCCCTTGTATTATATATATCAATACCTTGTATTGCAAACTTTTCCGTCTACATGGTATCAACTTTTTAGGTTTTCCTCTCGCTTTCGCCGCCGCCGCCGCCGCCGCGCGTCTTCTCCGCGCCGCCGCCACCGCTATCCAGCCGCCGCCACCCCCTGCGCCTTCCCGCGCTGGCCGCCGCCGCTCTTCTCACTGCCTCGCTCCCCTGCGTTTTCCTCTACGCTACCCTGCCTCGCTAGCTAGCCAAGCTACTTTTCTCAATCGCTAGCTAGCCAAGACAAGGTGCTCCGCTGACTTTTCTTGATCGCTAGCTAGCCAAGGTGTATCGGGCTTGGTACGAGCTCGGCCACCGCCGTGGGGTGCAGTTCTCTCGATCCCGCTAGCACGAGCGCACCCGCACGCATCTGGCATCGCTGGCCGCCGCTTGTCTGCGTCGCTTCATCCGTGCGATCTCCCAGACACCCTGCTCGCCCGCCCATGCGATCGCTCCTGCCAGCCTGCG
>NC_057807.1:631744428-631748166 GCF_018294505.1 Triticum aestivum
TCCTCGCGCGCGTCGCCGTCGCCGTCGCCGCCACGTCCTCCTCTGACGCCGCCGCCGCCCCGTGCCGCCGCGCCCCTTCCTCTTCTGCCGTTTCTGACGCCTTCCATGGACTCTCCAGGCTACTTCACCATCTGCGGTGGAACCGCTCCACCGGCCGCGCCGATCCAGTCGCGTCCTCCCGCACCCACCGGGTGTTACCCGTTGTCGCCACCAGCGCCTTCCCCGCAGCACCCGCAAGGGGGAGGGGGCCGGCGCAACCCGCGTGGTGGCAGCCGCCGCCGCCTGCAGCAGCAGCGGGCCGAGGATGCCCGGGGGGCGCCGCACTATCAGCAGGCTCTCCCCACTGGCCACCAGGCATTCATCGGCGCACCCTTCCAGCCGACTGGCGCCGTCTACGGCTCCCTCCTTGCACCGCCGCCCCTCGGTGGTTATGGCCCGCCCGTCCCGGTGCCGCCCTACGGGGGCCTTCCGCCGCCGCTGGTACCTATGCCATGGGACCCCACCCTCCTCGCCGCCCAGCACTCCGCGCCGTCGCCGAGTAGCTCTGTCGGTGGAGGCGACTGGTACATGGACTCAGGTGCTACTGCGCACATGGCAGCTCATCCCGGTAACCTAACCTCCTCCACTCCCGTTCACACACCCACTCGTATCACTGTCGGCAACGGCTCCTCCTTACCTATTACTCATATCGGTAGCACTAGCTTTCCCTCCACTTCCACACCCATCACTATGTCTAATGTTCTTATTTCACCTGATTTAGTCACAAACCTAGTTTCCGTTCGTCGTGTTACTCGTGAGAACCCACTTACTGTTGAATTTGATGGTGTTGGCTTTTCTGTGAAAGACGCCTGTACCCGGATGGTCCTTCACCGATGTGACAGTCCTGATGAGCTCTACCTCGTGCACGCCGGAGCCTCCACCTCCACACCCGTCGCCCTTGCTATCGGTGTTGACCTTTGGCACGCTCGCTTGGGTCACCCCAACCACACCGTCTTACGTCAAATTCTTAGGAGTTTCTCTTTCTCATGTGATAAGCTCGACGAGCACTCTTGTGAGGCTTGTCGCTTAGGCAAGCACGTTCGTCTTCCCTTTAGTGCGTCTTCTTCAGTTTCCACTTTTCCGTTTCAATTACTTCATAGTGATGTTTGGACATCTCCCGTTGCGAGTAACACGGGCTATCTTTACTACTTGGTGATTTTAGATGATTACTCTCATTATGTGTGGACTTTTCCCCTTCATCGTAAATCCGATGCTTTAGCCACACTCACCGCCTTTTACTCCTATGTCACCACCCAGTTCGGTCGCCCCATACTCGCACTCCAAACTGATAACGGAAAAGAGTTTGACAACGTCGCTCTTCGCACACTTCTCGCCTCTCACGGCACCATCTTCCATCTAAGTTGCCCCTACACTTCCCAGCAGAACGGTCGCGCCGAGCGCATTCTCCGCACTCTTAATGACTGCGTTCGCACGTTACTCTTTCACTCTAACGTGCCCGCTCGGTTTTGGCCTGATGCCCTCGCTACCGCCACTCTCTTAGTTAACATTCGTCCGTGTCGCCCTCGGTGGAACTACGCCCCTCATCACCTTCTCTTCGGCACACCACCGTCCTATGATGGTCTTCGCATCTTCGGGTGTCTCTGGTATCCTAGCACCGCGTCCACCACGCCACACAAGCTCGCACCATGATCCGTCTCATGCGTTTTCCTTGGCTACCCTCCTAACACCATAGGTTACCGGTGCTATGATCCTATCACTCATCGTGTGTACACCTCGAGGCATGTGTACTTTGTCGAGACGGTGTTCCCTTTTTTTCAGGTTCCTCCGGCTTCGGCCCCTTCGGCGCCGGCCCCCGCGCCCCCTTCATGGAGTGATGCGCGGCGGCAGCCCCCGGCGGCCCCCCCGGCACGGCGCCTTCTGCCGCCACCACCTGGCTTCATGACTCCCTTCCCGAGGTCGAGTCCGAGAGGACCCCTTGGTCCCCGTCTCCATCATACGAGGTTGAGCCCGGCACCCCTGCGACGGGCTCGACGTCACCCTCGCCCGTCGCCTCTTCCGCCGCCGGATCTGCCTCCGCCGCCGGATCCTCCTCCTCCGTCGCCTCCGCCACGGCACCCGCCGGCCCTGCTGCCTCGTCACTTGGCGTGACTACCCGTGCCCGAGCAGGAGTGCTTCGGCCCAGCACGCGCTGCTCCACCGACGAGGATCTGTGCGCCGCCTCGACGTCAACACCATCACCCGTCCCCACCTCCGCTCGTGCTGCCCTTCAGGATCCCCACTGGCTAGCTGCGACGCAGGAGGAGTTCGACGCCTTACAGCGCAACCGCACGTGGCAACTTGTTCCGCGACCCCCTCGTGCCAACATCATCTCTGGCAAGTGGGTGTTTCACCACAAGGCTCGCCCCGATGGTTCTCTCGAGCGCTACAAGGCTCGGTGGGTGGTTCGTGGTTTTCGGCAGCGCGGGGGCGTGGACTTCACCGACACCTTCGCCCCTGTTGTGAAATCGGGCGCGATTCGCGCCGTGCTTCAGCTGGCGGTCTCGCGCGCCTGGCTTGTGCACCAGCTGGATGTCTCCAACGCCTTCTTGCACGGCCATCTCACCGAGCAGGTGTTCTGTGAGCAGCCCACTGGTTTCGTCGACGCCGAGCACCCTGACTTTGTGTGCTTGCTCTCCCGTTCTCTTTGCGGGTTGAAGTAGGCACCTCGGGCTTGGTACCAGCATATCGCAGCCTTTCTGCAGTCTCTCGGATTTCGGTCCACTCGCTCCGATGCTTCACTCTTCGTGTATCATCAGGGAGTTGACACTGCATATCTGCTGCTCTATGTCGACGACATCATCCTCACGGCGTCCGCCCCCGACCTCCTTCAGCGGCTGACTGCTCATCTTCGGGATGAATTTGCCCTCAAGGACTTGGGGCCCCTGCACTACTTCCTCGGCATCGAGGTGGTCCGACGGACTGACGGCTTCTTTCTGCATCAGCAGAAGTATGCACACGAGCTCCTGTAGCGTGCCGGTATGCTTAACTGCAAGCCGGCGCCCACCCCCGTCGACACGAAGGCGAAGGTCTCTGCTCTCGAGGGGTCCCTTGCGTCCGATGGAGCGTTTTATCGCTCTATTGTCGGTGCTTTACAGTACCTGACGCTGACTCGCCCCGACCTGCAGTACGCTGTCCAGCAGGTGTGCCTCCATATCCATATGCCCGCCCTGCGTGACTCTCCTTGGACTCTGGTGAAGCGTATTCCCCGTTACATACGCGGCACCATGTCCTTGGGACTCACCCCGACGGCCTCCGCCTCCACCGACCTCGTGGCCTACTCCGATGCCGACTGAGCTGGCTGCCCCGACACGCGACGCTCTACGTCAGGCTACTGCATCTACCTTGGGCCCTCGCTGATCTCTTGGTCATCAAAGAGGCAGCCCATGGTCTCCCGCTCCAGCGCCGAGGCAGAGTATCGCGCCGTGGCTAATGCCATGGCCGAGTGCTCTTGGATACGTCTGCTACTCCAGGAGTTGCTTTGTGATGTTCACAAGGCCACTCTTGTCTACTGCGATAACGTCAGCGCGGTCTACCTCTCCGCCAACCCGGTGCACCATCGACGGATGAAGCATATTGAGCTCGATATTCACTTCGTGCGCGAGCAGGTTGCCCTTGGCCGCGTTCAGGTTCTCCACGTGCCAACGACACAACAGTTTGCTGATGTGATGACTAAGGGCTTGCCTACTTCCGTCTTCGAGG
>NC_057807.1:631748414-631764644 GCF_018294505.1 Triticum aestivum
TGTTGAGTATGTATTTTGTATTGCACGTGTATTGGAGTTGTGACCCACATCCTAGTCTTGTATAGTTGAGGTAGAGGCCTTCCCTTGTATTATATATACGTGCACCAGCACCCCATCAATACCACGTCTATTGTATTGCAAACTTTCCCGTCTATAGGGGCGACGCCACCAACCGTGCTACTGCTGTAGGTTAGACGACTCTTCAGTTTAAGAACCCACACGTAAAAAGCGTACGGCTTTAAATTAATAACAAGTCGTGCCATGCAATGGATTCAGCAAAGATAACAAATCCGCCCCCAAGGCTTCATGAACTGCACTCCACACGAATTGCGCTAACGGATATCTAAAAAATACGTGATTGGGCATCCTCATGCACATCACAAAGTGCACAATTACTGTCCGAGGGCCTGTTTCGCTTAGCGACATTGAAGGACGTCGGGAGTCGGTTCCTAGACATTTGCCAAAGGAACACCCGTAGGCGCAACACCAGGAAAACCCGAGCCCCGATTACCGTTGCGTCCCGCGGGTGCGTCGCCACAAAACCACCATATCTGCGACCACAGCTATGTCCCGCCGCCCTCGTGACCTCTAGAGCCCAAAATCCCAATCAAATCTGCAACCTCACGGCGAACGCCTCAACCCATCCACCGGGTGCATGCGAGCCGACTTGCCTCTTCCCGCATCCCGCTTACATGTGCTTCGCCGCAAGCCGCACTCCCGTCGAGGAGAGCGGCATCGATCGATGTCGGCCGCTACCTTGCCTCCTCCGCCACCTGAATCGTGAAAAGTGGTGGAGGTGGAGCGGAGCATGAAGCATATTTTGAAATGTGCCGCTTCCACCCATCTATTTTTTTTAAAGTTGAAACAGTAGAAAAGGCTCCTACTGCATATGTATTAAAAGATCAAAAGATCAGAGTATGTGAGGTGTTACATGTATGTACATAAGAATGAGGAAGCAGTTAATCTAGCTAGGTCAAGAAACTAAGAACTAAACTAGTAGAAAACTTACAAAGAGGTGGAGCCAATCAAGGAACAACAGCAAGGATGGTAAGGACTAGTTGCCTTTTATGGGGAGGCAATCTAAAGGGTACATTGCCAAAGTCCTCTTTGAACCTGTTCTTCCAAGAATCCATCGTGGGGGTCACTCTTTTGAAGTAGTTGTTGTTTCTTTCTTTCCATAGGCTCCATGCAGCAAGAAGGAAGATTTCATCCATCTATCAACCGCGACACTGACAAGTGGGCCTAAAAAATCACCTCGCTCCCTTCGCGCGAAATAGTCACACGTTGTGATCCTCTACAATCATGACTAGGAGGCACCTGCGCCATGGGATGTGTAGCATAGTGGGGCGATCGAGCGTGTGCTCGGCACGACGAAAGAGTGCAGCTGTACTTTGATTATTTATAAGTTTTTTCTAAATACACACGTTTCCTGATAAAAGAGCAGCAAGGAAGATTTTTTTTTTTTACAAAAAATCTTAAACTTGAGTGAAAAGTGAAAACGCGCATTCATCTTTCCTCTACAAAAAGAACGTTGTCAACTGGGGTTTGGCCAGACCTAAGTGAAGCCCGATGGACGGCAGAACTCTGAGACGGACGCGATGGGAGGAGTAATTCAATCCAACTCCGATCGGATCATAGCTCCTAGGGTTTGCCCCCGCCTTTATTAACCGAGGCAACACAGCGGTCTCCCTACGCCGATCGATCGAAAGGTAGATTCTCCACACCCCGTCGGCCCGTCCACAAATCCCCACTCCGTCCGTGTCGTCGAATCTTCTTGGCGATGGCCGGTAAGCAGGGCCGCAAGAAGGCGAGGAGCACCGTCTCCGGACCAAAGAAGCCTACGGCGGCGAAGCCGGCAATGGTTTGGTTCCTTCGTGCAAGTACTACATGTCGGAGGAGTCTGTCCAGGCGGTCCTAAACCACAAGAGGGTGCCTTTCGTCCTTGGGGACTACTTCAACGACCTTACCCCCGAGGAGCAGCAACTCACGCTTGATGTGGCCGCCCAGCACGAGGAGGTCGAGGACAGGTACGCCAAGTACCAGGAAAGAGTCCGCAAGGAGCTGGATGAGAAGGGATTCGTCGCGCTCCCCGATGACGTCGACAAGAGGAGGGCCGCGCTGAACGCCGCTAGCAGAGAGGCTTTCAGAGGAGTCCCCCAGGTCAAGTAGGTTTTCAGGAATTTACCCAAGAAGAAGAGGATGCATCAGAGCGCTGTTTGCCTATCTTATTTTATACTTTTATCTAACTAGTATCTTTCTGTGTGATATCAATGCACTGGTCTAAGTTCCCTAAATCTGGTCGTTGGCACTCTTACTCCCTCCGTTCCAAAATATAGCGCGTCCTCGGTTTCCGTGCTTCAACTTTGACCATTAATTTAATCAACAAGACCGACTGCGGCGGGCGAAAAAATTATACCAATGAATTCGTATTCAAAAAAAGTTTTTAATTATATAATTTTTGATCCCGCCGCAGTCGGTCTCGTGGGTTAAATTTATGGTCAAAGTTGAACCTCGAAAAGCGTGGGCGCGCTATATTTTGGAACGGAGGGAGTATCATTTATCGAGTTGGAACTAGTCATGTAATCCAAGTTGATCTATCTTTCACCTTGCGATAAACTTGTCTATAAATTATTTATGGGCGAGGGTGTAATGCTTGTGGCTGTTTTGTTCATCTAAACTGAAGTATTCGCGGCCATTGCATGGGCACATTGGATTTATGTCTTCTCAGATTGAGGCTTGTGGCTGTTTTGTTCAACACTTACATGACCCCTGGCGTAGCAAGTTCATGTCGTCTTTCCGTCGTTTTCCATTCCTTGCTCTTTCTCTCTTGATCTATGTCTTCTCAGCTTTCCTTCTCATGCAGAGCATAGAGGAAAGCTGAGAAGACATAGATGCGGTTGGTGACGTGGTCATGCGTCGCTAGGTGGTCGCCATAACAGGCCCGGGGGTCTTCAACCTTAAAATTCGGTGACAATAAGGATTATGTTTTGCCGACCAATTCCGCCACTAAAGAGGAGGAGGACGACGAGCATGAGGATAGTGTAGGGCCGTCGTAGTACCCCGAATTGGGATTTTGGTGGTGCTTGTGACCTTGCTCCCTCGTCAATTTTCGTCACATGTGCTAGAACGACCTTCACCTCAAACCTTTGGTGAGGACTGGCACTTTGTTGCAGCTTGACTCTTTGCTTAGCGGACATGGTCTTTAATTGAGTGGCATCTCACGTCAAGATCGTGATACACATGTAGCTGCTGGGATCGCGGAAAGTGGTGGTGATGACACATGGTCTCGAGCCTACAGTGTTCCACAATATGCAAGAACAACATATAATTATGCAACTCTTGTTGGAAATATTAGCACTTTTCCGACTAATCTAATCCACGAGTAAACAGTAAGCATGGCAAATACGTTATGCATCTCATACCGATACCTAAGCATGTGAGCATGTACAATACATAGAACCGAAACATCTATGAACATCATATATACGGCTAGCACATAAACGAGCAAATAGGGGATGAAGGAGTCATACCCTCTGGTTGGCCAGGCCAACGCGGCGGCGGTAGCGGCAGCCTCGGCATCGGCCGAGGCCTTCTTGGCGGCGGCGTTGTTAGCCATGGGGTCGATGCAGGGGAAGTACTGGAAGCAGAGGCGGACGGAGATGGGGACGGACCAGGAGCAGTCGCGTCAAGACGCTCCCCAAAAACCTTATTGCCGTTCTCCCGGGCAGGATCTCAAGCGACAGGATTCCGGAGGCACCTGCTCTCCTGACCAACGTGCACGCGGTCGTCGGGATGGGATCGCCGGAAGCAGCACAGAGAGAGGAACAGTAGATGACAGTTAGGGTTGTACGAGAGGGAGTGAGTGAACTGAGTTAGGGTTCACTCCACTGGCCAGCGCCTTCTTATATAGGCCGTCAGGTAGATGGGCCTGGGCCAGGACCACGACCGAGTCCGCGAACAGCTCACGGTCCAACCTCTCGGACAGTGGCGCTTCCGTGAACGACTCGTTAATTAATTAACAATTAATTAACCATTCCTGAGCGGCAAAAATAAGCTTCGGCTCAGCTCATTCCTGCAACCCGGGGCGCGCGCGTGCGCGTCGTGATGAGGCAAGGCGTAGCGAGGCGAGGCGGGCGGCGGAGGAGGAGGAGCGCACGTGTACAACTCCTATTCCCAAGCTCCCAATAGCAAGTGGTAGAGCAGCCCTTATAAAGAGGTCTCACTCTTCTTACTGTAGTAGTATGGGACTAAACTTCCCACACTTCCCACCACTTGCCACACACATGCATGGGCCTTAGAGATTAACTAGGGATTGTTGTCTTATATGGGCCTAAGCCCATCCGTAATCCATCAATTCTCACCAGATCTCAAGGCACATAAGTTTGTCAACTGTTCAAAACAATGTTTGATATATCAGAATTTCAGTGGAGGCTGTTAAATTGAACTTCCACCTAGAGCAATAGGATTAGACTTCTTCACAACTGAACAATGGACTATGCCTTGAATTGTCAGTTTGGCGTGTAGAAGTTTCGCCAATTGTCAGCTGATACATGGCTGCCGAAGGCTAAACCCCACGGGTGGAGCTTATTAGTCATACTCCGTACCTTCTCATGAGCTTTCTAGAGATCGCTCAATCTCATAGACTGTGACCCGCAGTCGGGCTCACATAGGTGTGTTCCTCTAAAAAATGCTCTATAGGTTAGCATCTTGCTTACATAAGCTTTGAAACACATTAGTACAAAAGTCAGCCTGCCTTACAGAATTGAGAGTATTATTGCATCTCCAACGGAGTGGGATAAATAAGGATACTCTCCTCAGTTGACCGCTGGATTGTTTTCCCAGTTCCTAATTCCCGGGATCTCAGATCACATAGGTTAGGTTACCCCCATGGCAACTTACGTGGGTCTCATACCCATCTCCCTCGATGCATTTTCTATCACAATCCGTGATAGCCCTTTCGTAAAAGGGTCTGCCAGATTCTTAGCCGTTTTGATATAATCCAACGCTATTACTCTAGAGTTTCTTGATTTTCTGACATATTTAATCTTCTTCTTATGTGCTTTGTGGATTTCAAGTTGTCCTTTGAACTCTTAGCCTTGCAATCACTGTTTGATTGTCACAGTTCATAAGGACAGCCGGGACTGGTTTATCAACCACCGGCAAATATGTTAAAAGCTCTCGAAGCCATTCTGCTTCGATGAGGATGTGTCTAATCCTGTGAGTTCTGCTTCCATAGTCGATCTGGTTAAGATCGTCTGCTTGCAAGACTTCTAGGAAATAGCACCACCACCAAGTGTGGAGACATATCCACTTGTTGCTTTCATCTCATCAGCATCAGATATCCAGTTAGAATCACTATACGCTCAAGTACCGTCGGGTACCCAGAATAGTGAATCCCGTAGTTCACAATACTTTGCAAATAGTGCATTACTCGCTCAACAGCATGCCAATGTACATATCCCGGATTGGAAACAAACGGGCTCAGTTTGCACATAGCAAATGAGATGTCGGGACGAGTAGCACAAGCTAGGTACATCAGTGAACCAACCACTTGAGAATATCTCAATTGATCTACAGCCGTGCCTTCGAACTTTCAAATCCGCACGCTTGGATCATATCGTGTTGCAGAAGGTTTGCAGTCCAAATATCCAAAAGGGCTCAAAATCTTCTCAACATAGTGGGATTGCAAAAGTGTAATTCCACCCTCAGTATTTCTCAGTAGCTTGATGTTCAAGATAACATCAGCCACGCCCTGGTCTTTCATCTCAAAGTTATGAGATAGAAAAGCCTTGACCTCCTCAATTACTTTGAGGTGGGTCCCAAATATCAGTATGTCATCAACATACAGACACAGTACAACTCCTTCACCCCCACCATGGTGATAGTATACACATTTGTCAGCTTCGTTAACAACAAAGCCAGCAGTTGTCAAAGTTGTATTAAACTTCTCATGCCATAGCTTAGGCGCTTGTTTCAGGCCATACAGAGATTTCACTAGCTTACACACCTTCCTTTCCTGACCATTTACTACAAAGCCATCTGGCTGTTGCATGTAAATTTCCTTGTCTAGCTCTCCATTAAGGAAAGCCGACTTAACATCCATCTGATGAAAGAGAAGACCATGCGAGTCAGCCAAAGCGAGTAACACTCGAATGGTTGTCAGCCTATAGCCACAGGTGAGTAAGTGTTGAAGAAATCATCTTCTTCCTTTTGGGTATAACCCTTGGCCATAAGCCTAGCCTTGTACTTCTCAATAGTACCATCGGGCCTAAGCTTCCTCTTGAACACCCACTTACATCCCAATGGTTGGCAACCATAAGGATGATCAGTGATCTGCCATGTCCCGTTAGCCATGATGGAATCCATCTCGCTACGGACCGCATCCTTCCAGTAGTCAGCATGCCGAGATGCATAAGCTTCTGAAATGGAACTGGGAGTGTCATCATCCACGTGGTATACGAGGAAATCATCACCAAAAAACATTGCAGTCCTTTGTCTCTTGCTCCTAACAGGAGTTTCCATGTCATCCTCTGTGGAGTTTTCATCACTTTTGTGTTCATAGTATTCCATCGGAATGGCAGGTTCAGGAGTCTCATCAGATTCCAGTCTAGAAGTTGAAAATATCCTCAAAGAATGTAGCATCTTTAGACTTTATGATTGTACCGACCTTCTGGTCAGGTACCTCAGATTTCACTACTAGCAATCTATAGCCAACACTATTCTTAGCATAGCCCAAATTAACGCAATCCATAGTCTTTGGTCCAAGATTACGCTTTTTGGGGATCGGCACATTGACTTTCACCAAACAGCCCCAAGTGCGCAAGTAAGAGAGTGTAGTTCTTTTCTTTTCCCATTGCTCATAGGGAGTAGTCTCATTATCCTTCGCGGGAACTTTATTCAGGACATGACATTATCTCAATACAGCCTCCCCCACCATGCCTTGGATAAACCTGATGTATCTAACATGGCGTTAGCCAAATCTGTTAGAGTATGGTTTTTCCGTTCGGCAACCCCGTTTGACTGGGGTGAATAGGGAGGTGTCCTTTCATGAATAATACCATGTTCCACACAGAGTAAATCAAACTCACTAGAAAAGTACTCTCCACCATGATTAAACCGGACTCGTTTTATTTTCTTCTCAAGTTGGTTCTCAACTTTAGCCTTATAGATTTTAAACTAGTGTAGAGCCTCATCCTTTGTATTTAACAAATACACATAACAGAATCTAGTGGAATCATCAATCAAAGTCATGAAGTATTTCTTTCCACCTTTAGTCAACACACCATTCATCTCACAGAGATCTGAATGTATGAGCTCTAGTGGTGCCAGGTGTCTCTCCTTCGCAGGCTTGTGAGGCTTACGAGGTTGCTTTGCTTTCACACACGCATGGCACTTGGAGCCTTTGGCTAAAGTGAAACCCGTGATTAGATTCATCTTAGCTAGCCGCGTCATACAACCAAAATTTATGTGACAAAGAAATGAATGCCAAACCTCACATTCGTTCACATTAGAATGAATTTGGTGCACGACCTTATTACAGAAATCCTCCAGGGAAAGGCGGAACAAACCACCATAATCATATCCTTTTCCAACAAATAGCCCATACCGAGATACGAGTACGACTACTTTGTTGGACTCAAATACTAACTTAAACCCTTCTTTACATAAAGGGAGCCACTAACGAGATTCTTCTTGATGGCTGGGACATGTTGCACGTTCTTCAGTTGCAGGATCTTTCCCGAAGTAAACTTCAGATCTACCATGCCAACACCATGAATAGAAGCATGCGAGCCGTTCCCCATCAGGACGGAACAATCTCGTGTGACCTGGTAGGAAGAAAACAAAGACACATCAACACACACATGAATATTGGCCCCAGTGTCAACCCACCAATCGGTGGTCTGACAAACTGAAAGTATGGTAAACAGATTACCATACCCAGATGCCGCATCATTGTTGCTCAGAGTGACATTCACAGACTTGGAGTCTTGTGTTGGCTTCTTGTACTTGTTTGGGCACTTGTTTGCCCAATGTTCCTCTGAACCACAAGAAAATCAGTCATCTCTCTTTTTGTCTTTCTTCTTACCCTTCTTCTTAAAGGTAGTATTCTGCTGGATTGAGTTCTTTCCCTTGAACTTGTGGAAGTTCTTCTGCACCACATTGGCGTTAGAAGAACCCTCTGCCCCTTTCACGTGCGAGTCCTTTGCTCTCAAGTTCTGCTGAACACTTAGATGACCGATGACATCCTCAACAGAGAATTCACGTCTCAAGTGCTTGAGAGAAGTAGCAAAGTTCCTCCATCCAGGAGGGAGTTTTGCAATAATGCAACCCGGGACAAACTTGTCTGGTAACTCACACTTCAGGAGCTCCAGCTCCTTAACAATGCATTGTATCTCATGAGCCTGGTCCAATACAGGACAGTTATGAACCATCCTATAATCATGGAACTGCTCCATGGCATACAACTCACTGTCAGCATCGGTTGCGCTGAACTTAGCTTCGAGCGCATCCCACAAATTCTTGGGAACACTCATATGGAGATATGTGTCGGCTCCCACAAATATGGTGGTTGCCTCCCTAAACGCATTCTCCTGTTCAGGAGCAATCGTTACTGTGGGAGACACACCACCAACGCAAAACACGTTCATTGCTGTGAGCCACAAGGTAGTCCTCGTCTGCCAACGCTTAAAATGCATTCCAGTAAACTTTTCTGGTTTCAGAGTAGCGGCGAAGCCATGAGTCGAAAAGTGCCTATAATAAGGTTTTTGGATTGTTCGAAATATTAGCACTTTTCTGACTAATCTAATCCACGAGTAAATAGTAAGCATGGCAAACACGGTATGCATCTCATACCGATACCTAAGCATGTGAGCACGTACAGTACATAGAACCGAAACATCTATGAACAACATATATACGGCTAGCACATGAACGAGCAAATAGGGGATGAACGAGTCATACCCTCCGGTTGGCCAGGCCAACACGGCGGCAGCAGCGCAACCTCGGAATCAGCCGATGCCTTCTTCTTGGCGGCGGCGTTGTCAGCCATGGGGTCGATGCAAGAGAAGTAGTGGAAGCAGAGGCGGACAGAGACGGGGATGGACCGGGAGCAGTCGCGTCGAGACGCTCCCCAAAAATCTTATTGATGTTCTCCCGGGCAGGATCTCGAATGACAAGGTTCCAAAGGAACAGTAGATGACGGCTAGGGTTGTACGAGAGGGAGTGAGTTAACTGAGTTAGGGTTCATTCCACTGGCCAGCGCTCATGGTCCAACGTCTCGGACAGTGGCGCTTCCGTGAACGACTCGTTAATTAATTAACCATTCCTGAGCGGCAAAAATAAGCTTCGGCTCGGCTCATTCCCGCGGCATGCGTCGTGGCGGGCGGCGGCAGAGGAGGAGCGCACGTGTACAGCTCCTATTCTCAAGCTCCCAATAGCAAGTGGTAGAGTAGCCCTTATAAAGAGGTCTCACTCTTCTTACTGTAGCAGTATGGGACTAAACTTTCACACTTCCCACCACTTGCCGTACACATGCATGGGCCTTCGAGATTAACTAGGGATTATTGTCTTATATGAGTCTAAGCCCATCCAGAATCCATCAAGTCTTCTGTTAGGGAATATAATTGTGTAACTCACATATGTTACATAGAACTTCAATCTCCACATTCATGCAAAACAATGACATCGAAAAATAATCACACATCGACGCCACCATACTATGCTGGTTGTACGGCTCCATCCACCATCGCGTAATGAGAAGGTCTAGAGAATAACCATCATTTTCTTCCGGAACAACCAAAATGCATGCACCATGTACCTCGGACAAGAGTCCCGCAACCTTGAGCAATTAAGTGTGAAGGCAGTAGACAGCCGCCCCCATGGGATCCCATGGTGCATGCATTTTGGTTCCCATGGGACAGGAACCACAATTCTATAGTTTTGTGCCAAAACCCACCAATTCTGAGGCTTTTTTTGGCAAAAAACACTAGTCGGCG
Organism: Triticum aestivum; assembly: GCF_018294505.1. Taxonomy (NCBI): domain Eukaryota; kingdom Viridiplantae; phylum Streptophyta; class Magnoliopsida; order Poales; family Poaceae; genus Triticum; species Triticum aestivum. The sequence goes on from NC_057807.1 coordinate 631,758,410, forward strand.
GCTTAGGCCATTTTGAGCATGATTATGACAGCTGGGTCTGCTGGACAGAGTGACATGGTAAATAAAAAACTGAGCGAACGTGTCGAATAGTTTGGTTTGTGTTTAGAAACAGAGATTCAGAGAAAGACAGGATTGAGAGAATCAAGTGATTGTATTGATGATTGAGCTGGGTATTTATATGTCCCCAACAGATGCATACAAAGGTCGGTTAGAAGGACCGTGTCCTCTCGAAGGGGCGTAGCGTTTGGATAAAAATAACTACCTAATTAGCTTAAGATGTAAGCTAATCAATAACTGCCTAGGTAGCTTATGATCTAAGCTAATCTATTCCTAACCCCCCCTTGGACAACGCCATTTCTTGAAAATCTCTTGTATAATCTTCGAATCTTCTAGCATAGTCTTTAAAGTGTTCTCGTGTATCCATGAGGATGTCTTTTGTAGATTCTATCATCTTGAAATTCTTCATTTTAGAATCTCCTCCAAAACCATGTATGAAATGATCATTGACGGGTTATGCTATGGGAGTTTACTCCCCATGAACCTTGCAAATCTCAACAATTTTCTTTGCAATATTGTACTCTATATAACCTTGAAAAAGATATTCTAGTGAATTCAGTCCATGATATGGCATTTTCTAGATCAAACGGAGTCCAAATGCTATGAAACTTTTTGACGATTTTTTTGGTGGGCAAGAGAGACCCTAGAAGGTTCAGGAGGAGACCAGATGGCAAACGAGGAGACGAGAAGGTAACAGGGCGCGTCCAGGGGGTAGGGTGCACCTTGTTACCTTGTGGGCCCCATGTAGCTCCGTCTGACCTAATTTCACTTCTATAAATACTTAAATATTAGGAAACCAACAGAGAGCCACCCGAAACACTTTTTGGGCCGCTGCAAGCTTCTGTTCTTCCGCGATCTCATCTTGAGGCCTTTTCCGGTACTTTGTAGGAGGGGGATTCGATTACGGAGGGCTTCTACATCATCCTTGTTGTCTTCAGATGATGCGTGGGTAGTTCCCCACAAACCTACTAGTCCATAGCTAGTAGCTAGATGGCTTCTTGTCTCTCTTTGATCTTCAATACAATGTTCTCCTCAATCTTCTTCGAGTTCTATCCGATGTAATCTTGTTTTGCGATGTGTTTGTTGGGTTCCGATGAATTGTGAGTTTATGACCAGATTATTCATTGAACATAACTAAGACTTTACTGAACTTTATTATGCATTATTATGATAGCTTTGTATTTCTCTCTGATCTATCCGTCTGGTTTTGCTAACTAGATTGATTTATTTTTAGTGGAAGAGGTGCTTTATAATGGGTTCAATCTTGCTGTGTCCTCACCTCCTCACAGAAGGGTTAGCGAGGCACATATTTGTATTGTTGCCATTAAGGGTAAAACGACGGGGTTTATTCATATTGTTTGAGGGTAAAATGACGGGGTTTATTCATATTGTTTGAGTTTACTTTGTTTACATCATGTCATCTTGCTTAAGGCGTTAGTCTGTTTTTGTCATGAACTTAATACCATGGATGCATGATGGATAGCAGTCGATTGGTGGAGTAATAGTAGTAGATGCAGGCAGGAGTCAGTCTACTTGTCACGAACGTGATGCCTATATATGTGATCATTGCCATGAATATCATCATAAATATGTGATTTTCTATCAATTTCCCAACAGTAATTTGTTTACCCACCGTATGCTATTGTTTCAAGAGAGAAGCCTCTAGTGAAAAATATGGCCCCGCATCTACCTTTATCGTATTGTTAAAACCAAAAATATCTTGACGTAGTTTTATATTTTTTGTTACTTTTCTTTCTATCTATCTATCACTATCAGAATTAATCCTTGCAAGTAACGAGTTCAAGGGGGTTGACAACCCTCTTGTCCGCGCTTGGTGTAAGTATTTTCTTTTGTATGTGTAGGAGCTCAAGAAGGGAATTTGTTTGGTTCTCCCGTTGGTTCGGTAAACTTGGTTCTCACTAAGGGAAATACTTATCTCTACTGTACTGCTTCACCCCTCCTCTTTGCGGAAAATCCCAATGTAGTTTACAAGTACCAGGGTCGAGGATAAAATTAAAGTTATCAGTAAAGGTGGATCATTGGGCCCACCATGACTCCCTTCCACGGAGATGATAAGTTGTGGGACCGCAAAACTGCCAAAGGTCGTTGAAGAATCCTCGAAGAGTCAAACTTAGCTAGCAAGGAACATAACTAGGTTTGTAGTCCTCAGACTCAATAAAAGTACATCACCTATACGAAGATTCTTGTTACAAGATACATGGATATCTGAAGTATATTGAAGCTTGGATTCGAGCCTAGAAATCTAAAGCCAACATCCGAGCATAAAAAGGAGGACCTCGAATCTAGAAGCCGATGTGGAAGATAGAACTTGCCTACGAAGTCGAAGACCACAAGATTGAAGTTGTTCCAGAGATAGAAGCCAAATTCCTCACCTTGAAGACCAGTTCGGGCGCTACTACTGTGTGTTGGATTAGGGGCTGCACTGTTGGGAATATGCCCTAGAGGCAATAATATTGTATTATTATATTTCCATATTTACAATTAAGAGTTTATATTCTATGCTATAACTGCTATGATCCTGGAATATGCAATTCAGTGGAAAACTCATATGCACATGTGGAATGATAACCGACAAAATATGATTCCTAGTCTCGCCTCTAATACTAGCTCAAGTTTTCTTGGTGATCATGTTTTCTGGATCTTAGGATAACGTGATGTGTAATCATAGTCCTAAAACAACATTGAGAATATGACATTGAAAGAACGATCCTATTGAATCGACCTAAACTTGCTTGTTATACTTTGAGATGCAATCGTCACAAGTCAATTGTTATAACACGGAGATTTTACGTCTCATTTAATTCCTTAGACCAAGAGAGTATCATAGTCAGTTCTTACCGTACGGTGGACTTTGGGGTTGCTCAAACGTCATCTGTAACACGGTGATCATAATGAAAACTTACAGGTTCATCTAAAAGTTTGACAAGGAACTAGATAGATCAAGAGTGGCATTTGCTCCTCCGACCATGGAGAGATGTTCTTAGAGACCTCTCGGTATGAGGGCATCCATCATCGTCTAACCAGACACGGGTGACTAGGTTACGGGGATGTCGGAACATGTCAATGAGAAAGAAGAACAAAACTAGTAATGAGGAGATCGTCATAGTGACCATGAGAATGACTCAAGACGATACCTCACCTCGATCGGGTTTTGTATAGTATCGCGAAGAAAAGGGAATAACACATGATAACCAAAGGTTCACTCGAATGTCATTCGTGTACTCTTAGGGATCGATATGGATGTTAATCGTTCCGCTATAGGTCACTGAACAAAATGGGTTTTGTTCATGCCTATGTTTTACTGAACCTACAAGGTCACAAGCTTAAGGTAATCACGATTTGTTGAGTGCTAGGTTTAATGAGAATATACTTGTGAAATGGTTTCACTATTATCCAAAATAGTCTTGAGAGGAACCGAAAGCGTTTCGGGGTCACCGGAAGGGTTTTGGGGTTTATCGGGCAATACCGGGTATTACCGATAAATTATATATAGGTGGAAATAGTTTCTGGATGTTAAATTAATATCAGAAGGTTCTAATAATAGTTAGGAGGCTTTTATATTTATTTATATATCAATGGGTCTTAAAAGGCCAAGTGGTGGAAAGCATATTGGGCCACTTGGGCCCAATATTGGTGGAGCCCCCTTTCCCCCTTGTACAGGGAAAGAGGAGGCTGAATTGGAGGGGGATTCCCCCCTCCTTGGCTGGCCAAAGGGGAAGGTTTTCCTTCCCCTTGTGGCACCACCTCTCCCATCCCTCCGACTTATATATACTAGAGATTTTGGCACTTTTAGATACACAAGTTTTGGAGGCTCCTATAGTTCTCAAGTCTAGTTCTAGTTGTTCCAATTAGAGCTAGGTCTAGTTTCTCTAATCCTCATAATTAGAAGCCCAGTGTGGTTCCAACCTTCTCTCTCTAATTCTCCGGCGACGATGAACTCTGGATGGCGAAGCACCGTCGGATCATGAAGACCGTACGCTTGCAATCTGTGCAGAGCCCATGCTTTCGGTCTTCCATTCGAGGGACTGTTCTTGGGCAGTTCACGGAATCATTCATCTAAAATTCAAGGGACTCCAAGTATGATCTACACAACTCATCTTCTTCCACTTCTACTCGGAGTCGGTAATGATTTGATCCCAACCGCTTATCGCATCTTCATCGTGTTCCTCGGTGATCATAGGGTGATTTTTTTACTACTATGGCACCCCGGCTCAGAGCGACCGGTTTACCTTGCATTGCCAGCCCAGATACCTTGTCTTCTGGCAACACACAACAACATGGTACAGAAAACAACCGCTTTATTCATGCTAGCGGAACATAGTTCATCTTACAACAGTTAGCGAGGCCAAGCGGCACACACGGTGCAGCTGAACAATATGTACATTATTTAGTGAACATAAAGGGGCCTCGATCATGACAACTACTCGGCAGTGGAACAACATCGTAGCGGGACTCCATAGCACAAGGACACCAACGTGGACACGGTCTAGACTCGGACAGCACTCCTTTCCAACGGGACTTTCCTGAAATCTGGCATGACACGCCAGGTCAGTACATTGAATGTACTTGCAAGCTCACAATAAACATAAACATGATGACCGACAATATCATGATATTTATCCATATAAACAACAATGCAACCATATGTTCAACATGCTGTGGCTATGCTCAACAGGTACTCATTCTCCCGTCTTGCTTACCAGATGTGACCAATAAACATGATAATATCAAAACACACTCGTGATCCTTACGGCGATCACAACCCGACCATCTCATGGCCCGTGATCCTTACGGCGATCACAACCCGACCAACTCGTGGCCCGTGATCCTTACGGCAATCACAACCCGACAAACTCATGGCCAACTCAACACGATGACCTCACTGCCATCCTTAGTGCAATTTAGTGTGCATATTTATTAAGTGTTGACCCATGGTGTACCCTACTTTCGAGCGTGTCCGTAACCGTGGACTCGGCTATCGATAGATTAAAAACACTCTGCAGAGGTTAGTACACTGTACCCACACTACGGAACCCATGGCCTCGCACTCCCATTCGGGTGGACCAACAGCGTTCTGACGAAACCATTTCATTGTCATGACACCCTCCCGGCCCTTCCGACTCAGACCCCACCGGGCTAGTCCTGGGTGGCCCCTTGTCTACCTCCAGACACCTCGACCACCATCGTGGGCACGATCCACTCTGGGACCCGGTACCAAAATTAACTTAACAACAGGCTCACAAGGTTATGCTTGCCTACCGGGCCAGGGTACAGCACACCCATAACCTTCCCTAAATGGAGGCACCGACCAGAGGCACGACAATGAAACGCATTAAGGCCGTCCCATACCGGCAAATGTGGTTGCACTGGGAAAGACTCGTTTCAGCGGCACCACGACCCGGTCAACAACATGTTCAAGTTGAATTATTAATCAGGTTCAACTTAATGTGAAAAAAATAACCGGTGTCATACTGCCATACCATGCATCACTTAACATATGCAACACATAACCGTGGAAATACTGCACCAACCATGGTCCTACGGAGCCATCATCAACTCATGCTACTATTCTGATTAAAATCTCACTTTACTTATACCAGAACCATTTCTAGCATTATCATCATTATACCTCAAGCAAAATATTGTTTAAACTACTCATCAAACTCTATGACCATATTATTTATTTATCACTTGCAACTAAGTTTTCCTTATCTTGCCAACCATATTTACGTCAAACATTCTGACGTTCAAGTATTTTATCATAACAAGCATATAACATAATATATTTATTATATAACTAATTTAAATGCATCAATATTCATAAGTTCAAGTATGAAAATCATAAATATTGAAGTGGCACCATGAAAAATGCTACTGTGGCTTGCCTTAGCCCTGATGAGGTTCACAAAGCTCCTGGTGATCCTCAAGACAAGCTGGCTCTTCTGAAAATATTCAAAACCATAAAAAGAAAATGTCAAGAAACCTTCTAAAAATTGCCAGAAAATCTAGACAGCAAGGAAAATCCCATCTTTTGGATGCTGTTAGATTTTTGGACACAGAACACGATGCAAAAAGAATCACTGCATTTGGACTTGTAGATAAAAAGTTATGGCCATTTGAAGTCTCCTGGAATTTAAATGAATTTGAAATAAAAACA
>NC_057807.1:631764963-631789916 GCF_018294505.1 Triticum aestivum
TTTCGTAGGAGCTCACGCCGGCGATGAGACTTCTTGGAGGAAAGCGAGAGGGAGGGATCGACGGAGAAGGTTATTGCGCACCTGCCCGTACCCGTAGCATTGCTAACGGTGGCCGGACAGCGTCGGATTTGTCCTCTCCAGTGGTGACAGAGGGCGGGGGTTGCCGGAGTTGAAGAAGACGGCGGCTTGGGGCGGCTCCATGGGCTCTAACTAGGCGCGTTGGCTTCACGGAGGAGAGGCGGAGGCCCTGGCGGGGTCGCCTTGGCTTGGGAGAGGCCGGAGCTGCGGGAACGATCCAGAGGGGATCGCCGGCGAGCTCGGCTCCGGGACGACAGCCCGTGGCCTGCCCGGCGAGGCTGCGGCTTCTAGTGGCTCTAGGAGGGAGTGGGAGTGAGTTGCGATGCTCCAGGAGGCTGCGGAGGGGGGCTTTTATAGGCGGGGCGGCGAGGAGGGCTCGGGCTCCGCCGGAGGACACCTGTCCCCGGTGCCCGGCGACGAACGGTGCCAGAGAGCGATGGAGAAGGCGACGAAGGTCACGCAGCCACTGTACGCGGTCGCGGACGAGCACATGAACGAGGGGGAAAGAGACGAACACAGTGCGCGTGCACTGTGCCGTTGGCCGGACCGTGTCCGTGCTTGCTGCGGCGAGCTCCGACGTTGGCGAGCGGCAGGGTGGAGTTATGGAGGTGGAGACGAGGATGGTGGCGAGGGGTGGCACGCTCTGGCCGGCCGAGCAGCGAGCACGCGCTCAACAAAGGCACTGGCGACGCGCAGAGCGCGCTTTTGGCATGCCAGCACGCTCGGATGAACGTGGTCACCGCGTGGACCATGACATCAGGCCACCTACGCACTAACAAGGATGTCTGGCGTGTAGTCCTTAGTAAACTGAGGTGTTACCATGGCTCGGTTTGGTTCCAGGTGTAGTAGAAGTAAAATAGTGATGAGGTTAAGTTACTGGACAGAAACTTTGGGGAGTTACTATTGTCAAACCACAAGGATTCAAGGGCTGAGCTTTGGGGTTTTACTACCTCTTACTAAGGTAAATAAGCTCAGGGAAAACGAACTGCATTGGATCTAGTAAAAAGGTAGTTGCTGTAGAAACTACCATTTCAGCCCAGAAGTGATTTTATTTTCTGTAGCCAAAATACTCTAAAGAGTGGTGAAATATTTTTTCTCACAAATGTGCCCTAGGGTCCAAAGAATATTTGGGATTTTTCTCAGGATTTTTGGGGCAAGAGAAATTAGGGTTGCTTTGGAGCTCAAGGAGTTAGCTAGGGTTTTGGAGGCAAAAATGAATATTTTTCATTTAAGAAAAATATTCCAAGCAAATTTGTTGGGTTGCCAGGGGTGAAATGATGGCTTAGAGGAGGAGAGGGAACACTTGGGTGAAAATCAAGGGATACCCAAGTGGCTAAGTCCAAATGAAATGATTCAAAACTCCAAATTAAAAATAAACTCAGCTGAAAATCAAACAAAGAAAAGAGGGCAAAAACCAGGCTGTCACAAACCTCCCCCACTTAGAATGAATCTCGTCCTCGAGATTCGGTTGCTTGGGAAAACCATTCTGGATAACATGCCCTTAGAAATTCTTCTGATTCCCAGGTTGATTCTGACTCCGTATGATGCATCCATTGAACCTTGTAAAACTTTCGTGACTTACTACGAGTGACCCTTTCCATCTGATACAAAATTTTTGCTGGCCTCTCTTCGTAGGTCAAGTCCTTTGCCAGTTCTATCTCTGCCAAATCGGTCTTTTTCTTGGGTGGTGAGATGCACCGTCGCAGTTGTGAAACGTGGAACACATTGTGCACGTCTGACAGTTCAGGGGGCAGCTCCAACTGATATGCCACAGCACCTACTCGCGTCATGACGCGAAATGGACCAATAAACCTGGGTGCCAATTTTCCACGGGTTTGGAACCTTTTTATTCCCTTCATGGGTGTGACTCGAAGGTAGACATGTTCTCCAGGTTCAAAACTGATCTACCGGTGCTTTGCATCGTAATAACTTTTCTGTCGCGATTTGGCCAGTTGTAATCTATCTCGGATCTCCTTGACTTGTTTTTCGGCTTCCAGCATGAGATCTGTTCCAAAAATACGGCTATCTCCGGTTTGAGACCAATTTAATGGCGCGCGACACTTACGGCCATACAAAGCTTCATACGGTGACATCTTTAAACTGGTCTGGAATGCATTGTTATACGAGAACTCGGCGTACGGCAAGCAATCTTCCCATTGTGGTCCTTGGGCCAAAACACAGGCTCGGAGCATATCTTTGAGTATCTGATTTACTCTTTCCGTTTACCCATCCGTCTGAGGATGATAAGCGGTACTGTATTTCAATTCTGTTCCGAGGGCCTGATGGAGACGGGACCAGAAAGCAGAGGTGAAAAGTGAACCTCGGTCAGAAGAGATGGTTCGGGGAACTCCATGTAAACTGACAATCCTGGATACATACAGTCGGGCAAGCTCATCTGCTCGGTATGAGGTTTTGACTGGGAGGAATGGGCCACCTTGGTTAATGTATCCCCTATGACCCAGATTGCATTATTGCCTCGTCGGGTCCTGGGTAATCCTGTGATGAAATCCATACAGACATCGTCCCATTTCCATTGTGACACTGGCAGTGGTTGGAGAAGTCCGGCTGGTTTCTGATGTTCTGCCTTAACTTTGTTGCATATGTCGCAACAGGCCACGAAATAAGCAATGTCTTTCTTCATTCCATCCCACCAGAATATTTGTAGAAGGTCTTCATACATTTTTGTACCTCTAGGGTGGATTGAATACAAGGATTTGTGGGCTTCTGACAAAATTTTCTGTTTTAGCTCAGCTTGATTAGGCACACAAATCCTTCCCCTGAATCGGAGGGTACCGTACTGATCCTTCAAGAAATCGGATGACTTTATGCGTTTCTGTAGATCGGCATCGCCTGACTGGGCCTTACGGATTTCTTCCTCAAGAGTAGGGGTAACCGACAGAATATTGGCACGGCCAGCCTCAACTATGACCAGGTTGAGCTGAGCAATCTCTTCTTTAAGTTCGGAAGGCAGAGATTCGAACATGACGTTTAAACTGACGGGCTTTCGACTGAGTGCATCGGCAACCACGTTGGCCTTACCCGGATGATAATTTATTCCAAGATCATAATCCTTGACCAACTCCACCCATCTTCGCTGACGGAGATTTAAATCCGGCTGAGTAAATATGTATTTGAGACTTTTGTGATCGGTAAAAATTTGGCACCTTTTTCCAATGAGGTAGTGTCTCCAAATTTTAAAAGCATGTACTACCGCGGCCAATTCCAAATCATGAGTGGGGTAATTTCCTTCATGGGGTCGTAGCTGCCGTGAGGCATAAGCTACTACCTTGCCATCTTGCATAAGCACGCACCCAAGTCCTTGCCGGGAAGCATCGCAATATACGTCAAAGCTGCGGTAGATATCTGGAAGTGTTAATACTGGTGCAGTTGTTAAGCGTTCCTTTAACTCGGTTTAACTTTTCTCACAGTCTGACGTCCATTTAGACTTCTTATCCTTTTTAAGCAGCTTCGTCATGGGCTTAGCAATCTTGGATAACCCTTCAATGAAACGACGGTAGTATTCGGCTAATCCAAGAAAACTCCAGATCTGAGACACGGTGGCGGGTGGCAACCAGTCGAGCACATCTTTTACTTTGCTTGGGTCCATGGCTATACCTTCAGCGGATAGCACATGCCCGAGGAATCCAACTTACTTGAGCCAGAACTCGCATTTACTGAATTTGGCGTACAACTGGTGCTCACGGAGTCGTTGTAACACTACGCGGAGGTGTCCTTTATGCTCTCATTCACTTCTTGAGTAAATAAGTATATCATCGATGAAGACGACCACAAACTTATCAAGGAAATCCATGAATACTTTGTTCATCATGTGCATGAAGAAGGCGGGGGCGTTGGTGAGGCCGAAGGACATGACGGTATATTCATAAAGACCGTAGCGAGTGGTGAACACGGTCTTGGGAATATCCCCCTTCTTAATTTTGAGCTGGTAATATCCAGTCCGCAAATTAATCTTTGAGAATACCTTGGCTCCACTGAGCTGATCAAACAAATCATCAATTCTTGGTAGAGGGTATTTGTTTTTGATCGTGACATCATTCAACAGTCGGTAGTCCACACACATACGAAGGCTGCCATCTTTCTTGTCCACAGAAATAGCGGGTGATCCCCATGGAGAGGAACTGGGACGGATATATCCTTTTTGGAGCATTTCATCGAGCTGTTTCTTTAGCTCCACCAATTCGGATGACGGTATTCGATAATATTTCTTGTGTATTGGTGTGGTTCCGGGCACAAGTTCTATTGCAAACTCAAGTTCTCAGTCAGGTGGCATTCCTGGCAGTTCTTCTGGGAATACATCGGGAAACTCACTGACCACCGGAATTAGTTCCATTTCTGCTATTTCTGTAAAAACCATTTCCTTGGAGGGTATGCTTCTACGAGCAATAAACTTGGTAGCTTGTCCATCTTGTCCAGTCAAGTTGACCTCTCGGGTCGCACAATTTATGCATACTTGGTACTGAGTGAGCCAATTCATACCCAAGATAACATCCAATTTATCAGACTCAATAAGTATCAAAGACGTTGGGAAACGGATTCCGTTGATACTGACTTCCAGGTTGCGGTAGACAAGATTGCTTTGAATAAGAGATCCCGGGGCTTGTACCAGCATATTCTTGCCCAAAAGTGAACAAGGAAATTTGTTTTGGGCGACAAAACTCCGAGAAATAAAAGAGTGGGAAGCACCAGAGTCAAATAAAATTACTGCAGTTATGTTATTAATAGGGAACATACCAATGACGACTTCAGGATTTTCTTGGGCTTCGTCGGCTGAAATATGATGAACGTATCCCGTGACGTCGTGCTGACTTGGACCGGCTTCCAAATAATGGATTTGAGGCTTGAACGTAGCATTGGTCCGGTTGTTCTTGGGACACTGTTTGGCATAATGTCCGGTTTGTCCGCAACTATAACAAGAATTGTTGCGCAGGCGATTCTCCATAACTGGGTTGAGCACGTCATTCTTGACTTGGGGGGTGGTCTTGTTAACATTTTGTTGCCAACTAGGATGGTACGCCACCGGAGTTGGCTTCCAGGTACAAACCTTCTGCACCAGTTGCATTTCCTTCTTGGGCTCAAACTTGCGCTTGTGATCATTATGGGTAGACTTGATATCTGACACGAGCTTGTGTTCCCTTTCAACAATGAAAAACTTGTTCACCAGGGTTTGGAAATCTGGAAAATCGAACACACTGAGAGCACAGCGAAGTTGCGGGTTTAATCCACCAAGAAATCGGTCCATCTTCCTTTCTTCAGTGGCCACGTCCTATTGAGAGTAACATGACAGGTGATTGAATTTCTGCAAATATTCTTCCACTGACTGACTTCCTTGGAGGAGCGCGAGAAATTCACGCTACTTAGTCTTCATAATTCCCGCAGGGATGTGATATTTCCGGAATTGCTCCTTGAATCTTGACCAGGTAATTGCTTCATTCTCAGTCCCTATGGCTTTCTCACTTTCCCACCATATAGCAGCAGCGCCTTCCAGATAATGTGTTACAAATGGAACCTTATCCTCTTCATCAGTTCGAGCAACCTCAAGTTTCTTTTCCATAGTTCTTAACCAATCATCTGCATCCAAGGGATCGATGGCCTGACTGAAACTGGGAGGCTTAGTCCTTTGAAAATCAGATAGCTTGGAGTGAGGGGCAGGCTGATTTCCATTCTGTCCAACCATTGCTTGAATACTTCTGAATATTTCCATTAGATCATTGTTTCGTTGTTCCTCGAACATACGCATAATTTGCTCGGTGGAGGGCGGATTTGGCGGTGGAGGCGGTGGTGGAACGTACGGCTCGGGTGATTGTCCTGCCTGTCGTGCGGAACGCCGAACAGGAGAACCCTCGCGAACGTTTCTACTGCAGCCTCCCCGCGTCATCCTAATATGGTTTTCCCAAGTCAACGCAACCGACATGAGAAGCATTCAACAAAAACTGGGGAGAAGCCAGCAACAAAAACCAAGCGAAACCGAAAAGACGAAGAAAATACGGCGAATAAAATAAAGTTCAACATAATTATACATAGACTCATACATGAAAGATAACAACATGCCAGGTCCAACTACCCTCATACATGAAACGAAACATCATGACTCGTACGACTACATCCATACTCCATCCCGATGACTGAGAATACTCGAAAGCTCTACTGCTCAGCTGGCGCTGCGGGGTCCTCTCTTGAAGCGGACTCGGATCCAGAACTGACGGGGTTAACGGAGACCTCGGGGTTAAAAGTGACACGACGACGCTGCCTCGAGGGCTCTCCCTCTGGGGCAGGTGGAGGGTGGATCATTGGGGATGCAGGAGTGGCGAGGAGTGAAACCCACTCGGCAAGAGCACTAAGTGGACTCACAGTCGCGGTGCCCGAGCTACTCGGGGGAGTAACCGGAGAAACAGGAGATCTAGAACTGGCAGGAACGTAGGGAATAAATCCCACAGATGGAGAAGTAGTGGCTGAGCGAGCAGAGACTAAAGTAGAGGCTAAAGCAGTATGGGCATGACTTAGCTCACGAGCCAGCTCGTAGATCAGAAGATAGCTAGCAGTGATGTAGCGAGAAAGGTGGATAGCTACACTATCAGACTCCGGATCAATGATAGGGAAACGGGCACGACCATTATTGTGGAGAGAAGGGTAGTAATGGAAACCTGGGTGATTCTGCATCCGGACCTCGTTGTAGCGGAGCTCAACAAGTACCTCAAATGCAGCAAACTGGACGGCCTGAGAAGTGGAAGAAGCATAGCCGCTACGAGAGGTACGAGTGTAAGAGCCGGAATCAGAACTGGTGCACAGAGTAACCACGGCGTGATACTCATACACTGAGTCAGCTAGGCGCTCGCGGTACATACGATAGACGGGATCGTCTCCGTGAGGGTACAGCCGACGCCACACGTTACTAAGGTGATGCGGCGATGTGTACGACATCAGCTGCAACTGGCACGGATACAGCACCGGAGCCATCTACACTCACAACCATTAGCAGGTTAGCATAGAAAAATATAATCAGTGCAAGCAATGCAACAACCAGCTATAGTTATTACCGACACTCAGCTGCAACTCGTATCTAGCGTCCAGTTAACTCAGCTTAGTCTAGCGTGGCCTACAGTCAGTGCGGCTCTGATACCAAGCGTTGTGGCACCCCGGCTCAGAGCGACCGGTTTACCTTGCATTGCCAGCCCAGAGACCTTGTCTTCTGGCAACACACAACAACACGGTACAAAAAACAACCGCTTTATTCATGCTAGCGGAACATAGTTCATCTTACAACAGTTAGCGAGGCCAAGCGGCACACACGATGCGGCTGAACAATATGTACATTATTTAATGAACATAAAGGGACCTCGATCATGAAAACTACTCGGCAGTGGAACAATGTCGTAGCGGGACTCCATAGCACAAGGACACCGATGTGGACACGGTCTAGACTCGGACTGCACTCCTTTCCAACGGGACTTTCCTGAAATCTGGCATGACATGCTAGGTCAGTACATTGAATGTACTTGCAAGCTCACAATAAACATAAACATGATGACAGACAATATCATGATATTTATCCAATTAAACAACAATGCAACCATATGTTCAACATGCTGTGACTATGCTCAACAGGTACTCATTCTCCCGTCTTGCTTACCAGATGTGACCAATAAACATGATAATATCAAAACACACTCGTGATCCTTACGGCAATCACAACCAGACCATCTCATGGCCGTGATCCTTACGGCGATCACAACCCGACCAACTCATGGCCCGTGATCCTTACGGTGATCACAACCCGACCAACTCATGGCCAACTCAACATGATGACCTCACTGCCATCCTTAGTGCAATTTAGTCTGCATATTTATTAAGTGTTGACCATGGTGTACCCTACTTTCGAGCGTGTCCATTACAGTGGACTCGGCTATCGATAGATAAAAAACACTCTGCAGAGGTTAGGACACTGTACCCACACTACAGAACCCATGGCCTCGCACTCCCATTCGGGTGGACCAACAGCGTTCCGACGAAACCATTTCATTGTCATGACACCCTCCCGGCCCTTCTGACTCAGACCCCACCAGGCTAGTCCTGGGTGGCCCCGTGTCTACCTCCAGACACCTCGACCAGCGTCGTGGCCACGATCCACTTTGGGACCCGGTACCAAAATTAACTTAACAACGGGCTCACAAGGTTATGCTTGCCTACCGGGCCAGGGTATAACACACCCATAACCTTCCCTAAATGGAGGCACCGACCAGAGGCACGACAAAGAAACGCACTAGGAAAGACTCGTTTCAGCGGCACCATGACCTGGTCAACAACATGTTCAAGTTGAATTATTAATCAGGTTCAACTTAATGTGAAAAAAACCCGGTGTCATACTGCCATACCATGCATCACTTAACATATGCAACACATAACCGTGCAAATACTGCACCAACCATGCTCCTATGGAGCCATCATCAACTCATGCCACTATTCTGATTAAAATCTCACTTTACTTATACCAGAACCATTTCTAGTATTATCATCATTATACCTCATGCAAAATATTATTTAAACTACTCATCAAACTCTATGACCATATTATTTATTTATCACTTGCAACTAAGTTTTCCTTATCTTGCCAACCATATTTACTTCAAACATTCTGAAGTTCAAGTATTTTAACATAACACGCATATAACAGAATATATTTATTATATAACTAATTTAAATGCATCAATATTCATAAGTTCAAGTATGAAAATCATAAATATTGAAGTGGCACCATGAAAAATGCTACTATGGCTTGCCTTAGCACTGATGAGGTTCACAAAAATCTTGGTGATCCTCAAGACAAGCTGGCTCTTCTGAAAATATTCAAAACCACAAAAAGAAAATATCAAGAAACCTTCTGAAAATTGCCAGAAAATCTAGACAGCAAGAAAAAATCCCATCTTTTGGGTGCTGTTAGATTTTTGGACACAAAGCACGATGCAAAAAGAATCACTGCATTTGGACTTGTAGATAAAAAGTTATGGCCATTTGAAGTCTCTTGGAATTTAAATGAATTTAAATAAAAAAAGAGGGGGGGGGGGGTGACGTCGAAGGCGTAATCTCCCGGGGCGCCACCACTCATACCGCTTCGCGCGCATAGTGACTGGTTGACTAGCGAGCCCCGCTAGTCAGGCCGGAGGGAGGGGAGAGGGAAACAGAGGAGCACGGCATTTCGCCGGAGCTCATGTCGGCGATGAGACTTCTTGGAGGCAAACGAGAGGGAGGGATAAATGGAGAAGGTTATTGCGCACCTTCCCGTACCGGTAGCGTGGCTAACGGTGGCCGGACATCGTCGGATTTGTCCTTCCCAACGGCGACAGAGGGCGGAGGTTACCGGAGTTGAAGAAGACGGTGGCTTGGGGCGGCTCCAGGGGCTCTAGCTAGGCGCGTTGGCTTCACGGAGGAGAGGCGGAGGCCCTGGTGGGGTCGCCTTGGCTTGGGAGAGGCCGAACGATCCAGAGGGGATCGCCGGCGAGCTCGGCTCCGGGACGGCAGCCCGCGGCCTGCCCGGCCGGGCTGCGGCTTCTAGTGGCTCTAGGAGGGAGTGGGAGTGAGTTGCGATGCTCCAGGAGGCTGCGGAGGGGGGCTTTTATAGGCGGGGCGGCGAGGAGGGTCCGGGCTCCGCCGGAGGACACCTGTCCCCGGCGCCCGGCGACGAACGGTGCCAGAGAGCGATGGAGAAGGCGACGGAGGTCACGCAGCCACTGTATGCGGTCGCCGACGAGCACAGGAACGAGGGGGAAAGAGACGAACATAGTGCGCGCAGTGTGCCGTTGGCCGGATCGTGCCCGTGCTCGCTGCGGCGAGCTCCGACATCGGCGAGTGGCAGGATGGAGTTATGGAGGTGGAGACGAGGATGGTGGAGAGGGGTGGCACGCTCTGGCCGGCCGAGCAGCGAGTACGCGCTCAATAGAGGCGCTGGCGACGCGCAGAGTGCGCGTTTGGCATGCCAGCACGCTCGGACGAACGTGGTCACTGCGTGGACCGTGACATCAGGCCACCTACGTACTAACAAGGATGTCTGGCATCTAGTCCTTAGTAAATTGAGGTGTTACCATGGCTCGGTTTGGTTCCAGGTGCAGTAGAAGTAAAATGGTGATGAGGTTAAGTTACTGGACAAAAACTTTGGGGAGTTACTGTTGTCAAACCACAGGGATTCAAGGGCTGAGCTTTGGAGTTTTACTGACTCTTACTAAGGTAAATAAGCTCAGGGAAAACCAGCTGCATTGGAGCTAGTAAAAAGGTAGTCGCTGTAGAAACTACCATTTCAGCCCAGAAGTGATTTTATTTTCTGTAGCCAAAATACTCCAAAGAGTGGTGAAATATTTTTGCTCACAAATGTGCCCTAGGGTCCAAAGAATATTGGGGATTTTTCTCAGGATTTTTGGGGCAAGAGAAATATTCCAAGAAATATTGTTGGGTTGGCCAGGGGTGAAATGATGGCTTAGAGGAGGAGAGGGAACACGTGGGTGAAAATCAAGGGATACCCAAGTGGCTAAGTCCAAATGAAATGATTCAAAACTCCAAATTCAAAATCAACTCAGCTGAAAATCAAACAAAGAAAAGAGGGCAAAAACCAGGCTGTCACAACTACGTTTCACAACATGCACACCATGTAGGCCCACCGATCAGGGGCCAGGATGATGGTCAATCCTAACTAAAGAATGGGCCATGTGCGCGCTAGCACTCCGCGTACTCAAGATGGAATCCTGCATAGACTTGGTATACAGTTCAAGGCGCGTTTCAATGTTCAGCATGTTTATGCCTAGATTGTAACTGACCATATGTAAACCCTAGATACCGCCAATGCCTATATAAGCCAAGGGGTTTAGTATGTAAAGGCACGATTATGGGCATTCAAGGCTTAGAGGTTAGAACTCATTCATCAATCTCGAGGTAGATCATTTGTACTTTGTACGACATTGATACGTCTCCATCGTATCTACTTTTCCAAAATCTTTGCCCTTGTTTTGGACTCTAATTTGCATGATTTGAATGGAACTAACCCGGACTGACGCTGTTTTCAGCAGAATGCCATGGTGTTATTATTGTGCAGAAATAAAGTTCTCGGATTCACCTGAAAATTTATGGAGAATTTTTGTGGAATATATAAAAAATACTGCCGCAAGAAGTTACCAGAGGGGGTCCACCCAGAGGGCACAAGCCTATGGGGCGCGCCTAGAGGGCTTGTGGGCCCCTGGACCTCCTCCGACCATATCTCCAACGCTATATAACCCTATTCGGGGAGAAAAAAATCAATGAGATGGATTCATCGCGTTTTACGATACGGAGCCGCCGCCGCCGCCTCCCGTTCTTCATCGGGAGGGCTAATCTGGAGTCTGTTCGGGGCTCCGGAGAGGGGGATCCATCACCATCATCATCATCAACCTTCCTCCATTGCCAATTCCATGATGCTCACCACCGAGCGTGAGTAATTCCTTCATAGGCTTGCTGGACGGTGATGGGTTGGATGAGATTTATCATGTAATCGAGTTAGTTTTGTTAGGTTTGATCCCTAGTATCTACTATGTTCTGAGATTGATGTTGCTATGACTTTGCTACGCTTAATGCTTGTCACTAGGGCCCGGGTGCCATGATTTCAGATATGAACATATTATGTTTTCATGAATATATTTGAGTTCTTCATCCTATCTTGCTAGTTGTAGACACCTATTATGAGTTATGATCCCTATACTCCAAGGTGACAATAATTGGGATTCTTTCCGGTGATTACCGTAGTTTGAGGAGAGTTGATGTATTCACTAAGTGCTAATGCTTTGGTCTGGTTCTCTATTAAAAGGAGGCCTTAATATCCCTTAGTTTCCATTAGGACACCGCTGCCACGAGAGGGTAGGACAAAAGATGTCATGCAACTTCTTTTCCATAAGCACGTATGACTATATACGGAATACATGCCTAAATTATATTGATGAATTGGAGCTAGTTCTGTGTCACCCTAGGTTATGACTGTTACATGATTAATATTATCCAATACAATTATCACTGCCGATCCAATGCCTACGAGTTTTTCATATATTGATCTTTGCTAAGTTACTTACGTTGCTATTGCTGTTAGAATCACTACAAAACTGCTAATGTTACTTTTGCCACCGTTACTGTTACTTCCATACTAATTTGCTATTAAATACTTTGATGCAGATATTAATTCTTTCAAGTGTGGTTAAATTGACAACTCAACTGCTAATACCCGTGAATATTCTTTGGCTCCCCTTGTGTTGAATCAATAAATTTTGGTTGAGTACTCTACCCTCGAAAACTGTTGCGATCCCCTATACATGTGGCTTATCATCCATCCATAATCAATACAACACAAGCAGGACATAGGGTTTTACCTCTTCGAATTGGCCCAAACCTGGATAAAACTATGCCCCCTTTAGTTCATGTTCACCATTGTTCCAAGATCACCGACTCGGGACCCCTTACGTGAGATCCGCTGGTTTAAGCACCGACACCCCTCTTCTTGAGAGCGAGCGCCTCCTTAATTGTTGCCTTCCTATGGATCAACCGGAGTGCTTAAGGCACTCAGCCATGCATGGTGAAAGTGCTAGTTATCGACTAGAGGGGGGTGAATAGGCGATTTTTATGAAAGTCTTCAAGACAGGCAATGTCTTCGAAGACAAGCAAGCAAATAACACATAGACAGAACACAGCGGAGGATAAACTACACTAGCCTAGCCATAGTCAAAGCGACAGAACAGATTAAGCATGAAGACAAGTAGCAGCTAGGTAAAACATATCGAATTGGAAGATAGTGTGAAGCCAAATACAAAATTAGAGTGAATGTCTTCATACAAAGAAGTCAACCAGAGCATGCAAGCAATGACTTTACGAAGCCAAACTGTAAGTAAAGGGGTCAAGTGATAGAACCATATGCTTGATGAAGACAAGGATTTGGTAGACCTGTTCTAGTTGTTGTGACAACTGTACGTCTGGTTAGGGAGGCTGAGATTTAACTGAGAAGACCACGTCTTCACCTTATTCCCCTTGAGCTAAAGTCACTTAGTCCTCTCCCAATCACTCGGGTAATTCTTCACGGTAGACTTTCAAACCTTCACAGACTTCATTCACCGATGATCCACACTGACTCTTGGATCCTCAGAACGTGACGCCTAATCGACTGGAAGTCCACAGTCTTGAAGTGTAATAATTCTTTAGATCACGCGGACAGAAAGACTTCAGTGATGACAAACACTCTTTTGGCTTGGGATCTTTTGGGTTTTGTCCTCTCAAGGATTCTATCTCAAAGGCTTCGGAGGTGGGTTGCTCTCTCATGACAAAAGTCATGCACTAACTCTGAGCAGCCACAAATTTATGGTGTAGGGGGTGGGCTATTTATAGCGAGGAGGCAACCCAACATGATTTTTCTGAAATGATCCTGGGTCATTTGGGAACCGACACGTGTCCAACGGTCGTTGAGGGAGTCCCGGACTAGGGGGTGTCCGGATAGCTGAACTATCATCTTCGGCCGGACTCCTGGACTATGAAGATACAAGATTGAAGACTTTGTCCCGTGTCCGGATGGGACTTTCCTTGGCGTGGAAGGCAAGCTTGGTGATACGGATATGTAGATCTCCTACCATTGTAACCGACTCTGTGTAACCCTAACCCCCTTCGGTGCCTATATAAACCGGAGGGTTTTAGTCTGTAGGATGAACAAAAATCATACCATAGGCTAGCTTCTAGAGTTTAGCCTCTCTGATCTCGTGGTAGATCTACTCTTGTACTACCCATATCATCAATATCAATCAAGCAGGAGTAGGGTTTTACCTTCATCGAGAGGGCCCGAACCTAGGTAAAAACATCGTGTCCCTTGTCTCCTGTTACCATCCGCCTAGACGCACAGTTCGGGACCCCCTACCCGAGATCCGCCGTTTTGACACCAACATTGGTGCTTTCATTGAGAGTTCCTATGTGTCGTCAGATTTAGGCCCGATGGCTCCTTCGATCATCAACAACGATGCAGTCTAGGGTGAGACTTTTCTCCCCGGACAGATCTTCGTATTCGGCGGCTTTGCACTGCGGGGCAATTCGCTTGGCCATCTAGAGCAGATTGAAAGCTACGCCCCTGGCCATCAGGTCAGATTTGGATGTTTGAACTACACGGCTGACGTCCGCGGAGACTTGATCTTCGACGGGTTCGAGCCACAGCCAAGCGCGCCGCATTGTCACGATGGGCATGATCTAGCTCTACCGCCGAACAGTGCCCTAGAGGCCGCACCGGTGTCCGCTCCGACCCTCAGCTCGGAGCCGACTGCGCCGATCGAGGACGGGTGGCTGGACACCGCCTCGGGGGCTGCGATCTCTACGGCGATCGAGCCGAACACCATCCCTGTCCTTTGCAAGGCTCGTAACTCCAAGGTGCCGGACTCCTCTCCGGACTCCAAACCTTTCGCGCCCCTGCCAATCGAATCCGATTGGGCGCCGGCCATGGAATCCACCGCCGCGGACATCTTTCAGCACTCGCCCTTTGGCGACATCCTGAATTCACTAAAGTCTCTCGCTTTATCAGGAGAGCCCTGGCCCGACTATGGTCAGGAAGGTTGGGATGCGGACGACGAAGAAATTCAAAGCCCACCCACCACCCACTTCGTAGCCACTATCGATGATTTAACCGACATGCTCGACTTCGACTCCGAAGACATCGACGGTATGGACAACGATGCAGGAGACGACCAAGAACCAGCGCCTACAGGGCACTGGAAGGCCACCTCGTCATACGACATTTACATGGTGGACATCCCAAAAGATGGGAATGGCGATGGAACAACGGAGGATGACCCCTCCAAGAAACAGCCTAAGTGCCGGCGTTAGCGGCGCTGCTCTAAATCCCGCCACAGCAAAAATGGTGATTCCGGCATGGGAGACAATAACACCCCAGACAGTGCCGAAGACAATCCCCTCCAGCAAGATTCAGTGCAAGAGGATGGAGAGGCCAGCCCTCATGAGAGAGCGGCAGTCAGAGAGGTAGAGGACGATAATTACATGCCTCCCTTCGAAGACGAGGCAAGCCTCGAGAACGATGAATTTGTCGTGCCTGAGGATGCCGTCGAACAAAAGCGTTTCAAACGCAGGCTTATGGCCACGGCAAGCAGCCTCAAGAAAAAGCAGCAACAACTTAGAGCTGACCAAGACTTGCTAGCCGACAGATGGACTAAAGTCCCTGCGGCCGAAGAGTATGAACTCGAACGCCCCTCCAAGAGCTAGCCAAAACGCAGGCTGCTACCCCAATTAGAGGAGGAACTACCTAAACCTACATCACCAGCGCATAATACGGCCGATCGGCCACCTCGTGGCCGCGACAGAGAGGCCTCTCGGCCCTCCACTCAAGCCGCACGCCGGCGCCGCTCAAAAAATACCAAGGCGCGGGAAAATGCGCCAGACCCGCGGGATATATTGGAGAACAAGGCAAGGCAAACAAGATCGATCTACGGATCGTGTGGGCGCCCCACGATACGTGATGATAACCGTCACACAGGATATGGCAATTCCGGCCGGGCCGAACACAGTAGACAAAGCTCATTTGAGCTGCGTCATCATATAGCCCAATACAGAGGCGCCGCACACCCACTATGCTTCACAAACGAAGTGATGGATCATCAAGTCCATGAGGGTTTCAAACCCGTAAACATTGAATCGTACAATGGCACAACAGATCCTGCGGTCTGGATCGAGGACTATCTCCTTCATATCCACATGGCCCGCGGTGATGACCTACACGCCATCAAATACCTCCTACTCAAGCTTAAAGGACCAGCTCGGCATTGGCTTAACAGCTTGCCAGCCGAGTCAATTGGTTGTTGGGAAGACCTGGAAGCCGCATTCCTCGACAACTTCCAGGGCACCTATGTGCGACCACCAGACGCCGATGACCTAAGCCACATAATTCAGCAGCCATAGGAATCGGCCAGACAATTCTGGACACGGTTCCTAACCAAGAAAAAACAAATTGTCGACTGTCTGGATGCAGAGGCCCTCGCAGCCTTCAAACATAACATCCGCGACGAGTGGCTTGCCCGGCACCTAGGACAGGAAAAGTCGAAATCCATGGCAGCCCTCACAACACTCATGACCCGCTTCTGCGCGGGAGAGGACAGCTGGCTAGCTCGTAGTAACAATATGACCATGAGCCCTGGTAATTCGGATACCAAGGACAGCAACGGCAGGTCACGTCGCAACAAGCACAAGCGCCGCATTAATGGCAATAATGCTGAAGATACGGCAGTCAATGCCGGATTGAGAGGCTCTAAACCCGGTCAGCGGAAAAAGCCATTCAAAAGAAATACTCCGGGCCCGTCCAATTTGGACCGAATACTCGTTCGCTCGTGCCAGATACACGGCACCCCCGAAAAGCCAACCAATCACACCAACAGGGATTGTTGGGTGTTCAAGCAGGCAGGCAAGTTAAATGCCAAAAACAATGACAAGGGGCTGCATAGCGATGACGAGGAGGAGCCCCGGCCGCCGAACAATAGAGGACAGAAGGGCTTTCCCCCACAAGTGCGGATGGTGAACATGATATACGCAACCCACATACCCAAAAGGGAGCGGAAGCATGCACTAAGGGACGTATATGCAATGGAGCCAGTTGCCCCAAAGTTCAATCCGTGGTCCTCCTGCCCGATCACTTTTGATCGAAGGGACCATCCCACTAGCATCCGCCATGGCGGATTCGCCGCATTGGTTCTAGACCCAATCTTTGACGGATTTCACCTCACTAGAGTCCTGATGGACGGCGGCAGCAGCCTGAACCTGCTTTATCAGGATACAGTGCGCAAAATGGGAATATACCCCTCAAGGATTAAACCCACAAAGACGACCTTTAAAGGCGTCATACCAGGTGTAGAGGCCAACTGTACAGGCTCAGTTACACTTGAAGTGGTCTTCGGATCCCCGGATAACTTCCGAAGCGAGGAGTTAATCTTCGACATAGTCCCGTTCCGCTGCGGCTATCATGCACTGCTTGGACGAACCACATTTGCAAAGTTCAATGCGGTGCCGTACTACGCATACCTCAAGCTCAAGATGACAGACCCTCGAGGAGTCATTACGGTCAACGGAAACACCGAACGCTCTCTCCGAACGGAGGAGCACACGGCGGCCCTCACGGCAGAAGTACAAAGCATCCTCTTAAGGAAATTCTCGAGTCCGGCTATTAAATGGCCGGACACCGTCAAGCGCGCCCCGAGTAACCAACAACAAGACCGCCTGGCACGTTCCGAGCATGCGTAGCAATGCGGCCCCAACCCCATCCCTCGCGAAATTGCGAAACCAGTACTACACGTACATAATTACGCTCTGGAAATACCATGGGAATAGGGGGAGGGGAACGACCACGGCAGGCCCAGAATGCGGCTCAACCGCACCAGGGGCTCCCAATTGTGTCATTCTTCTTTTTTCTCTTACTTTCGGGACTCCTTTCTCAAGAAGCCCTGTCCGGCAGTAGAATTTCCGAACACACGATGCAACAGCCAGCGAAGCAGAAAGCTACGTCGAGTGTCCAGGTGGTCTCTATGACGAGCAGTATACTTGTTTTACATATCATCCCGCAGCTCGCTCCCGAAGGGAGACATGTCAAATAGTCCCGTCCCTTGCTTATCGCACTATTTGTATCGTTCTGCTTTTACCGCAGCTTTTTTGAATAAACAATGCATAGCTTTTTCCTATTATTGCATTCCTTTTTTTATTTTATCTATACATGTTCACTTATGACATGTTGCACCCGTACGCTTTGGTACGGCCAAATACACCAGGGGCTTAAGTACCCCAAAATATGGTGTGATAAGTCCGAACACTTTCACAAGTGCGGCACCCCGAACTTATAGCATTATATGCATCGGCTCCGAATCATGTCTTGGGTCAATAGTTGGGTTTGCCCGGCTCCCATGTTTTGGTACCTTACGTTCCGTTATATCGGCTAAGGTAGCGCTGGGAGAACCACTGCGACTGTGCCCCGGTTGAGCTGGGTTAAGCACCTCAGTGGAGAAAGCTAAAACTGACCGTCATGATAGGGCGAGAGCCGGTCACTGTTTGAGAGGTTTTTGAGTCCCTAAAGACTTATGCCGCTTAGAGTGAGGAGTCGGCTTTGTCCGGCCCAGGTGTGGATAGCGCCCCAAACTCGGTCTTCCGAATACTAGGGGCTTCGCCGAAATTTAAAATTATAGAATTCTATGGCTAAGTGAGAGTGTTCAAGCATTATAGTCCGGTTGCCTTGTTCGTTGCGTTGAGCGCCTCCCTCGAAGGACCCTAGAATGGGAAAAAGAGCGCTCAAGTTTATCCCGAACACCCTAGCACTCGTGGCATGGGGGCAGAAGCCGACGACTCGCCATCTCTCAAATTTAATAAACGGCCGCACAGAAGGTAATATTTTAAATTCACAAGCGTTGCTTAGCGCATATGAACAAGTTTTCAAGCGTACAGGATAACAAATGCGAGTTTACTCAAAAATTACATCTTTGGAGCATTCACCCGCTATAAGGCGGGCACCCTTCAGGGCACCCGCATAATACATCTCGGGCTTGCGATACTCCCTGCCCGGCGGTGGAGCGTCCGTCACAAGCTTCTCAGCGTCCATCTTGCCCCAGTGCACTTTAGCACGGGTAAGGGCCCTACGGGCACCTTCAATACAGACAGAGTGCTTGACGACTTCAATCCATGGACAGGCGTCCACCAGCCGCCTCACCAGCCCAAAGTAGCTCCCAGGCGTGGCTTCCTTAAGCCACAACCAAACTATGAGGCCCTTCATGGCCTGTTCGGCCACCTTATGGAGCTCGACCAACTGCTTCAGCTGGTCGCTAAAGGGCACCGGGTGTCCGGCCTCAACATACTGAGACCAGAACACCTTCTCCGTCGAGCTCGCCTCCTTAGCCTAGTAGAATGCGACAGCATCAGACACACTGCGGGGCAGATCTGCGAATGCTCCTGGAGAGCTCCGGATTTGGGTAAGTAACAAGTAATTCACTTTCACATGCTTGCTTTCCATGAAGAATGCCTTACCCGCCGCTATCTTCTTCATCGCCTCAATTTCCTGGAGGGCTTTTTGGGCTTCGGCCTTAGCGGCTTTGGCGCTCTCAAGAGCCAAGGCGAGCTCGGACTCTCGAGTCTTTGAGTCACGCTCCAAACTCTTGTGTTTTTCCACGAGAGCCTGGAGCTCTTGCCGCATCTCCGCCACCCACGCCTCCTTCTTCTCTTGCTCAGTGCGCTCCGCGGCCGCATTGATTTCGGCCTTGGACACCGCCACCTTCAGGGTCGCCACCTCGTTCGTGGCCCCTGCAATTCTCACGTTATTCCTGTTATTTTTTGCAACCATATCTTTTATATACTTCCATAAGGTATTACTTACCTTCCTTGTCCTCGAGCTGCTTCTTGGCAAGGCCGAGCTCGTTCTCGGACCGCTCAAGGCTCTGCTTCAATGCATTGACCTCTGCAGTCAGTGTGGCAGAGGTCAGCAGCACAACATGCATTCCCATATTGACCTACTTATGTTAGACTCCTGCGTACATCTTTTTAGATCCTCAATTCGGCTTTTCTTTCCGAACACGAAACTGAGCATCAGGGGCTACGGTCTATGCGGTAATATTTTTACATATCTTAATACATACCTCAAAGCCTGTTAGAAGGCTGGCACAGGCTTTAGTCAGCCCGCTCTTGGCGGACTGAACTTTTTGGATCACCACACTCATAATAGTGCAGTGCTCCCCATCGATGGAGGGGCCGTTAAGCGCCTCCAGCAAATTATCCGGTGCCTCCGGTTGGACGGGGGTCACCTGTGTCGCAGTCTTGCCCTTCTTACGAAGGGGCCGCCTGCCGGACTCTGGAACCACTAATGGTTTTGGTGCGGAGTCCGGCCCAGGGCCGGACTTAGAGCCCTTTGGGGTTTGATCCTCCTTGTGCCCAGAGTCTGGGAGGTTGCCTTGCGGCGCCTCCGGGACCCCCTCCTCCTGGTTGGGCCCCTTTTGGGACCCCACCTCGGCGTCATCCGCAGCGCGAGGAGAGGAGACGGCCGGAAGTGAAGTGCTATTCACGTCCGACGAAGCCAGGGAGCCGCTCGTTGAAGTGTCGAGCCCGTCCTTGGGCGGGCTGCAGGGTTATATTCGGCGTTAGGAGATTCTATGCGACAAAAAAAATGCCATGAGTTATTCTGGTATCTGGACACTTACGAAGTCGCCAGGGGCTTAGTTATTGGTGGCCACTCCTCTTCATCGTCGTCGGCGTTGGTGGAGTAGTCCGGAGGGAGGGTCCTTGCCTTCTTGGACCCTTCGGCCTCCCCCATTGGGGGCGGCCTTCCTTTTCTTCTCTCCCACCGCTGGGGGAGAGGCCTCTTTTTCCTCCTCCTCGTCTTCGCGGGAGGAGTCCGCCTTGGAGCCATCGGACGATGAGTCCGACAACACTTGGTGCCGGGAACTCCTTCGAGTTCCCGTGGCCTTCTTCTCCGGCACCACGTGAGGTGCCGGAACCAGCAGCCCCGTCAATCGGGCATCCGCTGGGTCTTCTGTCCAGGGAGCCGAACAGTTAACCTGCCCGGACGTCTTTTGCCCGGCCTATCAAAGGTAAGGGAGTTTAGATCCCGCATAGAGTCAAACTATGGAAAACAAGAGTCCCGTAAATGGCAAAGTAGCTTACCTCGCTGGCTTGATGCTGCGAGTTGTATCGGTGATCTTCGGTAGCGGATGCGGGAGCCTCGGCGCCCTTGAACAGCACTTTCCAGGCATCTTCGTACATAGTGTCGAAGAGCCTTCTCAAGGTTTGGTGGTATGCCGGATCAAACTCCCACGAGCTGAAGGCCCGTTGTTGGCACGAGAGGATCCGGCGAATGAGCATGACCTGGACTACGTTGACGAGCTTGAGCTTCTTGTTCACCAAGGTTTTGACGCTGGATTGGAGTCCGGTCAGCTCTTCCAAATTACCCCATGTCAGGCCCGTCTCTTTCCAAGAGGTGAGCCGTGTAGGGAAGCCAGATCGAAATTCGGGGCCCGCCACCCATTTAGGGTCACGCGGCTCGGTGATGTAGAACCACCCCAATTGCCACCCCTTTATGGTCTCCACGAAGGAGCCCTCGAGCCATAAGACATTGGGCATCTTGCCCACCATGGCACCTCTGCACTCCGCTTGGCGGCCGCCCACTACCTTCGGCTTGACATTGAAGGTCTTCAGCCATAAGCCAAAGTGGGGCTGGATGCAGAGGAAGGCCTCGCACACGACGATGAACGCCGAGATGTTGATTACGAAATTCGGGGCCAGATCGTGGAAATCCATGCCGTAGTAGAACATGAGCCCCTGGACTAATGGGTGAAGTGGAAAACCTAGTCCGCGGAGGAAGTGGGTGAGGAACACCACCCTCTCATGGGGCCCGGGGGTGGGGATGAGCTGCCCCTTGTCGGCGAGCCGATGCGCGATGTCGCCGGACAAGTATCCGGCCTTCCGTAGCCTCTTTATGTGCCCCTCCGTGACGGAGGAGGCCATCCACTTGCCTCCCGCTCCGGACATGGCTGGGGAAGGTTGAGGCGAGATGTGCGGACTTGGGCGCTAGAGCTCGAGTGCGTAGAAATGGATAAGCAAAGGAGGAGGAAGGCGTAGGTAAAAAGGTGGATCCTTATCCCCTTATATGGACGGACGAAACTATGTGTCCCCACCAGCCTGGTAAAACTCTCTTATCTCCCAAGCGCCATAATAAATGGCGCGGTTGGGTTACCCACGGCCGTATTGATGAGAATCCCGGAAAAGGGGACACGATCTCTGCTTTGACAAGATGTGCCAAGGAAACCGCCTCGCTAAACGTGCTGAGGTGGAACAGTAAAAACGATTCGAATAAAGGCTTGGCCGTGGTGTGATGTCACGCCACGGAATACGTCAGCAGATTGAATTTGTGTAAATATTATTCTCTCTACGGTGGTATGTGGAACTTATTTTGCAGAGCCGGACACTATCCTTGTGTTCAAAATCTTCTATGAAGTATTCGGAGGAGGAACCCGCCTTGCAATGCCGAAGACAATATGCGCGCCGGACTCGTCGTCATTGAAGCTTGGTTCAGGGTCTACTGAGGGTGTCCCGGACTAGGGGGTGTCTGGATAGCCGAACTATCATCTTCGGTCGGACTCCTGGACTATGAAGATACAAGATTGAAGACTTCGTCCCGTGTCCGGATGGGACTTTCCTTGGCGTGGAAGGCAAGCTTGGCGATACGGATATGTAGATCTCCTACCATTGTAACCGACTCTGTGTAACCCTAACCCTCTTCGGTGCCTATATGAACCGGAGGGTTTTAGTCCGTAGGACGAACAACAATCATACCATAGGTTAGCTTCTAGGGTTTAGCCTCTCTGATCTCGTGGTAGATCTACTCTTGTACTACCCATATCATCAATATCAATCAAGCAGGAGTAGGGTTTTACCTCCATCGAGAGGGCCCGAACCTGGGTAAAAACATCGTGTCCCTTGTCTCCTGTTACCATCCGCCTAGACGCACAGTTCGGGACCCCCTACCCGAGATCCGCCGGTTTTGACATCGACAGTCGTATTTCAAACACACGCACATCTTTGCTTGGGCTTACAAGCAAAGCTAACTTACCCAACTCAGGATAAGGTTTTTTCTCATTGTCTTCACTCGAAAATACAGGATTTGGGTTGAGCATCACATCATTTTTCCGACTTTGTTCACTGGGACCCCACTTGACAGTTCGGTGGTTCCTATGACTGAAGAAATAAGAAAATGAAACTACGAAAGAAACTATGTCTTCACACACCATTGTCTTCAAGCGAATGTCTTCACACGTCATTATCTTCGACATGAATGTCTTCATGAACCACCATTGTCTTCAATGTCTTCATACATTTCTATGGGTCATCTTCGATGGCTAAACCGAATCAATAGGAACTTCTACCTTTGAATCTCACAAACACATTAGTCTCTCAACCACGTTTGTCGTCAATACTCCAAAACCAACTAGGGGTGGCACTAGATGCACTTACACATGGACTTAGGTTCTAGATGCAATCCGAGGCCTTTTGCAATTCTTGAAGAGAAATAAATGTCGACATAAAGTAGTCTTTATTATATTATTCTCCTGAAACCATATACATAGTGGAGAATTCATCATTACATTTTGACTCCTCATGATTTCCTACAACAGTTGAGTCAAGGTTTTCCGATGTCCCAACACCAATATTTGTGTGCACACTCATGCTGGGTCATGGATGAGTCCAACATCCTTTTGTTTTCCTTTGACCGCAGGTTGAAATGTCCACATGAAATTGACCTGTATTTACCGTTTGAGGATTCCTCATCCCCCTCGATGCTTATTTAAAGCCTTGTCCTATGTGTCTAGATTCCTCCCACTCTTGAGTGGTCGGGTGGACCTATGGGTCACATCCCCTATCTCTCTTGCACATTTAGTATGCATACATTTTACATTGTGACACTTTCATTCGCACGTGGACATGAGGACTAGATGTCTATGGACATCTCATTCTATTTGCTGATATTCAATGTGGTTCTTATCTCCCCTAATGCTAGAAAAATGTCCTCATCAAAATACAACCAGTGTACCGAGCCATAAATAAGTCCCCTTATAGAGACTTCAGGTACTTTATCTTTAATGGATTATGGTACCTCACATAGATCCTCATGTCTCTACGAGGGCCCATATTTATACGCTGCGGTGGTGAAATTGGTTCGTATCCAACGCAATAGAAGTATCGCAGATGGGAAATATTTTGATGACTTTCACGTACTAACTGCGAGGGGGAGACCGTATAATATGCAGTTCATCGAATTTGTATATGCAGTACGTAAAACTGCATGCCCCCAACTAAATTTTGGAGATTATAATTCTGTAGGAGCAGTCTTGCTATCAACTTATCGTCTAGACAAGTGATTCCACAAGATAATACTGGTTATGTACACAAAGTACCAATATGCTCCACAGCTATGCAATCTAGGCAATTATCATCAAATGCCCACAAACTAAATTTTGTAGCATTATCCATTCTGATGGATTTTAACCCATTCTCGGGATGATTTCCTCTCAAATTAACGATTGGGGCAATCAACTTTCTAAAAACATGGTTCGTTAAGTAAGACACACACTGGAACATCTTGTTAATGCATCCAAAATCATTATGGGATATCTAGATATTCCATATAATGGTTAAATTTGATCACCTATATCTCATGTATAAGAAAATTTAGTTGCCCATCATTTATCTTGAGATAAGATGGCCTCATGATCAATTTCCCTTTTGGCACATATAGTACATATACAATTCAACGGATTTGAAGAATTCCCACTGTTAGATTGCATCTTGTGGAACCTAATAATTTTCTCATCTTCCCAATATACCAGGGAGACCCAGGCAACCATGCCATATCTTGAACTTATCAAGATTCTAGAAAATTATCTTATACGCCAAAGGCATATCCAAATTAATGTATGTATAATACAATCCAGGAGATAAGGAAGACATTTTACTCTAGGATTTTTTCAAATCACTT
This sequence comes from Triticum aestivum, assembly GCF_018294505.1. Taxonomy (NCBI): domain Eukaryota; kingdom Viridiplantae; phylum Streptophyta; class Magnoliopsida; order Poales; family Poaceae; genus Triticum; species Triticum aestivum. Next base: position 631,789,589 of record NC_057807.1, read on the forward strand.
TTGCTGAGTCATGAGCAGGTGGGTTCAGCATAGAAACCATTACGGAGATTCTTAAAACTCTGCAAGGTATGGGTAGAATCTAGATATATCAATGCATCCAAGATTACTATCACTATTATAAAAAGGTCCATTCGAACTGGTTCGTAAGGGCCATTTGTCCCGGTTCACGAACCGGGACTAAAGGGTCGTAACTAAATCCCTCCACCTTTAGTCCCGGTTCGATCGGGAACCGGTACAGATAGGGGTCCACGTGGCCGTAGCGGGTTGCCCAGGCAGGGGGACCTTTTGTCCCGGTTGGTGCCACCATCCGGGACCAAAAGGCCTCCAC
>NC_057807.1:631790203-631794139 GCF_018294505.1 Triticum aestivum
CCTCCACGCGTCAGCAGTTCAGGGGCTGGGTTTGTTTTTTCTGAAAGGGGGGGGGGGTTGGGGGTTTTTGTAGGGTTAATTTAGGGGTTTCATATTGAAAGCACAAGTGCTCCCTGGGTGGTTTTGGTAATTAATGTCAACATATATCTTGTTGGACTAACACTTTTACCTAGTATGTTTCAGATAAGTTCAACAATGAAGTAGCATGGACTAGAGGATGTGGAACCCCTTCAAGATGCTAAGGACAAAGGATTGGCTCAAGCTCAAAGCACAAGACTCTAGATTTTTCTATTTTAGTGATCCAAGATCACATTGAGTCTATAGGAAAAGCCAATACTATCAAGAGGGGATGAGGTGTTGCTTAATGGCTTGCTTGCTCAAAGTGCTTAGTGATATGCTCCAAAGCTCTCAACTACCTTCTCACATCCACATATGACCCAAACCAAAAGTCCAACTCGGCCCTACCGATTCTTTCCATCCGGTACCACCTCGTTCAGATGTCATAGCCACTGTCACAAACCCTAGTCAAATCGGTCTCACCGATAGGGATCTCGGTCTCACTGAGATGGGATTGTAATCTCTCTGTGTATGTCCATTACCAAAATTGGTCCAACCGAGTTCGTGTAATCGGTCCTACCGAGATTACAGTGCAAACTCTCTGTTCCTCTTCGTAACATTTGGGTCCAACCGAGATGAGTGAATCGGTCCCACCGAGTTTGCCTGACAACCTCTCTGGTTAGCTTATTACCAAAATCGGTCCCACCGAGTTTGTGTAATCGGTCTCACCGAGATTACGTTATGCCCTAACCCTAACCATATCGGTCCCACCGAGTTGACATGTCGGTCCCACCGAAAATCCGAACGGTCACATTATTTGCTAAATCGGTCCGACCGAGTTTGACGATTCGGTCCCACCGAGATTGGTAAGTTGTGTGTAACAGCTAGATTTTGTGTGGAGGCTATATATACCTGTAGGATCGAAAGTATGTCTAGAGGGGGGGGGGTGATTAGACTACTTGACCAAATAAAACTTATCCTTTTCCCAATTTATGTCTTTGGCAGATTTTAGCTAACTTAGCACAAGTCAAGCAATCTTAACACAATTCAAGCAAGCATGCAAAGAGTATATGAGCAGCGGAAAGTAAAGCATGCAACTTGCAAGAATGTAAATGGAAGGGTTTGGAGATTTCAAACGAAATTGGAGACAAGGATGTTTTTGTCGTGGTTCCGATAGGTGGTGCTATAGTACATCCACGTTGATGGAGACTTCAACCTACGAAGGGTAACGGTTGCGCGAGTCCATGGAGGGCTCCACCCACGAAGGGTCCACGAAGAAGCAACCTTGTCTATCCCACCATGACCGTCGCCCATGAAGGACTTGCCTCACTAGCGGTAGATCTTCACGAAGTAGGCGATCTCCTTGCCCTTACAAACTCCTTGGTTCAACTCCACAATCTTGTCGGAGGCTCTCAAGTGACACCTAACCAATCTAGGAGACACCACTCTCCAAGAAGTAACAAATGGTGTGGTGATCATGAAATCCTTTCTCTTGTGCTTCAAATGATAGTCTCCCCAACACTCAACTCTCTCTCACAGAATTTGGATTTGGTGGAAAGAAGATTTGAGTGGAAAGAAACTTGGGGAAGGCTAGAGATCAAGATTCATATGGTAGGAATGGAATATCTTGGCCTCAACACAAGTGTAGGTGGTTCTCTCTCAGAAAATGCAAGTTGGAAGTGTAGGTTCGTTTTGATGGCTCTCTCCACGAATGAAGAGGAGGTGGAGGGGTATATATAGCCTCCACACAAAATCTAACCGTTACACACCACTTGCCAATCTCGGTGGGACCAAATTGAGAAACTCGGTCGAACTGATTCAGCAAATCTAGTGACCGTTAGGATTTTCGGTGGGACCAACATGCAACTCGGTAGGACCGATATGGTTAGGGTTAGGGCATAACGTAATCTCGGTGAGACCGATTACACAAACTCGGTGGGACCGATTTTGGTAATAAGCTAACCAGAGAGTTGGTCAGGTAAACTTGATGGGACCGGTTTGCTCATTTCGGTGAGATCGAAATGTTATGAAAAGGAAACAGAGATTTTACATTGCAATCTCGGTGACCAATCGCTCATCTCGGTGGTACCGAAATGTTACGAAGGGAAACAGAGAGATTACAATCCCATCTCGGTGAGACCGAGATCCCTATTGGTGAGACCGATTTGCCTAGGGTTTATGGCAGTGGCTATGACATCTAAACTCGGTGGCGCCGGATAGAAAGAATTGGTGGGGCCGAGTTTGACTTTTGGTTTATGTCATATGAGGATGTGAGAAAGTAGTTGAGGGCTTTGGATCATATCACTAAGCATTTTGAGCAAGTAAGCCATTAAGCAACACCTCATCCCTCCTTGATAGTATTGGCTTTTCCTATAGACTCAATGTTATCTTGGATCACTAAAATATAAAATGTAGAGTCTTGAGCTTTGAGCTTGAGCCAATCCTTTTGTCCTTGGCATTTTGAGGGGTCCACTTTTCTCATCCATGCCATGCCAATCATGAGCTTTCCTGAAATATTCAACTTGAAATAGCATTAGCTCAATGAGCTATATGTTGTTAGGAATTACCAAAACCACGTAGGTATAGTTGCACTTTCAATCTCCCCCTTTTTGGTAATTGATGACAACATATAGATTAAAGCTTAGACAAATGATAATAAGAGTGAAAAACATTGTTGCTTTGAGAACTATGTGAAATGTAAGAGTTCCCCCTAAATGTGTGCATAGTTTAGGATTTGCTTTGGACTGCAAATGCACAATGAGTTAGGATCATGAGTTACTCTTCCATGTCACATACATCTTGGTGGAGCGCTCAAAATGATAATAATTAAATACATGCACCCATTACCAAGCAAAGTGAATGATCATATAGAGATAAAAGGATAATGTCATCCAGCAAGCATTAAGGTAGCATATGATTAAACACATGATCATCCAAGTATCTCACAAAAGCAAATAGTATCTCAAACAAGCAAATAAAGTTCAACCACCAAAACAAGAGAGAACAAAAGCAACACTCTCTCTCGAAGCCTATGATCTATACATTTTTCTCCCCCTTTGGCAACAAGTTACCAAAAAGTTCATAAAAATGCATAGCACTAAATCGACTCTCAGGCTTGGTCTTCAGGTGGTGGTGTAGAGATGGCTCCTTGGACGAAGACTTCAGTTGATGTGGATGGAGCTGGTGGAGTAGGTGTTGGAGCTGGTTGCACAGAAGCTGTAGCTGGTGCAGATGAAGTTGCCCTGGCATCTAGAACAGGGACTGCACTTGATCTCTGGCTCCTGTGCACTCTGGCAAAAGCAGCAGTAGTAGTCTTGCCCTTCCTCTCCTGCATGTCATCCTTAAGTTGCTCAACAACTAACTGTATATATCTCAGTGACCTTCACATCCAAGTCATAGAACTTCTGCTCCATGATCCTCTCCAGGCTCTCCTTGTTTTGAGTTAGTGTGGCCAGCCCCTTCTCAATCCTCAGAGTGGAGGCGATCAAGTAGCCAAGCTGATCCTGCTTGCTCTTCAAGAAGTACTGAGATGCCTCATCAATGGTTGGCATCTTTATAGCCTTTTCAGTCCTTGCCTTCTCCTTCTTTGCTTGTGCTTGCATAGAAGATGGTTCATCTTCATCCATTACCACTGTGTTGTCCTCAAAATCTGGATAGATGGGCATGTGTTCCTTGTCCAAGAGGTATGTGCTTGTGCCCATCTTGGAGTTGATTAGCTCCTAGATCTGTGGGGCATACCCACAACTTCTCTTCTGATCTGCAACTGTCCTCTTGATAGTTTCCACTTTGAGGCTCATGACCCACTAGTGCAGAACCGGGCAATAGCACCGGTTCGTAAGGCCCTTTAGTGCCGGTTCCATAACCGACACTAAAGTGTGG
>NC_057807.1:631794464-631798474 GCF_018294505.1 Triticum aestivum
ATTTCTTTTTCATTTAATTTTGTGTTTCCATTTTAATTCTTTTTCGTTTGCTGGTCTTTTACGATACTAGACATATATGATTTCTTTTTCATTTAATTTCTAGTGGAACCAATCATGCATATATATATCATCAATGTCTCACAAACCACCATATTAATTAATTCACACATACACACATGTATAGCTATATACAATTTCTCCTACATATGCATGTTGCCTTCAGAGCCAGTGGCATTAGCCTAATTGGTGCCTTCGAAGCACGATGAAAATTGAAGTGGTTTTCATGGGGGCGGTAGCGAGTAATAGTATTCTCCCTTCGGATTTATGACCTGGTCGAGCAAAAATCCCACTATTTCCTCTTGAAGTGCTTCTACGCGCTCCGTTTCTAGGAGCTTCTCCCGCACCTCTTTGAACTGTTAAGAAGGAGATCAATATGCATATGTATTAGTTGTGTGACTAGATATCGATAATGGTGTAAAAATTGTGAATAGTTTTCTAACAAGCGTACCCATTCCTGTCTTTGAGATCTGCTCCTTTCGGACGCCATCATACGAATGTTCTTGCAAATGCAGAATGCACACAGATCAGTCCGCTGTGCCTGCTTCAGGGCCTTTACGAGAATGGAATTTGATCAGATAATAATTAATCAAGCATTATATTTAAAGAGATGGCAGCTAGCTAGCTAGCTAGTACTACTTAATTACTTACCTTGGGTCGAAACCATTTAAGCTTTTTTTTCCATTCGCCTTCCGTGACGCTGATGAACCTTGCCCAAGCCCTGCCCGTCGACAAAGAAAATGAATAAAGGGGTTATTAAATAGTTCATATCATGAAATGATGAACTAAATAGGCCAAGATATATAGTTAATAATGATTGAAATTACCTGTTGACTATCCCAAACAAGATGTTATAGTCAGTATTTGCTTTGAGTAGTGAGTCCAGTATTTCAACTGTTCCGGCGTCAACTTTAATGATACACAAGATCCAGTGAAATCTGCATGCAGACACGTTTGCATGTCTTAATTAAGCAGGCATATGTAAGCAAAAACATGTAGCTAGCTAGTAGGCAAAAACAGAGAATTTATAGTACAAGACAGTGTGACTCACTGGAAGTTGTAAGGAAGTAGTATATCTTCATTGTATTTGAGGCGCTTCAAGAACTCTAGCATGTTGTCCTCTACGTCCTTTTCATGATGTGGATTTAATAGCCATGTGTATTCATTAACGGTGTTTGGGTCAATGAACCCAATGCCAAAGCGTCCACCTTTTCTCATTTCATACATCTTCATCCTGCATAATACCACAGAAAAGAATATAGTGAGGATAATTACAGGTAATGATTGATCAAAAGGATCACTACAGCTAGCTTGAGACTTAAATTACAGAGAGAAATCACTTACAGACAATAGGAACTGACGATAGATTTGTTGAGTGCGTCTTGATTGTATAACTGAAACAGTTCAGAATACTCAACGGACAGAGCTTTCTCATGGAACTAATGCTCCTCCTTGACATTCACCATGAGGGACTCTCGATTGGAAATCTTGGTAATGTTCATGTACCATTGATGCAATTCATACATTCTCGTTGGGAGGTTCTTGACCTTGTCTGGCTCGACCAAAGGTTGGCCCCGGACATATTTCCGTTTTATTTCATCCTCTGTAAGCACAAGCATGGGCTCGATCTCGAGGAGTTATCCAACAGTGATGTTGAGAATTTCAGCCTGCATTATATGGTCCTTGGTTATTACCACATTGCCCACCTTGGGAACATAAACTGTTTGCCCACAATAGTATTGTGCGCGCGTACTGTCACGTGTTGTTGGCACAACAAGCGAGGGGATCGATTGCGCCGCCTGTTCTCCCAGCTTGGGAATGGTTTTCCTGCATTTTTTGACAGCTGCTTGTTGTTTGCTCGATCCCGAGCTCGCCTCCTTACGTAGACGTGCTCGATTTAACTTCCTGATGTGGCTCTCATAGTCTGTGTCAACAGGCTTGGGAGCTGGTGGTTGAGCCATACGAATGAAGTGGTCAATTGTTTCCTCAGGCACTTTCTCCCTTGGGAGCTGGTGTTTATTCTCGACCGTTCCTTAGCTAATTCCAAATCCTTGAATTTCACGAAATCGTCCCAATGAGCACGTTGATTCTCTAGTGTTCCCTCGAATACTGGAGTCTTCCTTCCTCCCTTGACGTACCTGTCCCATTCACGATTCTTGTGGTTCTTGAATGCAACTGCCATCTTCCTAAGAGCAGCGTCCTTGACTTTCTGCACATCTACTTCTGTGAAATGATCTGATAGGGTGAAATGTTCCATGAGAGTATCCCAAAGCAGATCTTTTTGTTTCTTGTCGACAAAAGTAACATCTGGACGTGGCTTTGTTGGCTCTCTCCATTCTTGAAGTTTGATCGGGAGTTGGTCCTTCACAAGAACTCCGCACTGACGAACGAACTTGTCCGCAATCTTCTTAGGCGCTAATGGTTCGCCATTAGGTCTGACTGCCTCGATATTGTACTTTATGCCCTCCTTCAACTTTTTGTTCGGGCCTCATTTCGTCCTTTTGCCTGAAGATTTTCTCGATCCGGATGGCTGAAAGAACAAAGATTGATTCGTTAATATATCTTCAAGTCATTTAAAACATGTGATGATTACCAGATGCCTGCTTATATAAATATATATACCTCGCCGGTCTTTGTTGTTTCAGGATCAACATGTTCTTCGTCATCGTCATAATCGTAGTTCATGACTTCATCAATTCGGTCATCGCGATCGAATATCATATCACCCTCTCCGGTGTTGTTTAGAAATTCGGAGCCGTCATAATCTTCTTCATTCAGATCATCATCTGGCCCGCGTATCATATCGAACATGGTCTGTTCTCCCTCTCTGTCGGTATTGTCTGCCATAGCTTTTATTTAACTAATCCAAAAGAAATATAAAAGAATTTAGTATTCAAATTACATCGTATCGAATAATAGATATAATTCGAATACATCATCTAGAATAATAGATATAATCTCGAATACATCGTCTCAAATAATATATAATATTGAATAGTACATCACTGGCTAGGTAGCTAATTAAAGATCGAATACTACAGAAGAATCTAGGACACTCGTCGTTCCTGCGGCGCGGGTGGTGGACATCCAAAGAGAAGGAACCCTCACAGGATCATAGCTGAACTGAGATCCCTGAAGAAACTGCCAGGTATTGGAGAACCTGCCGCCCTCTAACGCAACCATGTAGCGATGGACGTGCTCGTCCTCCTCCCTGACATGGCGACGTACCACCTCCGGCGGAGCCGGGTCCCTCCGCACCGAAACTGGCCCACGCGAACGCCACCAAATGAGATCAGGGTCGACAATGGGACCTGGGGCCGGGTTCCTCATCAAGCGGTGCGCCCCTCCAAGCAGCACCTCCCAGTGCCAGCTCGGTGGAGCCCAGTCCCAGACATGGGTCCGCCGGACGTCGTCGCGGACGGGTCGATGGCGAGGATGCGGCCCGGGCATCGTCGAGAACAAATACTAGCTATATGCCCGCAAAAAGTAACATTTTTTTAATGATTGGATTTTGATAACTAAAATTTCTAACATTTCTATTTAACACTAGTTATGCTATCATTGCATATGTCAAAAATCTATATACTATTTCATACTAATTAAGCATCTAACACTAAAAACAGAAAACACAACTTCTATACATCCATTAAAAAACTGAAAAACAACATTATATAAAAAATTTCCATACTAATTAAACACAAATTATATCCATCTAACATGCATTCATACATATATAATAGTGAAAAAATAATAATCTAAATAATCTAAACTAATTAAACATACAAAATACGTATATACTAATATATACATGCAATAATTCATACATATGTACGTGTGTGTGTGTGTGTTCATCATGCTTGTGTGTGTGTGTATGGGCTCGTGGAGGGGTGGCGCCCATGGTGGCCGCCGGGGGCGAGGGAGAGGGGTTAGAGGGGGAGAGCTCACAGCGGGGC